>NC_054083.1:8259415-8604803 GCF_017562075.2 Anopheles merus
CAGCCTTCCGTTCGCTCCTCACCGCCGCCACGCACCTCTCTCTCTCCTTCCTCAGCCTGCCATTCTCGCTCGTTCCTTAGACCGCGCATCTCGCTCGTTCCATCGAAATGGAACAACCCAAAGCAGGAACAGTATAAGCAAAACAGGAACTTAGTGACAAGAACCATCGTTCTTGTCAACAAAAGACAAACGTAACTTGCTGAGTGAAAACAATAACTTTCCAACATACAACCCGGAACCAAATGTGAGAAACCCTTAACTCATTTGAGTATAAATAAAACCAACTCCGATCATGGCAAGCGAGATTCGTTCGGACTGCCAGGATAGGACATTACGCTGCCCCAAAACCTTCGCCTTCCAACTTATTTCAAGAGTTTAGTTATGTCCCCCTACCCAAGGTAAGCTTCTAAACTCCAACGTTTCCAGTAAGGGAAACCTCCTAAAGGTTTCTATGATCACCTGGACGATCTAGTGTCCGAAAAGTCCGCTCGAACGAAGTTTTATTCCACCTCGGCTCATGTCAGCGGAATACTGACCTACCGCTACGACGGTACTCGAAGTACAGTTTACGATCATCACATTACATGGCGACCAGCTAAGTTCCGAACACATTACACATGGATACATTGATACAGTCATTTTCGGGATTGGTTCAACCGCTTCAGTTCTGAACAAACACGGGTTAGATGATCATCCATAACCTTTATAACAAAAACGAACGGATGTTTAATTTGGGATTACTTAATTATGCAAGCAAGCGAAACGAGAATATTTTACCAGATATAATCTAATATGCAATAATATAACGTAGTTTATAATGTAAACAGCACTGCTGAATTTGATATTTGCAATGTTTACACGGCAAATGATTTTATTAACAACTATGGTGCTTTGCTGTCTATTTGCACAGTGCTATAACAGTTCAACCAATTCAGTTGGCGCGATTATCCGAGCCCGCACCCAAAAGGTAATTTTTTAAACATAATAATGAAATACCGCTTAGCGAAGCGAAAAAGATGTCCCTATCTATTTTCAGTTATTTTCTCTAATATCTAACTTTCAGTAGGAAAGACACACAGTTGGAAAGTCTGCTACTGAAAGCGATGTAAACGCCATAACGATGATTTTTTTAAAATGTGAAAAATTTCATGAAAATTTATGCGAAATATTTCAACAGCTTCAAACCCTTCCGCCATGCATTTGACAGCGATTTGCGAGGGCGAGCGGGGGCGCCATACAAGTTCACCGCCCTAGAGCCCTCGCATTAAATAGCTTGCGAGCCTTGGCAGTTATTCCGCCGCTAGTTTTAGCAGTTATAACTATAGCACCACGAGAGCCGGTATAACATTGCAAATTATAGCTTACTAAACGCCTAAATTTTGAGATCTTATTTTGCAAAATAAGAAACAAACTAAAAGTGATCTTTTCGACAAATAACACAGGAAAAAAATATTTATTAATAAAAATATTTTTTAATACCTTAATATTTCGAGCAGATGATACCACTTGCAACCCTGGCAATGTTCAACGGGTAGCCTACGATTTTCAGCCTAGATTACCCGCCATGCAATTGACAGCGATTTGCGCGGGCACGCGAGGGCTCGCCCGTCATACAGGTTCACAGCCCCAGAGCCCTCGCATTAAAGAGCTTGCGAGCCTTGGCAGTTATTACGCCCCTAGTTTAAGCAATTATAATATAGCACCCCGAGAGCAGATATAACAGTGAGATTTGTAGCATACTAAACACCGGAATTTCGACTCGTCTCGACTCGGAATTTTGACGTGCCCTCGCAAATCGCTGTCAATTGCATGGCGGGTACGGGTGAAAACTTTTGCTCAAACAGGCGCTGGTACACGCCATGCAATTGACAGCGATCTGCGAGGGCGCGTGAGGGCTCGCACGCCATACAAGTTCACCGCCACAGAGCCCTCGCATAAAAGAGCTTGCGAGCCTTGGTAGTTTTTTCACCCCTAGTTTTAGCAGTTGTAATTATAGCACCCCGAGAGCAGGTATAACATTGAAAATTATAGCTTACTAAACACCTACATTTTGAGATTTTATTTTGCAAAAATCCACAACAATTTGTGAAGTAATCTTTTCGGCGAATAACACCTCAACAACAAAAACTTATGTATGAAAAATAAGGATTATTTAATATTATTATGATTTCGAGCAGATGATACCACCCGACAGACAAAGAGAACGAAATTTTCAGGCGAGGGGTAGGTAGAAACACGCGGTGGGGGCCCGGCCCAAGATCGGATCCAAAGTCCGTGTTTTGGGCTCGAAATTAAAAATGGCGGATGGAGCACTACCACGGAGAGAATGCGCTCTCTTGCTTGCCTTTAAAATACACGAGGCGCTCTCGCTGTAAAGAACACTCGCTCGCGCTGTTTCATCATCCCCCTTCCTCCCCGTTTCTTTCGGCTTGCACTGCGCTGAGCTGGTACCCCCTCCCACTTGATCCCAGCGAATTGCACTGCGTTGGACTGACACCCCCTCCCGCTCGTTTCTTTCGTAGCGCGCTGTGCGCTTTCCTTCACACGGACTTGGTGCACCCGAATCAAAACAAAAACTTTTACACATCAAACTTGGTTTATATTTTATCACTTTCATTGCAAATAAAAGCACATTTTAACATATAGCTTCACACAATCTTGCTAGAAACCACACACATTCATTATATAAAAAATCATCGTAATTCAAAAAGCCGTCTAACTGCGTGGATCCCGTTGTTGATGTTTTACAGCAAAAAAAAACATTGAAATAAAGCAGCGTAAATCACACATTTAAGATAAATGGTGAAAGAAAAGCGCAGCTTCATTTCAATGTGCACAACACTTCAACACTTACCGAATCTTCGATCGCCCGGACTTAGGCTAACACGCGCGCGGCCTTTCACGGCGAACGCTTGAGCTGAATTGACGATTTCGTGTGGTGGCAAGAAAGAGAGCGCACAGAGGAACACTCGCTGCACTAGTGCGAGCGAGACACCGATAGCCGCATGCCGCTGCAAGAAAACCAAACTGAGCGCGCAGGCTGAAAGTGAACGTACACATTCACATATGTGTAATGTGTGAGTGCAAAAACTGTGTAAAAACCAAAACACGCTCGCGCCTCCGCGTGATTCCGCGTATTTGCAACCGTCTCCCCATGCTTCTACATGCCCCTCGCCTGAAAGTCGCACACTTTTTCATTCTCATTGCTAGTAGGGCACTCCCAACCCTCGTAATGTTTGACGGGTAGCTTGACGAATACAGAAGCAATAAAAAATGCCCTTCTAAATAGATACACCTTGGGATAAGCCCACCTGTGTATTCTACCCATTTAGATAGCCGTTCAAAAACTGCTATACAATGCAAACGGCTGACAGGCTTAAATTTCAGCCTACGAACTTAAAACGGAAAGGGGCCCAATAACAGAAAATGGCTGGAGAGCCATTATTGAACAAGAACCTGTCAGAGAGCAGAGGGAACAGGATGAATAGAAAAAAATGGAGGCAGGATGAAGGAGATACAATGGTAACCACGTTTTATTTTACAGGAAAATGGACCAGTGGAACATTTCACTGTTTCTATTCAAGGCAATGGAGAGAAATGCCATTATCAATGAACGGGGGAAATACCGACGAATTTTCCAGTACAGGAGGTGGCGAATTTTCCAGTACAGGAGGTGACCGCTAACTGGATGTGTTTTACGGAGAATTTTTAAAACTAATCAGTGTAATAGATAAGTTATACAGTTTTCATCATCAGAGCTCAAGGAGAGATTATTATCACAGAATTCTTTTGATTGGGACCAGACGATGCAGATGATAAATCCTTTTGAATCCGTGAAGCGACAGGGTCGAGGGTAGTCAGCTGCCGAGAGAGATAGCGCGAAGAGCTGGGATACAGCAACCGAGATGAACAGGGTAGGAACACGGAAGGAGGAATGTTCTCGGTTCGGAAAAAGGGACCATACGGGAACTGACCCACAATGTCCGGCAAAGAACCGTGAAAGTTACAAGTGTAAGAAGTTAGGTCATTTCGGGGCCCAATGTGGGGCACCGCAAGACAGGAAACGTCGGTATGATACATTTGTACATGGTGGGAAACGTCCAAGAGTAGAAAGAGTGCATGCCATAGAGAATACAGAACATGAAACATATGAAAATTTTATTTACAATATCAGCGACGGTGAAGAGATGCTGTGGGTTAAAGTAGGAGGGATAAAATTGCAGCTGCTAGTTGACTCAGGCTGCAACAAAAACATCCTATCAGAGAAAGCCTGGGAATATTTTAAGGCATGCCAAGCACAAAGATGGGGTGAGACGGAAGCATGTGGGAAAACGTTCCTTACCTATGGAGATAGACCAAAACCTGTGACAGTCTTGTAGAAGTTTTTCTCAAATGTGGAAATACAGGATAAAGGGAAAGACATAAAACTATCGGCATGTTTTTATGTTATAAAAGGAGGCCGACTATCGTTATTAGGAAAAAACAGCTATAGAACTAGGAGTGTTATTCGTCGGACTACCTAGCACGCATGAAATAAGAGCGATTGAAGGGGGAAAACAACAACCATTCCCAAAGACAAAAGCAGTAGAGGTAAAGAAATCAACCGTATAAATATGTAAAGATGTAAAGATGTCGTGAAGTTGAACTACACTACATTCATTACTCATATAGGATTGTTCTGGTACAAACGGTGTATGTTTGGAATTGTTACAGCGCCAGAAGATTTACAACGCATTATGGAATTTTGACATAATTTACTAAAAAGGTTGTTAACTACATATATGATACATTGATCTAAGCTCAATTAAAAAAAAAATACACGAAAAGGTGTAAGAATATGTATTGCGCGTATTGGAAGAGAAAGAAATTTTGCTTAATCAAGAAAAGTGTCTGTTTAGGGTCTTAGTTTTTGAATTTTTGGGATCAACCCAAAGTACTAAACCGGGCCAAGGAAAAGTAGAAGCCGTAAATAAATTTCGAGCATCTTCCTCAACGGAAAAAATCAAAATTTACTTGGTTTAATCGCATTTCTCAGCAAATTCCTACCTAATTTAGCCACCACAACAGCACCGTTACGCCAATTGACTCATACAAGGGTAGCATTCTCGTGGGGTGAAAAAGAGGAAGAGGCATTGAATAAGTTGAAGGGGAAGGTAGCGGATACTTGGAATTTACAGTTTTTTTTTATCATATGAGGACATGGGGACATGATGCATCACCAATCAGTGTGCGAGCGGTGCTTGTCCAGTCCTCAGGATCACAGGATAATGGTCCAAGAACGATAGCGTATGCAAGTAAAAGCCTCACGACTACCGAACGCCGTTATTGTCAACCGGAAAAAGAAGCATTAGGTTTGGTTTGAGCGGTAGAAAGATTTTCACCTTATTTGCTGGGACGCATATTTCAATTAGAAATGGACCATAAACCAATAGACATAATATTCAAACCCGAGTCAAGACCATGCGCACGAATCGAACGATGGCTACTTAGACTACAATCGTTCAAATTCGTAGTTAAACATCGGAAAGGGAATATTGCGGACCCATAATCTCGATTGTTGCCTGACAAGCAAAACTACTTCCTTGACGAAGAGAGCAAATTTTTAGTTGGTCCAATGATTGAGTCAGCAGCGATTTATATACAGGAATATTAAGAAGTAGTAAAAAGTTACGAAGAACTGGAAAAATTAAAAATAGTTTACAAACAAATTGAAAAATAGTTTGGGTAGAATCAGCTTATGTACCATTCAAGGATGAGCTGGGAACAGTAGGATAAATGTTAGTCAGAGGAAACAAACTGATTGTGCCCAATAGCACTTCAATCCCGAATGTTGGAACTAGCGCACCAAGGGCATCCGGGTGAATCAGTTATGAAACGACGCTTAAGAAAACGGGTATGATGACCAGACATGCCAGAAGCCTGAACCAATAATAATAATAATAATAATAATAATAATAATAATAATAATAATAATGATAATAATAATAATAATACTAAGCAATTGATTGGAACAGAGTTGGATGATTTTAGACAGGAATATGGGATCTATTTAAATCAATTGACATCCTATTGGCCACAGGAGAATGGTTTGGTCGAACGTCAAAAAAATTTATACTGATAAGGCGCAGCTTACGGGCGAGATTGGCAGAAGGATCTTAATGAATACCTTATGACTTACTACACCACTTCTCATTTCACGACAGAGAGGACCCCAACGGATTTAATGTTTGGCAGGACGATAAGTTCGAAAATTCTATCAGTGGATTCTATATAAAAAGGATTGCACGAGAAGAAATAATAGATCAGGACAATTCATAGAAAAAGAATGGTAAGGAATATGAAGCCAAAAAAGTCAAAAAGGAATGCTATGCAATCTTTGATAACTGAGGGTGACATGGTACTAGCAAACAATCTGATTCCGGACAACAAACTCCAAACGACATTTGGATCAAAACAATTTCTAGCAGTGGAAACAAGGGTGCAAAATCTACAAAATAAATACAGCTCACTTAAAGAAGATAGAGAGTAAGTGTTGCAGGTTTTATTAACAGCACTCTTTCTTTCGCCTGCAGTAATTACAGGCGGTCCCCGACACGGTTAATGGGGACCGAAAACGGCCGCAAAATACCACGTATCTTGAATTTCCGCGTAAGTCGAATCTCGTGATTTCTAGCCATAATATCGCTAATTTTCGTAAAAATTTGGAAGTTGGGGATGGTTTTAGCCACCAAATTAATTAATTGATATGTTTCTACTGAATTGAACAGTTTCAAACCTTTTTAAATTGTAATTTTTACATTCGATCAATACGGAAATTATTTGGTATTTCACAATGCATGTGTCAAATCAGTACAATTTGCTCAAAGACTGTCAAATTTGGAAAACCACACCGTATCTCCGAATCCGCGTATAAGAGGTACCGTGTATCTCGGGGAACGCCTGGATTATTAATAAAAACAAGCGTCCCAATGGTTGAACTTCGATTTCATGCTTACTCTTGAATATGTACTTTTTTAGTTGGCACGTTTTTCCATACAAAAATTTGGTGAAATTTTTCTCGGCAAGCCATGAGCTTTTTGTCAATTTTTCAAAAACCGGTTTACCATACAAACGGAAGCTTTTTATTTGAAACGTCAGCCAACTTTTGAGCATTCAACTAAAATGCATGCCAACTCAAAAACGTTCAACTATTTAATTCTGACTGTATGTGTGTATGCAAGCCATCGATAGCGGACACGACCTACGGTTCCACACCTCAATTGATACATTTACCCTACATAGTGTGAACCCCTGTATAAACTTTGATCAACAGGGAATTTATTTTGTATTTGACAATTGATGTGCCAAATCAATACAATTTGTTATAAGAACTGCAAAATCGATAACAGTGGACTATCTCTTATTTAAGACCTTTCCAATTAGAAAACCCTTTCTTATTTGACTCATTTTCAGTACATTTTCTTCTTCTTCTTTGGCTCAACAACCGATGACGGTCAAGGCCTGCCAACCCACTTGTGGGGTTGGCTTTCAGTGACTTATTGATTTCCACCCATAGCAGGATAGTCAGTCCTACGTATGGCTGCACGGTCTATTCGGGGCTTGAACCCATGACGGGCATGTTGTTAAGTCGTACGAGTTGACGACTGTACCATGAGACCGGCTCAGTACATTTTAGTCCCTCTTATTTGAGAAACCTCTGAAATCTGTACCCCTCTTATTAGTGTATGGTGTTGCCATGGTCATTGAATAATGTATGCTCAGCGGCGGCTCGAACGGTAGGCGGACTATGCGGTCGCCTAGGGCCCCGCCGATTTAGGGGCCCCGTAGATCGCTAGTCTGCCCATTTTTATACCTACTGCATACTACAGAGTCGGGCCGGTCTGGTGGTACAGTCGTCAACTCGTACGACGTAACAACATGCCCGTCATGGGTTCAAGTCCCGAATAGACCGTGCCTCCATACGTAGGACTGACTATCCTGCTATGGTAACAATAAGTCACTGAAAGCCAAGCTCACTTCATTAGTGGGTACTGGCAGGCCTTGACCGACAGCGGTTGTTGTGGCAAAGAAGAAGAAGAAGCATACTACAGAGTACTAACGACAAGGGCCCCGGAAGGATGTACATTGGGGCCCTGACGCAGGCGATTCATTTGCAACCCCTCCCACGCACCGTTTACCATTTACAGTGGGTTTACTACAATCTGCAATCGTGTTCGCAGTTTTTTATAGCAACAGTCATGACTGCATTCTGAATGTTCTATCTCTTTTTAGTTTGTATTTTTCATTTGCCTCTCAAATGAGAGAGAGTTGACTATATTTGATTGCGACGTACGACGATATAGGGTTTTCATAGAAAATTAGATCGATTTAAACTTCTTATCGATTTTCGTCAAGTCTAACTTTGGCATCGTAAACCCTCAATTGGACGCGGTCAACTCTAGTCTGATCTTGTAAAGCAAAGTGGGTATAGGGACTAGGTGGGCTTATAGGTTTGGCGGGAAGGCCAAATTGAATGAACGTAAGACAGGGGTGGATTCGACAGTGATACGTATCTTTTCATCCACACTACGACACATCAACCAAAACAGCCATTGGAATTCACACGCATACATCAACAAATAATCGAATCCCTTTCTGTCATTTAGTTTTCATTTTTCTACAGCACGGCTGTCCAATTGTTCAGGATAAGCCAACTCGTATAATAAACCTACTTGGTTGTAAAGTATGATACTGTCGTTTTCAAATTTTAAACAAGCTTACTCGGTTTTTTCTAGGGTTTTATTGTTTTGGAACCTTAAAGCTATCAAGGAATTGTTTAGATGCAGTTTTTGAAATTAACAAAAAAATCCAGAAATGATGCCATTTGACCAATTTCGCATCATGTTCAAAGACACAGTTCTTACAGGATTTCCCACGATTTATTGGTTGGTTCCTATCAATTTTTGGTGGGTTCCCACGATTTTTTGGCCGTTACTCAGAATTTCTTGGTCCAATTGTATTGACATCCAATCGGAAAACACCATTAAATTATGGAAACGAACCAAAAATCTATCCAATACGATCCAAAAATCGTGGGAACGCACCAAAACATCATGGGAACTGACCAAAAAATCGCGGGAAATCTTATATACCAACGACACACGAAAGGTAAACTCGATAAGTTAACACGTTCAGCCCGGTAAACTAAGTAAACTAAGTAAACTTTCCCATATGCCGATGGCAGGCCCTGGAGCCTGCCATTGGTGTATTGCTAGGGATAAACAATCATTGCGAACAACTGTACTCCACTCGCATGATTAGCAGCAGTGGGAAAGTAAAAGAATAGTGTTCTAAGAATTATTGTGGTTGATAAAAAAAAACTCATCTCACACACAACAGTATTGATAAACAGAATAGAGTTAAAATTATAGCAAAGACCCTCATTTTTCTACTTGCATGATTGGTTTAAAATCAACTACTTGCGTTCTGGAAGCCGGCGGAAAAAAGTTGATGAAAATCAGCGCCGGGCTGAACGTGCTAACGCTTGACTTGTATGGGTGAGCGTAAACTTTCCGAGTAGGGATTTTTGGGTTGTATGGCTAAAATCTAGTGTACTCTATAGTTTACGCCTCGTGTGGCATGCATATTACGGTTCCTACGTGAAATGGGTACAATTTACCCCAACAATTGCCAAATGTAAAATGAATTGCAGTTATGCTAATCGTTTTAAGTCGCTGAACACTAAGCAATGAACAAATTGTCAACACGAATGGTTAAATTTTCTCATCAATAACTGTATAACATCAATATTTTAGCTGAAAAACTTGATATTCGAGTTGCGCGAAAATCCTGGTTACGCGAATGTCCCTGAAACGCATTATTCGCGTAACTCAGGAAAAAAGTAGTTCAAGTACCAGCCACCAATACTAGTTGGTAGTACTACGCTTGGAACGCATCAGGTAAAGCTTACCCCTACGCATACTTTCCGTTAACCGGAGCCAGTTTGCAATTTCCTTTCGTATGCTTCCGCCTCCCGCCGACAAAACTTGACGATTCTGTCAATTGTTTCAATGTGCTGTTCGTCCTGGACGTACAATTCGTACGGATTGACGACGCACGTAACACTTACCGTTGAGGAATACGGCCAAACATGCTTCGAAAAGGAGGTAGTTTTTTTTTTTTTTTGGGAGACATTTTTGTCGAGGTTCCGAAGACTGCTCTGTGGGCTGTGGCTCATCACCATTTCGAGATATCGCTCCTCTCGTTGCTTCTCTTCTGATAAGCATCGATGTGGCAGTGAACGAGAGGACGGGGTTTGGTGTATTTTCTTGCGGCTTGATGAAATTGATAAAGAATTTTTGATATTGTCACTGCCCGCGATCGGTACGAGATGTCTCACTCTACCTAAATCCGGAAGCGTCAGTTTGTAGTTCTTGTTAATGCTTTGCACAAAGGGCTCTGTATCGTAAGTGACCACCCTACTAGCAATGAGAATGAAAAAGTGTGGACTTTGAGGCGAGGGGCATGTAGAAGCATGGGGAGACGGTTGGAAATACGCGGAATTACGCGGAGGCGCGAGCGTGTTTTGGTTTCTACACAGTTTTTGCACTCACACAATTACACATATGTGAATGTGTGCGTTAACTTTCAGCCTGCGCGCTCAGTTTGGTTTTCTCGCAGCGGCATGCGGCTATCGGTGTCTCGCTCGCACTTGTGCAGCGAGTGTTCCTCTGTGCGCTCCCTTTCTTGCCACCACACGAAATCGCCAGTTCAGCTCGAGCGTTCGCCGTGAAAGGCCGCGCGCGTGTTAGCCTAAGTCCCGGGCGATCGAAGATTCGCTAAGTGTTGAAGTGTTGTGCACATTGAAATGAAGCTGCGCTTATTTTTCACCATTTATCTTGAATGTGTGATTTGCGCTGCTTTAATTCAATATTTGTTTACTGCATTGAACAGCAACAACGGTATTCATGCAGTTAAACGGCTATTTTAAATAAGACGATTTGTTAAATATAAATAATGTGTGTGATTTTGTGGCAAGATTGTGTGGAGCTATGTATTTAAATGTTCTTTTATTCGCAATAAAAGTGATAAAATATAAACCGAGTTTGATGTGTTCAAGTTTTTGTTTTGATTCGGGTGCACCAAGTCCGTGTGAAGGAAAGCGCACAGCGCGCTACGAAAGAAACGAGCGGGAGGGGGTGTCAGTCCAACGCAGCGCAATTCGCTGGAATAGGAGTTCAGCTCTGCGCAAGCCGAAAGAAACGGGAAGGAAGGGGTATGATGAAACAGCGCGAGCGAGCGTTCTTTACAGCGAGAGCCCCTCGTGTATTTTAAAGGCAAGCAAGAGAGCGCATTCTCTCCGTGGTAGCGCTCCATCCGCCATTTTTAATTTCGAGCCCAAAACAACGGACTTCGGATCCGATCTTGGGGCGGGCCCCCACCGCGTGTTTCTACCTACCCCTCGCCTGAAAATTTCGTTCTCTTTGTCTGTCGGGCATAGGTTTGACAACTTCACTTTTGAACAGCTTTAACGGTTCTGATTCGAGGAATGTTTTCACCTCCTCACCAAACGTCTGCCAGGAGCGATCAATTCAAGAGGGCAGATCGCGGTGGAATTGCTTCAACAGTGCATATAATTCTTCTAGTCGATCTTTGCTTCGCTTTGGGTTTATCATACTGGTGTCCCCATTATACAGCTTAATACTTTGACCGCAGGCGTGACGTCACAGTTTTTCGAACGAGTACGTAGTGCATGGCAAAAGAGCGATGAGAACGACCCTTTCTCGTGCGACCGTTATCATACTTTTGTTTCATTGCCATAAGCGAAGTAGCACATGGCATTCTCGTTCTTTCTTTCCTACCTCATTCGTTCTCAAGAGAATCACTTAACGTTAGATACAAAGCTGATCGGTGAGCAAAGCCGTCATAGGCTTTGATATGAAATGTATGGACAAATGGTTTGCTTACCTGTTCATGACACACTTCGGTGTACGTAAAAGACTTGAGCTGCTATGAAGCTCAAGTTTATATAATAAACGATACAACGGGTTTCTATAGATCCAATCTTGTAATAGTTAGCAATGTCCCCAGAAAAGGCGTATACATTCACCAACTATTCCACAATACAGGCAAATTGAAAAGTAATAAGATAAAGTACACACTTAATCGACAACACGATCATCAACAGTGTTCAGAGAATAACATAACCATTCAAATAGACATAGAGCGAAACCGTCGCGCGCAACGACGTCTCGTTCGACAAAAACTCAATTTTGCAAACTGAGCTACTCGTCTCGCGCGACATTTCTGCTTCATCCGAAATAATCGAATTATCTACTTTGTTTACAAGCCAGATTAATGCCAAACGCAAAAAAAAGATTTGAACACATTTTAACCTATTTTTGTGTGTTTTCAAATAAAAAACAAGTTGGTTGACTGAGTCAAATGAGCTACTTTGATCTACACCGAGTGAAATTTTGAGCTATTTTTCGCCGCGCGCGACGTTGTCGCTCTATGTCTATTTGGACGGTAATATATCATACGAAGCTTCAGTTTTGAATTGAGCGGTGGTATCTTAAGGACCAGGGTCTATGTATAAACCAGGTTACCCATTATCAGTTCCTAGTGTCAAGGTGGATTAAAGAGATCAGGTGGTGGATAAGGACCTTTCCCGCAAACCATATTCGTGCAGTCTTTAAGCTCCCGCCAAACAATTCGAGCAGTATGCGAGCTCGCGTGAGGCTTCTCACTCCATGCAATTTCACATTTTATCACATTTTATCACATGGTGAGGGCAAGCAGTTTTTACGCCCAAAGGTCTAGCAGTTATGCATCAGACGAACAGTTTTAACAGCGCCAATCATAGCTAGTTAAATAATTGATAGTTCTTTTCGAAAAATCCACAAAATTTGAATGTGTGGTTTTGTAGAGGAATAACAAATCAAAAATAAATATGATTTATGAGGGAGCAATGAAGTTAACAATGCTTGCGAGTAATTTCGAGCAATTAAAACTGTTCGAAACCCACGCAATCCTGCTCGGCAAAGCATCGGAAGAAATTATTGCCTTTTGCGCATTTTCTCATGCCTTCTTTTTCCCCCCTACGGCAAATTTGTCAAGCGGCTTGTCGAGCCACCCGTCCTTGACTCCGCTTCATACTCCTCGACAGACGTCCAATCGCTGTCAGCCGTCGTCCAAGCTCATTCCCATCATAGCGCTATCTCTTTCTCGCGTGTGGTCAAAACTCGCGAGCTGTTGTCGTGCATACAAAACCGTTAACAAACATTGCGGCGATGAAGTTGAATTTTCACAAATCAAACCAACAATATAAGCGCAATGAGTTCAAACGCTGCCAAGTAAAAATGACCACAGAACCCTAATTCGCATTAACACGTTCAGCCCGGCGCTGATTTTCATCAACTTTTCGTTCCACCGGCATCTAGAACACAGGCAGTTGATTGTGAAACCGGCGTACTGGAAAGTTCACTGGCAGGCCCTGGGGCCTGCCATCGGGCTGAACGTGTTAAGCATTAAGCATAACCTTGTTGCAGTAAGCTTTTGCTTTCGTATGGTGTAGATTACACAGATATGATGTGCCGTCTGAGCATGGCCGTGAGTGTGCGTGTGTATGCACAAGTGTCGTCGATCGCCAATCCATTGGTAAAAGAAAGAGATGCTTCCTTCCCCCTGCCATGAATGCAAGTTGCCCACTGGAAAGGAGCGATCTCGCGGCACCGCTATCATCCGCACATCTTAACATCATTCCCGTCGTGGGGTTTAACCGCCGTAGCAAAGGCGGACTACCCAAATAACCAAATCGGCCTTAACCGTAGAGTTGGCAACCAGATTTACACACGTAAGTTGGCAACCGGCATACCCGGGTATTCCACACGTTTTGATGCAAAAAATTAACGATTTTCATAGGTAAACAATTTTTCTATATTTTAATACTGTAAGCAAGTAATGCCGACCATATATTCTCTTCTATTTCATTTATTCATAAAGTTTTTTTTTCATTTTTTGATAAAAATAACGGTCCAATTGAAATTTGGAATCGCTTGAATTTGACTCGAAAATAAACACAATACGAAAAGAGGAACAAAGTGGGTAGAAAGGAGGTGTCGTCTATGGGAAGAAGCAACATATCAGAGTTGCATAGTAGGCTAGTTATATCTTATTTAATGTTCATTCTGATTCAATAAATCTTAAACACTACACATACTTTCAATATCGTCATGTAGAACAATTGGGCATCGAGGCTTTAGAAAAAAGCACAAAACCAGGATCGACGGCAGTTGTCAAATGCGACGAATGTTGCTGGTATTTAGATATGATATATGAATTGTTTTCGTTTAATACACATGTTTTTAGCATTAAAAATTCGTATTTTGCATCCACACTCCATAAATCGACATTTTACACGTTATAATGTAGCTACTGCCTGTAAACAAATATCGACGGCTGTTGTCAAACTGAATCTCAAAATGGCAACATGCCAAAAGCTAAGAAGACACATCCTCTATATTCCACCTTGAAGAGGAAGAAGAGAAACGTCATTCTCCATAAAAAATGTATGGAATACCCGGGTATGCTGGTTGCCAACTTACGTGGTAAAGTTAAAAAAAATTCAAAATAAAATACTTACAGGCTGTTTAAAATTAAATTTTATGCTCCAAAAAATCATAAATTAAAAGTTGGGAGGCTACGGAAAATTTCAGGTCAATAAAAGCAATGAATCAAAAGTTAAAGCAGTTCGAAGTTGAAAAAATACAGTCATTATCCGATATACGCTATCGCACGGGACCGAGCGCAATAGCGTATCTCGAGTTTTCGCGTATATCGAATTTCCTTTGACACATCGTTTATACTTCATGCTTAGAGTTGAAAAGTAAACAAAGGGTCTAACAAAATTTAAAATGCATACGAAAGTGATGGCTAAACGTTATTTTAGCCTGTTAAATTAATTATCAATTTTAAAATAAGTGAAGCAATAATAATATATTTTAGTAATTCATTCATTCCTTTATTCACAAATCTTAAATGAAAATATTTTTAAGGATAAACTACAACTTTTCAACAAAATGGTCCATTGTAAGTTGTTTTTTAACGGTCTTTTTTTCATTATATATATTTTTGTATACTTCTATTTCCTTCCTTACTTGATTTATAACATTTTTGGACCTATCTTCATCTTCATCTATTGCTTCAAATTCTGAAAGCGCTCTTTCTATGTTTTCAAAGGCAGCCTCCAACCTTTTGCAGCTGAAAATTTTCGTGTGTGTTGCCAAATTTTCCTCATCATACTCGTCATTGTATTCATCCAAGACCTCCAAGGTCTGCATTTGAATGAGTTCATTGTTTGTCAAAGGTTCTCCTTGGTTAAAAATGAGGGTGCTGATCTCTTGAGTATCTAATTCTATCTGTAATATATCAGCTAAAGACGTGCATTCTTCTATTACATTTGTTATTTTATCATGGGTATTATCTGGTTCCTCATCGTACATAAAAAAAGTAGGGCATACTTTTTTCCAACACGCGTTAATAGTATCTGATTTCACTTGATTCCAAGCAGTTGAAATGTTATGTATAGCAGCAAGAATATTGTAATTTTTCCAGAAATTTTGAATAGTAGTGTTAGGATTTTCCTCTATCGTTTTGATAATGCGGGTGATTGTTTGTCGTATGTAGTATGACTTAAATGTAGCAATTACTCCTTGGTCCATCGGTTGCAAAAGTGATGTAGTCCTAGGTGGCAGGAAAACTACTTCGATATTAGGGTTAAGTTCGTTAAGCTCAGTGGGAAGTCCAGGAGCATTGTCCAATAACAGAAGAACTCTAAATGGAATGTTTTTATCTTTGCAATATGTTTTTACCTCTGGCAAAAAGTTATGATGGAACCATTCATTAAAAATAGAACGAGTAACCCATGCCTTCTTGTTGGATTTCCATACAACTGGTAATGATTGAATATCAATATTTTTGAAAGCTCGTGGTTTTTGGGAATGGTAAACTGCTAATGGTTTCAATTTTAAATCACCCGTCATATTACTACCTAACATAATGGTAATTCTTTCCTTTTGTGCCTTAAATCCAGACGCACGTATTCCATCATTAAAGACATAGCTTCTTGTGGGCATCTTTTTCCAAAATAATGCTGTTTCATCCACGTTGATGATTTGTTCGGGAAGATACCCTTTTTCCAAAACATGCCTCTCTAGAAACTCAGGAAAGCTTTCCGCCTCAATTTCATCTGCACTAGCTGCCTCTCCATATATTTTTACATTTTTTAGATTTGCGCGTTTTTTAAATCGGTTGAACCAACCTAAACTGGAATTGAAACTACATACCGATTTTTTCGTCGTTGAGTTATCTAAATCCTCATATAAGGATTTTGCTTTCGATTGAATTAATCCCAAACTAAGGGGAATCCGCTTCGATATCATGTCTTCGATCCAAACAACCAATAAACTTTCCATTTTTTCTACCACCTCATTGCGTTTCCGTGTTGCCATTGATGTTCCTTTCGCAGAATTCAGCAGAGTTTCTTTTGATTGTATGATGGTCCGTATTGTTGATTGTGGTCGTTTGGTTTGTCTGGCTATTGATGCGTAACTTTGTCCTTTTTCGAACATTCTAACTATCTCCATCTTATCTGCCATTGTTATCGCACACTTCTTTCGAGCGTTTTTAATAATTGATGCCATTTTTTGTTTCGCAATGCTGCTGCAACTTTAAGACGCACATGAAGTTAGGATGATTGTGAATGTTTACCGATATTTTCTGTGAATTTCATTTCGTTTCAAGCTTGTCTGGTTAAAACTGTAGGTTGAATACTTCATTCAACATAAACAAATACAAAATGGACCTAGAAGAACTCAATCAGCTATAGTAAACGCAAAGAACTGTCACTTTTGAAGAAAATCGCGTACTGCGGAATCGCGTATATCGAGTATCGCGTACTGCGGATAATTGCTGTACCCGGGTATCCGGTTGCCAACTTAAAGGTTAACAGCTGTTGGGAGATTGAACAGTATACTTAAAATGTCAGCGGGGAGGGGGGGTGGTCATGGGATCCCTACGATCATCGATTACAGGCCTTAAAATTGTAGCCATCATAGGGGGGGGGGGGTCAAATGGTTCTCCAGCCACGGGGCCCCAACGACCATCTTTCCGGGGGTCCTCGGCATATTACAGACTAGATATCTTCGGCAACCGCCTAATCCGCCTACCGTTAGATCCGCCGCTGGTTCATGATGGTGATTTTTTACTGTGGAGGTGCATCCTTGCAGCGTATGCATCGGGCAGGAGACAGTGTGGCAGTATGCAAGATGCCCGCTGGATAGGAGCGGTCCCGCGGCAACGCCATCATTCCGCACATCTGCATGCCCGTCGTGGGTTCTAACTGCGTATGAACCGTCCGTCGTAGCAGGGGCTGACTATCCGGCAACGTGGTATTCAAGACTTGAAAGGCCGGCATGGTCGCGTGGGCCATTACGCCAATAATAATAATAACAAAAAAAAGAAATTTGGATTGCCATCCGTACCGAGGAAAGAGTTTGTCTTGACTTTGTCGCTGCCGGGTAGCGCACAGCGGTAGCGCACGGACAACAAATGCACGGAATGCACTCGAACAAAGGACATGAACCTACTGAGCCTTATCCATTCCAAAAGAGGTCCGGTCGCTCGGCGTCATGATAACGACTCCAAGCCAACAAGCCCCCAGATTCTGAACGGACAGGTGCAGCACCATACGCGCACCGTAATAAACAAATCCAGAATCCTCTTTTGTATGGATTCAATTCAAAATGTTGTTTCCACTTGCATCCGCTAGCAGAATTGGAAATAAATGTGCAACATATCACACGCACGTTTGCTTCGATCGTTTTTCTTTTTAATACCCCCAACAGCAGAACCGGTCGCAAAGATGGTGGTGCCAATTCAATGATAGTATTGTCTCGCAGGTAGCAGTAATCGATCGGGCGGCGTACAGTGCGTTTTTTGAGAATGCATGGAGTGTGTAGACGCAGCCGGTGACAATGCACGCATCAGAATCAAACAGTTTTGGGGTTCCCGCACGCACGCACACACACACACGCGCGCACGCGAGTACGCACCCACGAAAGCGCGCGCGCGAGCACGCACCCCCGAACACGTGCACACGCACGATCGATTTCCGCTACCTTATCGGTAGAATTGCTGGCTTAACTTGTAGCGCATCCTCATTCTAAGCACCGGGAGGGGAGGGGGATCGCGGCATGAGAGAGTAGACGGTCGTTTTCCTCGCGCTGTGTGTGTGTTTGTGCGTGTGTCGTGACCAGAAAACTCGAGACAATTCCGGCAATGCTTAGAAGGTCGTTGAAGCATCAGACATGTTCAAATTGAAAAAAAAATTAGATTAGTGTAAGACGTTCTCCTACGCTTGTTTTAAATAGGCTTCTACACCCTCGATTGGCAGGGGCATCGAATGGCCTCATCAGCAGCGGCACGAAATAAAATAAACCATCAATACACCGATAACACTTTAAATCCCAAAATGAACCAGCTTCTCCCGCATCGTCAAGGTCACACACAATAAATAAACACTAACACCCGCCAATTACAATACACAACCGCAATGTACATAGATACCAACACATACACACAATCAGCTGGCGGCGAAAGGCACGGGATGAAGCGGAAGTAAGGCAAGGCAGAGGAAGGAAAGCGGGAGTGAGAGGAAGTGGAGGAGAATGGGCCCCACCAATATTTTTGAATTTTTAGACCGTATTTTTTTGCTTCGCCGTCTGAAATAGTTCACCCATTTCTTCAACAGATGGCGCTCGTTCCGCATCAGAAAACTGCAATAAATACGCTGGCCAGCGCAGTTTCGGCTGAAGTCTAGCGCATTTTTTGCGTATTTTTTGACACAAAACGACGCAAAAAACTACGCAGAAAATTGCTTGAATTTTCGCAGCGGGATATAAACCGTGCACTGACCAGCGAAATGAAAGGGTCCACCCGCTACGCAAATTCGAGCAGTTTTCTGCGTAGTTTTTTGCGTCGTTTTGTGTCAAAAAATACGCAAAAAAATACGCTAGACTTCAGCCAAAACTACGATAGCCAGCGTCCCGCTACGCAAATTCGAGCAGTTTTCTGCGTAGTTTTTTGCGTCGTTTTGTGTCAAAAAATACGCAAAAAAATACGCTAGACTTCAGCCAAAACTACGATAGCCAGCGTATTTATTGCAGTTTTTAGGTGCGGAACGAGCGCCATCTGTTGAAGGAATGGATGAACTATTTCAGACGGTGGAGCAAAAAAAACGGCCGAAAAATTCAAAAATATTGGCGCCCATTCCTTCCTCCTCCTCTTCCTCTAACTCCCTTCCCCTCCCTGCCTTGCCTTATACTTGCGCTTCAGCCCGTGCCTTGCGCCGTCAGCTAATCAGTGTGTATGCGTTGGTGTATATGTACATTGCGGTTGTGTATTGTAATTGGTGGGTGTTAGCATTTATTTATTCGTGTGTGACCTTGACGATGCGGGAGAAGCTGGATTGGGATTTAAAGTGTTATCGGTGTATTGATGGATTATTTTATTTCGTGCCGCTGCTGATGAGACCATTCGATGCCCCTGCCAATTGAGGGTGAAGAAGCCTATTTAAAACAAGCGTAGGAGAACGTCTAACACTAATCTAATATTTTTTTATTTGAACATGTTTGATGCTTCAACGACCTTCTAAGCATCATGTAGCACAGTGTATAATGGAAATAAAATAACTTTTTTTTAATGTGCAGAAATCTGTCTCGAGTTTTCGGGTCGCGACACACACACGCACACTCACACACACACACACAGCACGGGGAAAGTGACCGTTAACTCTATCATGTCGCGATCCCCCACCCCGCCCGGCGTTTTGGATGAGGATGAAATACAAGAAAGCTGAACCAGCCGTTCGCGTGCGTGCTCGCGTGCGTTTGTGTGTGTGTGTGTGTGTGTGTGTGTGTGTGTGTGTGTGTGTGTGTGTGTGTGCGTGCGTGTGTGTGTGTGTGTGTGTGTGTGTGTGTGTGTGTGTGTGTGTGTGTGTGTGTGTGTGTGTGTGTGTGTGTGTGTGTGTGTGTGGTGTGTGTGTGTGTGTGTGTGTGTGTGTGTGTGTGTGTGTGTGTGTGGGTGGGTGGGTTGGTGGGTTTCCACACACAAACCCCAAAACTATTTGATTCTGATGCGTTCATTTTCATCCGTTGCGGCTACCTGAGAGACAACACAACTATCGGATTGGCACCACCATCTTTGCGATCGGCTCTGCTGTTGGGGTGTTAAAAAGAAACACGATCGAAGCAAACGTGCGTGTGATATGTAGCACATTTCTTTCCAATTCAGCTAGCAGACGCAAGTGGAATCAAAACTTGAATTGAACTCATACAAAAGAGGATTCTGGATTGGTTTATTACGGTGCGCGTATGGTGCTGCACCTGTCCGTCCAGAATATCGCGGCTTGTTGACTTAGAGTCGGTATCATGACGCCGTGCGACCGGCACTGCCTTGGAATGGGTAAGGCTCGGTAGGTTCATGTCCTTTGTTCAAGTGCATTCCGTGCATTTGTCGCGCCACGGCGGTAGACCCGGCAGCAACAAAGTCATAACAAACTCTTTCCCGGTACGGATAGCGCTTCAAAGTTCTTTTTCTTATTATTATTCTTGTCATTACGGCCTACGCGATCATGTTGGCCTTTTCAGGACTTGAGTAGCACGTAGGCGGATAGTCAGCCCTTGCTACGGCGGACGGTTCATACTTGGTTAGAACCCACGACGGGCATGCAGATGTGAGGAATGACGGCGGTGCCGCGGGACCGCTCCTATCCAGCGTGCAACTTGCATACTGCCACACTGTCTCCTGTTCGGTGCATACGCAGCAGGCAGGGGGAAGGATGCACTTTCACAATAAAAACACCGTCAACACCGTACAAGTGGACAGAGTATTAGTGACAAGGACCCCGGAAAAATGGTCGTTGTGGCCAAGTGGCTGGAGAGTCATTTGCCCCCCCCCCCCTCCCCCCTCATGCCGGAAATAATTGTAGGGCCTGTGACCGATGAGCGTAGGGGTCCCATGGTCGAAGCCCGCGCCCGCCGTCAATTTAAGTATGCTATTCAATCTCCCAACAGCTGTGTGCCAGTACCCCCTCCTCCCGGTCATCAGTTACCATGTACAGGAGCCTCATCTCATCTTTCCCCCGATTCCCCTAATCCGCCACTGTCATGAACACCTTCCTTTCTTTGACCAATGAATCATAACATTCCGGAAGACAACACAGACTTTCCAGTATGCCGGTTGCACGATCAGCTTGTGTTCTAGATGCCGGCGGAACGGTATGTTGAGGAAAACAAGCGCCGGGCTGAACGTGATAATGCGAATAAAGGTTCTGTGCGTTGCACAGCAAACCCTCCAGCGTGAGCTAGCAATTCCGTAGTCATTTTTACATTGCAGCGTTTGAACTCATTGCGCTTTTTTGGTTTGATTTGAGAAAATGCAACTTCATCGCCGCAATGTTTGTTAACGGTTTTTTTAAGCGCCACAGCAGCTCATCAGCATTGACCACACGCGAGAAAGAGATAGCGCTATGGAGCGAAAAAGCACGGACGACGGCTGACAGCGATTGGCCGTCTGACGCACCAACACAACTAAACGTTCGACAGCCCCCTCAGGCGAGGGGTATGAGGCAGAGTCAGGGACGGGTAGCTCGAAACGCTACTCGACAAATTTGCCGTAGGAGGGAAAAAGAAGGCCTGAGAAAATGCGCGAAAGGGCATGATTTCTTCCGTCGCTTTGCACAGGGGGGTATTTATTGCAGTTTTTAGGTGCGGAACGAGCGCCATCTGTTGAAGGAATGGATGAACTATTTCAGACGGTGGAGCAAAAAAAACGGCCGAAAAATTCAAAAATATTGGCGCCCATTCCTTCCTCCTCCTCTTCCTCTAACTCCCTTCCCCTCCCTGCCTTGCCTTATACTTGCGCTTCAGCCCGTGCCTTGCGCCGTCAGCTAATCAGTGTGTATGCGTTGGTGTATATGTACATTGCGGTTGTGTATTGTAATTGGTGGGTGTTAGCATTTATTTATTCGTGTGTGACCTTGACGATGCGGGAGAAGCTGGATTGGGATTTAAAGTGTTATCGGTGTATTGATGGATTATTTTATTTCGTGCCGCTGCTGATGAGACCATTCGATGCCCCTGCCAATTGAGGGTGAAGAAGCCTATTTAAAACAAGCGTAGGAGAACGTCTAACACTAATCTAATATTTTTTTATTTGAACATGTTTGATGCTTCAACGACCTTCTAAGCATCATGTAGCACAGTGTATAATGGAAATAAAATAACTTTTTTTTAAATGTGCAGAAATCTGTCTCGAGTTTTCGGGTCGCGACACACACACGCACACTCACACACACACACACAGCACGGGGAAAGTGACCGTTAACTCTATCATGTCGCGATCCCCCACCCCGCCCGGCGTTTTGGATGAGGATGAAATACAAGAAAGCTGAACCAGCCGTTCGCGTGCGTGCTCGCGTGCGTTTGTGTGTGTGTGTGTGTGTGTGTGTGTGTGTGTGTGTGTGTGTGTGTGTGTGTGTGTGTGTGTGCGTGTGTGTGTGTGTGTGTGTGTGTGTGTGTGTGGTGTGTGTGTGTGTGTGTGTGTGTGTGTGTGTGTGTGTGTGTGTGTGTGTGTGTGTGTGTGTGTGTGTGTGTGTGTGTGTGTGTGTGTGTGTGTGGTGTGTGTGGGTGGGTGGGTTGGTGGGTTTCCACACACAAACCCCAAAACTATTTGATTCTGATGCGTTCATTTTCATCCGTTGCGGCTACCTGAGAGACAACACAACTATCGGATTGGCACCACCATCTTTGCGATCGGCTCTGCTGTTGGGGGTGTTAAAAAGAAACACGATCGAAGCAAACGTGCGTGTGATATGTAGCACATTTCTTTCCAATTCAGCTAGCAGACGCAAGTGGAATCAAAACTTGAATTGAACTCATACAAAAGAGGATTCTGGATTGGTTTATTACGGTGCGCGTATGGTGCTGCACCTGTCCGTCCAGAATATCGCGGCTTGTTGACTTAGAGTCGGTATCATGACGCCGTGCGACCGGCACTGCCTTGGAATGGGTAAGGCTCGGTAGGTTCATGTCCTTTGTTCAAGTGCATTCCGTGCATTTGTCGCGCCACGGCGGTAGACCCGGCAGCAACAAAGTCATAACAAACTCTTTCCCGGTACGGATAGCGCTTCAAAGTTCTTTTTCTTATTATTATTCTTGTCATTACGGCCTACGCGATCATGTTGGCCTTTTCAGGACTTGAGTAGCACGTAGGCGGATAGTCAGCCCTTGCTACGGCGGACGGTTCATACTCGGTTAGAACCCACGACGGGCATGCAGATGTGAGGAATGACGGCGGTGCCGCGGGACCGCTCCTATCCAGCGTGCAACTTGCATACTGCCACACTGTCTCCTGTTCGGTGCATACGCAGCAGGCAGGGGAAGGATGCACTTTCACAATAAAAACACCGTCAACACCGTACAAGTGGACAGAGTATTAGTGACAAGGACCCCGGAAAAATGGTCGTTGTGGCCAAGTGGCTGGAGAGTCATTTGCCCCCCCCCCCTCCCCCCTCATGCCGGAAATAATTGTAGGGCCTGTGACCGATGAGCGTAGGGGTCCCATGGTCGAAGCCCGCGCCCGCCGTCAATTTAAGTATGCTATTCAATCTCCCAACAGCTGTGTGCCAGTACCCCCTCCTCCCGGTCATCAGTTACCATGTACAGGAGCCTCATCTCATCTTTCCCCCGATTCCCCTAATCCGCCACTGTCATGAACACCTTCCTTTCTTTGACCAATGAATCATAACATTCCGGAAGACAACACAGACTTTCCAGTATGCCGGTTGCACGATCAGCTTGTGTTCTAGATGCCGGCGGAACGGTATGTTGAGGAAAACAAGCGCCGGGCTGAACGTGATAATGCGAATAAAGGTTCTGTGCGTTGCACAGCAAACCCTCCAGCGTGAGCTAGCAATTCCGTAGTCATTTTTACATTGCAGCGTTTGAACTCATTGCGCTTTTTTGGTTTGATTTGAGAAAATGCAACTTCATCGCCGCAATGTTTGTTAACGGTTTTTTTAAGCGCCACAGCAGCTCATCAGCATTGACCACACGCGAGAAAGAGATAGCGCTATGGAGCGAAAAAGCACGGACGACGGCTGACAGCGATTGGCCGTCTGACGCACCAACACAACTAAACGTTCGACAGCCCCCTCAGGCGAGGGGTATGAGGCAGAGTCAGGGACGGGTAGCTCGAAACGCTACTCGACAAATTTGCCGTAGGAGGGAAAAAGAAGGCCTGAGAAAATGCGCGAAAGGGCATGATTTCTTCCGTCGCTTTGCACAGGGGGGCATTATAAAAAATAATTTCATATTGTTGTTACATAACCTGCATGATTACATTGACAGATAAATCGGATGCAACGATCCGACGGAATCAAAAATTTTGATTCCGTGGTACGACGAAATCGCACGTCCGACGTTATCTGTCAAATCCCATATAAATTTCGTCCGATAAAATCGCATCGGATGAGCGCTGCCACCGCCCTTAACTGCGATGGCGGAGGGTATATGAGGTTGTATGGAGTGCGAGACCTCGTGAGAGTCCGCTAAACATTACCCGCTGCGCAAATTAGAACAGTTTCCTACGAAGGAAATGAGTCAAAATCTGCGTAATGTTTGCGCAAATTTAGGCCGGTTTCTTGCGCTGGACTTCAGTGAAATCTGCGCTGGGATGCGCAGTTTTGGCGCCCTCTGTTGAGGAAATATGCAAACCATTTCAGGCGGCACAGCCAAAAAAACGGTCCATAAATTCTAAAAATTTGGCGCACAGTTTGTCCAACTTTTCCTCTCCCTCCTTCACCCTGTTTGCTTTACTTGCGCTTCAGCCCGTGCCTTTTGCCGTCTGCTGATTGTGTGTATGCGTTGGTATACATGTGCACAGCGGTTGTGGCCGTCCACTCTATCATGCCGCGATCCCCCACTCCCGCCGGTGGACGTGCATGATAAGTGATAAGTACAACATTTCTTTCCAATTCTAAATTCGAACCAGCATTTTGAAAGGAATCCACACAATACAGGGTTCTGGTTTTGTTTATTACGGTGCGCGTTTGGTGCTGCACCTGTCCGTCCAGAATCTGGCGGCTTGTTGGCATGGAGTCGTTATCATCACGTCGAGCGACCAGCATTTCCTTGGAATGGGTTCGGCTCGGCAGGTTCATGTTTGGGTCAATTGCATTCCGTTGATTTGTCGCGCCACAAACCTAGCAGCCACAGAGACAAGACAAACTCTTCCCAGGGTGTGGACTGCTATGCTAAGTTCTTCTTATTCTTCTTTTTATCATTATTGGCGTAATGGCCTACGCGATCATGTTGGCCTTTTCAGGACTTTAGTACCACGTAGCCCGATAGATCTAAATAACCAAGATAGCGAAAACGCCACCAATTTCCTGTACTAAAAATCTAGTTGCATCGAACAAAGCCAAAAAAACTGTCAGTTTGGTGGGTTAAACCACACATCTGCAGAAGCGGCCACTTCAATGCTTGTTAAAGTCCGTATTTTTATGCACGGCAGATTCATTTGCACAACATGTATCACCCCAAAATATGTTCAATTGTGCAAAGGAAGCAATAAAACTTGTGTATTTAAGTTCATTAAGTTGTGAAACATATTTGTGTAAGATGTGGATTTGTGTGTTTGTTTACTTGCAAATGGACCCTTTCATTTCGCTGGTCAGTGCACGGTTTATATCCCGCTGCGAAAATTCGAGCAATTTTCTGCGTAGTTTTTTGCGTCGTTTTGTGTCAAAAAATACGCAAAAAATGCGCTAGACTTCAGCCGAAACTGCGCTGGCCAGCGTATTTATTGCAGTTTTCTGATGCGGAACGAGCGCCATCTGTTGAAGAAATGGGTGAACTATTTCAGACGGCGAAGCAAAAAAATACGGTCTAAAAATTCAAAAATATTGGTGGGGCCCATTCTCCTCCACTTCCTCTCACTCCCGCTTTCCTTCCTCTGCCTTGCCTTACTTCCGCTTCATCCCGTGCCTTTCGCCGCCAGCTGATTGTGTGTATGTGTTGGTATCTATGTACATTGCGGTTGTGTATTGTAATTGGCGGGTGTTAGTGTTTATTTATTGTGTGTGACCTTGACGATGCGGGAGAAGCTGGTTCATTTTGGGATTTAAAGTGTTATCGGTGTATTGATGGTTTATTTTATTTCGTGCCGCTGCTGATGAGGCCATTCGATGCCCCTGCCAATCGAGGGTGTAGAAGCCTATTTAAAACAAGCGTAGGAGAACGTCTTACACTAATCTAATTTTTTTTTCAATTTGAACATGTCTGATGCTTCAACGACCTTCTAAGCATTGCCGGAATTGTCTCGAGTTTTCTGGTCACGACACACGCACAAACACACACACAGCGCGAGGAAAACGACCGTCTACTCTCTCATGCCGCGATCCCCCTCCCCTCCCGGTGCTTAGAATGAGGATGCGCTACAAGTTAAGCCAGCAATTCTACCGATAAGGTAGCGGAAATCGATCGTGCGTGTGCACGTGTTCGGGGGTGCGTGCTCGCGCGCGCGCTTTCGTGGGTGCGTACTCGCGTGCGCGCGTGTGTGTGTGTGCGTGCGTGCGGGAACCCCAAAACTGTTTGATTCTGATGCGTGCATTGTCACCGGCTGCGTCTACACACTCCATGCATTCTCAAAAAACGCACTGTACGCCGCCCGATCGATTACTGCTACCTGCGAGACAATACTATCATTGAATTGGCACCACCATCTTTGCGACCGGTTCTGCTGTTGGGGGTATTAAAAAGAAAAACGATCGAAGCAAACGTGCGTGTGATATGTTGCACATTTATTTCCAATTCTGCTAGCGGATGCAAGTGGAAACAACATTTTGAATTGAATCCATACAAAAGAGGATTCTGGATTTGTTTATTACGGTGCGCGTATGGTGCTGCACCTGTCCGTTCAGAATCTGGGGGCTTGTTGGCTTGGAGTCGTTATCATGACGCCGAGCGACCGGACCTCTTTTGGAATGGATAAGGCTCAGTAGGTTCATGTCCTTTGTTCGAGTGCATTCCGTGCATTTGTTGTCCGTGCGCTACCGCTGTGCGCTACCCGGCAGCGACAAAGTCAAGACAAACTCTTTCCTCGGTACGGATGGCAATCCAAATTTCTTTTTTTTGTTATTATTATTATTGGCGTAATGGCCCACGCGACCATGCCGGCCTTTCAAGTCTTGAATACCACGTTGCCGGATAGTCAGCCCCTGCTACGACGGACGGTTCATACGCAGTTAGAACCCACGACGGGCATGCAGATGTGCGGAATGATGGCGTTGCCGCGGGACCGCTCCTATCCAGCGGGCATCTTGCATACTGCCACACTGTCTCCTGCCCGATGCATACGCTGCAAGGATGCACCTCCACAGTAAAAAATCACCATCATGAACCAGCGGCGGATCTAACGGTAGGCGGATTAGGCGGTTGCCGAAGATATCTAGTCTGTAATATGCCGAGGACCCCCGGAAAGATGGTCGTTGGGGCCCCGTGGCTGGAGAACCATTTGACCCCCCCCCCTATGATGGCTACAATTTTAAGGCCTGTAATCGATGATCGTAGGGATCCCATGACCACCCCCCCTCCCCGCTGACATTTTAAGTATACTGTTCAATCTCCCAACAGCTGTTAACCTTTAAGTTGGCAACCGGATACCCGGGTACAGCAATTATCCGCAGTACGCGATACTCGATATACGCGATTCCGCAGTACGCGATTTTCTTCAAAAGTGACAGTTCTTTGCGTTTACTATAGCTGATTGAGTTCTTCTAGGTCCATTTTGTATTTGTTTATGTTGAATGAAGTATTCAACCTACAGTTTTAACCAGACAAGCTTGAAACGAAATGAAATTCACAGAAAATATCGGTAAACATTCACAATCATCCTAACTTCATGTGCGT
This sequence comes from Anopheles merus, assembly GCF_017562075.2. Classification (NCBI taxonomy): domain Eukaryota; kingdom Metazoa; phylum Arthropoda; class Insecta; order Diptera; family Culicidae; genus Anopheles; species Anopheles merus. The sequence goes on from NC_054083.1 coordinate 8,287,426, forward strand.
CTTAAAGTTGCAGCAGCATTGCGAAACAAAAAATGGCATCAATTATTAAAAACGCTCGAAAGAAGTGTGCGATAACAATGGCAGATAAGATGGAGATAGTTAGAATGTTCGAAAAAGGACAAAGTTACGCATCAATAGCCAGACAAACCAAACGACCACAATCAACAATACGGACCATCATACAATCAAAAGAAACTCTGCTGAATTCTGCGAAAGGAACATCAATGGCAACACGGAAACGCAATGAGGTGGTAGAAAAAATGGAAAGTTTATTGGTTGTTTGGATCGAAGACATCCCAAGTGACACAAATCCACTAAACGACCACTAAACGGCTTCTACACGACTCAAGTTCTCTACCTAAACGGAATATAGAAAGACTTCGTTTAGCAGACGCCAAACGACTCATGCATTCTAAAAATAGCAAAAAAGCTGGTGGCGCTATCTGTTGGTGGGATACCCCAACCAGTTGAGCTTCATCGCTTGGAGGAGAGCTTTCTCATTTCCTCTGTACTGTTGTATGGTTTCGCATTGAAGTTATGCATCGCTAGAACTAGAACGGCGATACGATTGTTTAAATACTAAACTCCAACGGAAACCACCAGCACTGAAGCAAGTGAGATTTGAGCAATGGTCATTGGTGTTGATACCCACGTATCTAACCACACGACCATTTATATAGATTTTTGCTCAGAAAGTTAGAAGGCTATATAGGTCATAATAAAATGCAACTTGTCGAAACACATTGCAAGAAAAGGATAGCAATATAATGATGAGTTGTAATACGCCATCTATTGATCAAACCAATGAAGCTGTGGAGCTTTCATTTTTTTCTATGGATATTCAATTTTCCAGTCGTTTAAGCTTAATCTGTGGCGCTTGGGATGATATCGAAGCGGATTCCCCTTAGTTTGGGATTAATTCAATCGAAAGCAAAATCCTTATATGAGGATTTAGATAACTCAACGACGAAAAAATCGGTATGTAGTTTCAATTCCAGTTTAGGTTGGTTCAACCGATTTAAAAAACGCGCAAATCTAAAAAATGTAAAAATATATGGAGAGGCAGCTAGTGCAGATGAAATTGAGGCGGAAAGCTTTCCTGAGTTTCTAGAGAGGCATGTTTTGGAAAAAGGGTATCTTCCCGAACAAATCATCAACGTGGATGAAACAGCATTATTTTGGAAAAAGATGCCCACAAGAAGCTATGTCTTTAATGATGGAATACGTGCGTCTGGATTTAAGGCACAAAAGGATAGAATTACCATTATGTTAGGTAGTAATATGACGGGTGATTTAAAATTGAAACCATTAGCAGTTTACCATTCCCAAAAACCACGAGCTTTCAAAAATATTGATATTCAATCATTACCAGTTGTATGGAAATCCAACAAGAAGGCATGGGTTACTCGTTCTATTTTTAATGAATGGTTCCATCATAACTTTGTGCCAGAGGTAAAAACATATTGCAAAGATAAAAACATTCCATTTAGAGTTCTTCTGTTATTGGACAATGCTCCTGGACTTCCCACTGAGCTTAACGAACTTAACCCTAATATCGAAGTAGTTTTCCTGCCACCTAGGACTACATCACTTTTGCAACCGATGGACCAAGGAGTAATTGCTACATTTAAGTCATACTACATACGACAAACAATCACCCGCATTATCAAAACGATAGAGGAAAATCCTAACACTACTATTCAAAATTTCTGGAAAAATTACAATATTCTTGCTGCTATACATAACATTTCAACTGCTTGGAATCAAGTGAAATCAGATACTATTAACGCGTGTTGGAAAAAAGTATGCCCTACTTTTTTTATGTACGATGAGGAACCAGATAATACCCATGATAAAATAACAAATGTAATAGAAGAATGCACGTCTTTAGCTGATATATTACAGATAGAATTAGATACTCAAGAGATCAGCACCCTCATTTTTAACCAAGGAGAACCTTTGACAAACAATGAACTCATTCAAATGCAGACCTTGGAGGTCTTGGATGAATACAATGACGAGTATGATGAGGAAAATTTGGCAACACACACGAAAATTTTCAGCTGCAAAAGGTTGGAGGCTGCCTTTGAAAACATAGAAAGAGCGCTTTCAGAATTTGAAGCAATGGATGAAGATGAAGATAGGTCCAAAAATGTTATAAATCAAGTAAGGAAGGAAATAGAAGTATACAAAAATATATAATGAAAAAAAGACCGTTAAAAAACAACTTACAATGGACCATTTTGTTGAAAAGTTGTAGTTTATCCTTAAAAATATTTTCATTTAAGATTTGTGAATAAAGGAATGAATGAATTACTAAAATATATTATTATTGCTTCACTTATTTTAAAATTGATAATTAATTTAACAGGCTAAAATAACGTTTAGCCATCACTTTCGTATGCATTTTAAATTTTGTTAGACCCTTTGTTTACTTTTCAACTCTAAGCATGAAGTATAAACGATGTGTCAAAGGAAATTCGATATACGCGAAAACTCGAGATACGCTATTGCGCTCGGTCCCGTGCGATAGCGTATATCGGATAATGACTGTATTTTTTTCAACTTCGAACTGCTTTAACTTTTGATTCATTGCTTTTATTGACCTGAAATTTTCCGTAGCCTCCCAACTTTTAATTTATGATTTTTTGGAGCATAAAATTTAATTTTAAACAGCCTGTAAGTATTTTATTTTGAATTTTTTTTAACTTTACCACGTAAGTTGGCAACCAGCATACCCGGGTATTCCATACATTTTTTATGGAGAATGACGTTTCTCTTCTTCCTCTTCAAGGTGGAATATAGAGGATGTGTCTTCTTAGCTTTTGGCATGTTGTCATTTTGAGATTCAGTTTGACAACAGCCGTCGATATTTGTTTACAGGCAGCAGCTACATTATAACGTGTAAAATGTCGATTTATGGAGTGTGGATGCAAAATACGAATTTTTAATGCTAAAAACATGTGTATTAAACGAAAACAATTCATATATCATATCTAAATACCAGCAACATTCGTCGCATTTGACAACTGCCGTCGATCCTGGTTTTGTGCTTTTTTCTAAAGCCTCGATGCCCAATTGTTCTACATGACGATATTGAAAGTATGTGTAGTGTTTAAGATTTATTGAATCAGAATGAACATTAAATAAGATATAACTAGCCTACTATGCAACTCTGATATGTTGCTTCTTCCCATAGACGACACCTCCTTTCTACCCACTTTGTTCCTCTTTTCGTATTGTGTTTATTTTCGAGTCAAATTCAAGCGATTCCAAATTTCAATTGGACCGTTATTTTTATCAAAAAATGAAAAAAAAACTTTATGAATAAATGAAATAGAAGAGAATATATGGTCGGCATTACTTGCTTACAGTATTAAAATATAGAAAAATTGTTTACCTATGAAAATCGTTAATTTTTTGCATCAAAACGTGTGGAATACCCGGGTATGCCGGTTGCCAACTTACGTGTGTAAATCTGGTTGCCAACTCTACGGTTAAGGCCGATTTGGTTATTTGGGTAGTCCGCCTTTGCTACGGCGGTTAAACCCCACGACGGGAATGATGTTAAGATGTGCGGATGATAGCGGTGCCGCGAGATCGCTCCTTTCCAGTGGGCAACTTGCATTCATGGCAGGGGGAAGGAAGCATCTCTTTCTTTTACCAATGGATTGGCGATCGACGACACTTGTGCATACACACGCACACTCACGGCCATGCTCAGACGGCACATCATATCTGTGTAATCTACACCATACGAAAGCAAAAGCTTACTGCAACAAGGTTATGCTTAATGCTTAACACGTTCAGCCCGATGGCAGGCCCCAGGGCCTGCCAGTGAACTTTCCAGTACGCCGGTTTCACAATCAACTGCCTGTGTTCTAGATGCCGGTGGAACGAAAAGTTGATGAAAATCAGCGCCGGGCTGAACGTGTTAATGCGAATTAGGGTTCTGTGGTCATTTTTACTTGGCAGCGTTTGAACTCATTGCGCTTATATTGTTGGTTTGATTTGTGAAAATTCAACTTCATCGCCGCAATGTTTGTTAACGGTTTTGTATGCACGACAACAGCTCGCGAGTTTTGACCACACGCGAGAAAGAGATAGCGCTATGATGGGAATGAGCTTGGACGACGGCTGACAGCGATTGGACGTCTGTCGAGGAGTATGAAGCGGAGTCAAGGACGGGTGGCTCGACAAGCCGCTTGACAAATTTGCCGTAGGGGGGAAAAAGAAGGCATGAGAAAATGCGCAAAAGGCAATAATTTCTTCCGATGCTTTGCCGAGCAGGATTGCGTGGGTTTCGAACAGTTTTAATTGCTCGAAATTACTCGCAAGCATTGTTAACTTCATTGCTCCCTCATAAATCATATTTATTTTTGATTTGTTATTCCTCTACAAAACCACACATTCAAATTTTGTGGATTTTTCGAAAAGAACTATCAATTATTTAACTAGCTATGATTGGCGCTGTTAAAACTGTTCGTCTGATGCATAACTGCTAGACCTTTGGGCGTAAAAACTGCTTGCCCTCACCATGTGATAAAATGTGATAAAATGTGAAATTGCATGGAGTGAGAGGCCTCACGCGAGCTCGCATACTGCTCGAATTGTTTGGCGGGAGCTTAAAGACTGCACGAATATGGTTTGCGGGAAAGGTCCTTATCCACCACCTGATCTCTTTAATCCACCTTGACACAGACCTAGGAACTGATAATGGGTAACCTGGTTTATACATAGACCCTGGTCCTTAAGATACCACCGCTCAATTCAAAACTGAAGCTTCGTATGATATATTACCGTCCAAATAGACATAGAGCGACAACGTCGCGCGCGGCGAAAAATAGCTCAAAATTTCACTCGGTGTAGATCAAAGTAGCTCATTTGACTCAGTCAACCAACTTGTTTTTTATTTGAAAACACACAAAAATAGGTTAAAATGTGTTCAAATCTATTTTTTGCGTTTGGCATTAATCTGGCTTGTAAACAAAGTAGATAATTCGATTATTTCGGATGAAGCAGAAATGTCGCGCGAGACGAGTAGCTCAGTTTGCAAAATTGAGTTTTTGTCGAACGAGACGTCGTTGCGCGCGACGGTTTCGCTCTATGTCTATTTGAATGGTTATGTTATTCTCTGAACACTGTTGATGATCGTGTTGTCGATTAATTGTGTACTTTATCTTATTACTTTTTAATTTGCCTGTATTGTGGAATAGTTGGTGAATGTATACGCCTTTTCTGGGGACATTGCTAACTATTACAAGATTGGATCTATAGAAACCCGTTGTATCGTTTATTATATAAACTTGAGCTTCATAGCAGCTCAAGTCTTTTACGTACACCGAAGTGTGTCATGAACAGGTAAGCAAACCATTTGTCCATACATTTCATATCAAAGCCTATGACGGCTTTGCTCACCGATCAGCTTTGTATCTAACGTTTAGTGATTCTCTTGAGAACGAATGAGGTAGGAAAGAAAGAACGAGAATGCCATGTGCTACTTCGCTTATGGCAATGAAACAAAAGTATGATAACGGTCGCACGAGAAAGGGTCGTTCTCATCGCTCTTTTGCCATGCACTACGTTTTTTATCCGGCACTACAACCGCTTTGCGGTCTTGGCCTGCCTCAGGAGTGTCCGAAACCGCTCACGGTCTCGCGCCTTCGTCTGCCAGTCCGTTATCCCGGCCTTAATGGCGGACGCCTCCACGCCATCTTGCCACCTCAATTTGGGCCTACCACGCCTCCTCTGTCCTTGTGGACGGCCTAAAAAGACTTTACGGGCTGGGTCGTCCGTTTCCATGCGTATAACATGGCCAGCCCACCGGAGCCTGGCGAGCTTTATACGCTGTACGACAGTGAGGTCGCCGTACATCTCGTATAGCTCGTCATTATAGCGGCTCCTCCATTGTCCTTCCACACATACGGGGCCAAGTATCCTTCTGAGCATCTTCCTCTCGAACGCGGCTAAGAGGGTTTCGTCAGATTTGGACAGTGTCCATGTCTCAGAGGCGTATGTGAGTACTGGTACTATATAGGTACTATATAGTCCCAGCTTCGTCCGTCGCGACAGGTTCTTTGAGGTAAACTGCTTTTTCAGGCTGTAGAATGACCGGTTGGCAGCCAGCATCCTTGCGCGCAACTCAGCTTCCATGCTGTTGTCGTTGCTGACCTTTGACCCAAGATAGGTGAATTGTGGGACGACTTCAAAAGTGCGTTCACCTATCTGTACGTCACACCTACGTAGATTCGGATTATTTATTGGTAGGTCCGCTGATGTTGCCACCATCAGTTTGGTCTTTGCCTCGTTTATCTGCAATCCGAGGCTCTCTGCCGCCTGCTCAATCCCTTGGTAGGCTTCTGCTACATAGGAGAGCCGCAGACCAATGATGTCTATATCATCAGCGTATGCCAGGATCTGGGTTGACTTATAGAAGATGGTTCCCGTAGTCTCCACCCTCGAGTCGCGGATGGCCCTCTCTAGCGCCAAGTTGAATAGGAGACAGGCAAGCCCGTCCCCCTGGCGCAGACCTTTGGTGGTAGCAAAAGGTCCTGAGAGTTTTCCATCCACCCTCACCTGGCATGTGACGTTGGTCATAGTCATTCTAACTAGCCTTATCAGTTTGGCCGGGATTCCAAATGAGCTCATAGCGTCGTACAGTTTTACCCTGGCTATGCTATCGTATGCGGCTTTGAAGTCTATGAAGAGATGGTATGTGTCGTTTTTGTATTCAGCCATCTTCTCCAAGATCTGCCGCATGGTGAAGATCTGATCAGTGGTTGATTTTCCGTTTCGGAATCCTCTTTGATAGTTTCCTACTATCTCTTCGACGTGCGGGACAAGGCGATCCTGAAGGATCAGGGAGAATATTTTATAGGCGGTATTCAACACCGTAATACCCCTGTAGTTGTTGCAGTCCAACCTGTCTCCCTTCTTGTATACGGGGTAGATGATGCCGAGATTCCAATCACAAGGCATCGATTCGCTATCCCACACCTCAGTAACAATTTGATGAATCTCGTTTTCTAGTCGTGCACCTCCATTCTTGACCAGTTCAGCTGCAATTCCGTCGGTTCCGGGTGCCTTGTTATTTTTCAGCCGACGGATAGCCTTTCGTGTTTCTTCTATGCTAGGTGGCAGTAGCATGACACTATCTGCTAGTGGCGCTTCTAGCTGTTCGTTTAACTGGTCGTTGAGTAATTCATCAAAGTACTGAGCCCACCGCGAGAGGACCTCTGGCTGGTTACTAACCAGATCTCCATCCTTGTTGCGACAGCAGGTTACCTTAGGTACCACGTTGTTTCGGTGACCTGCTATCGCTTGGTAAAACTTTCGTGTCGGTCCGTACGCCTCTCTGGTTTGCTCGAGTTCCCGCATGTTTTGCTCTTCCAAAGCATGCTTCTTAGAGCGGTGAACTCGTTTCTCTTCGCGTCTGAGCCGTGAATATTCCTCTGCGCATGCCCGCGTTCTATGCCGTTGCTGCATTGCTCGGTATGCAGTATTCTTACGTTCGGTCACTTGTCTGCATTCATCGTCGAACCAGCCAGATTTGGTGTTGCCACGACGTGGTGGGAGTATATTTCTTGCACAGTTTATTATTTTTGTTTTTAGAGCGTTCCACCTCTCGCTCGTAGTTTCATATCTGTTTTCTGGTAGTAGAGACTCGTCTAAAGCGGCTTTGAATTCCTGTTGGACAGTAATGTCCCTTAGAGAGTCCGTGTTGAGCCGAGGCTGCGTGTTTTCTCCGCCCCCATTGGTGCGGGGGCGGGCGATTCTACAACGTATCACTAAGCCAACCAAGTAGTGATCGGAATCGATATTGGCTCCTCGATAAGTTCTGACGTTTAACAGGCTCGACCGTCGTCGGCGGCTTATTAACACGTGGTCGATCTGGTTGAAGGATTCGCCATCCGGGTGCGCCCACGTCATTTTGTGGATGTCCCTCCGCGCAAATTTGGTACTTCCTACAACCAGATTGTTCGCTGCGGCGAACTGGACCAATCTACTACCATTATCGTTACTGTGTTCATGCAGACTGTGACAGCCAGTGTATTGGCGGTACATTGGCTCCCTACCGACTTTTGCGTTGAAGTCCCCCAGGATGATTTTGAGGTCATGCCTGGGGCACGCATCTATAGTTCTAGCGAGGCGGCCGTAAAAAAGGTCCTTCTCCTCTTCCTCTTTATCTTCGGTAGGGGCGTGAACGTTTATGAGGCTTATATTAAAAAATTTGCCTCGCATGCGCAGGGTGCATAGCCTATCGTTTATAGCCTTGAAATCTATGATTACGGATTTCAGCCGGGGACCTACGGCGAAACCCGTTCCGAGCACGTGGTGGCGGTCGTGGCAGCTGTAGTAAATATCGTAGCATTGCTTACCACGCCTGTTGTGCACACCGTTCCCTAGCCACCGAATCTCTTGTAGAGCTACGAGGTCCATGCTCAATGTGGCTAGGGCGTCATCAAGTTGTTTCAAGGCTCCGGCTTTGCTAAGAGTGCGTACGTTCCATGAGCCCATTTTAATCGTTGTCCGGGGGCATTGCGTTGGGTCGGTATCGTTAAGTCCGTTTCGTATCCTTCTGATGCTTTCTGTAGTCAGTTAAACATTGCACTACGTACTCGTTCGAAAAACTGTGACGTCACGCCTGCGGTCAAAGTATTAAGCTGTATAATGGGGACACCAGTATGATAAACCCAAAGCGAAGCAAAGATCGACTAGAAGAATTATATGCACTGTTGAAGCAATTCCACCGCGATCTGCCCTCTTGAATTGATCGCTCCTGGCAGACGTTTGGTGAGGAGGTGAAAACATTCCTCGAATCAGAACCGTTAAAGCTGTTCAAAAGTGAAGTTGTCAAACCTATGCCCGACAGACAAAGAGAACGAAATTTTCAGGCGAGGGGTAGGTAGAAACACGCGGTGGGGGCCCGCCCCAAGATCGGATCCGAAGTCCGTTGTTTTGGGCTCGAAATTAAAAATGGCGGATGGAGCGCTACCACGGAGAGAATGCGCTCTCTTGCTTGCCTTTAAAATACACGAGGGGCTCTCGCTGTAAAGAACGCTCGCTCGCGCTGTTTCATCATACCCCTTCCTTCCCGTTTCTTTCGGCTTGCGCAGAGCTGAACTCCTATTCCAGCGAATTGCGCTGCGTTGGACTGACACCCCCTCCCGCTCGTTTCTTTCGTAGCGCGCTGTGCGCTTTCCTTCACACGGACTTGGTGCACCCGAATCAAAACAAAAACTTGAACACATCAAACTCGGTTTATATTTTATCACTTTTATTGCGAATAAAAGAACATTTAAATACATAGCTCCACACAATCTTGCCACAAAATCACACACATTATTTATATTTAACAAATCGTCTTATTTAAAATAGCCGTTTAACTGCATGAATACCGTTGTTGCTGTTCAATGCAGTAAACAAATATTGAATTAAAGCAGCGCAAATCACACATTCAAGATAAATGGTGAAAAATAAGCGCAGCTTCATTTCAATGTGCACAACACTTCAACACTTAGCGAATCTTCGATCGCCCGGGACTTAGGCTAACACGCGCGCGGCCTTTCACGGCGAACGCTCGAGCTGAACTGGCGATTTCGTGTGGTGGCAAGAAAGGGAGCGCACAGAGGAACACTCGCTGCACAAGTGCGAGCGAGACACCGATAGCCGCATGCCGCTGCGAGAAAACCAAACTGAGCGCGCAGGCTGAAAGTTAACGCACACATTCACATATGTGTAATTGTGTGAGTGCAAAAACTGTGTAGAAACCAAAACACGCTCGCGCCTCCGCGTAATTCCGCGTATTTCCAACCGTCTCCCCATGCTTCTACATGCCCCTCGCCTGAAAGTCCACACTTTTTCATTCTCATTGCTAGTAGGGTGGTCACTTACGATACAGAGCCCTTTGTGCAAAGCATTAACAAGAACTACAAACTGACGCTTCCGGATTTAGGTAGAGTGAGACATCTCGTACCGATCGCGGGCAGTGACAATATCAAAAATTCTTTATCAATTTCATCAAGCCGCAAGAAAATACACCAAACCCCGTCCTCTCGTTCACTGCCACATCGATGCTTATCAGAAGAGAAGCAACGAGAGGAGCGATATCTCGAAATGGTGATGAGCCACAGCCCACAGAGCAGTCTTCGGAACCTCGACAAAAATGTCTCCCAAAAAAAAAAAAAACTACCTCCTTTTCGAAGCATGTTTGGCCGTATTCCTCAACGGTAAGTGTTACGTGCGTCGTCAATCCGTACGAATTGTACGTCCAGGACGAACAGCACATTGAAACAATTGACAGAATCGTCAAGTTTTGTCGGCGGGAGGCGGAAGCATACGAAAGGAAATTGCAAACTGGCTCCGGTTAACGGAAAGTATGCGTAGGGGTAAGCTTTACCTGATGCGTTCCAAGCGTAGTACTACCAACTAGTATTGGTGGCTGGTACTTGAACTACTTTTTTCCTGAGTTACGCGAATAATGCGTTTCAGGGACATTCGCGTAACCAGGATTTTCGCGCAACTCGAATATCAAGTTTTTCAGCTAAAATATTGATGTTATACAGTTATTGATGAGAAAATTTAACCATTCGTGTTGACAATTTGTTCATTGCTTAGTGTTCAGCGACTTAAAACGATTAGCATAACTGCAATTCATTTTACATTTGGCAATTGTTGGGGTAAATTGTACCCATTTCACGTAGGAACCGTAATATGCATGCCACACGAGGCGTAAACTATAGAGTACACTAGATTTTAGCCATACAACCCAAAAATCCCTACTCGGAAAGTTTACGCTCACCCATACAAGTCAAGCGTTAGCACGTTCAGCCCGGCGCTGATTTTCATCAACTTTTTTCCGCCGGCTTCCAGAACGCAAGTAGTTGATTTTAAACCAATCATGCAAGTAGAAAAATGAGGGTCTTTGCTATAATTTTAACTCTATTCTGTTTATCAATACTGTTGTGTGTGAGATGAGTTTTTTTTATCAACCACAATAATTCTTAGAACACTATTCTTTTACTTTCCCACTGCTGCTAATCATGCGAGTGGAGTACAGTTGTTCGCAATGATTGTTTTTCCCTAGCAATAGACCAATGGCAGGCTCCAGGGCCTGCCATCGGCATATGGGAAAGTTTACTTAGTTTACTTAGTTTACCGGGCTGAACGTGTTAACTTATCGAGTTTACCTTTCGTGTGTCGTTGGTATATAAGATTTCCCGCGATTTTTTGGTCAGTTCCCATGATGTTTTGGTGCGTTCCCACGATTTTTGGATCGTATTGGATAGATTTTTGGTTCGTTTCCATAATTTAATGGTGTTTTCCGATTGGATGTCAATACAATTGGACCAAGAAATTCTGAGTAACGGCCAAAAAATCGTGGGAACCCACCAAAAATTGATAGGAACCAACCAATAAATCGTGGGAAATCCTGTAAGAACTGTGTCTTTGAACATGATGCGAAATTGGTCAAATGGCATCATTTCTGGATTTTTTTGTTAATTTCAAAAACTGCATCTAAACAATTCCTTGATAGCTTTAAGGTTCCAAAACAATAAAACCCTAGAAAAAACCGAGTAAGCTTGTTTAAAATTTGAAAACGACAGTATCATACTTTACAACCAAGTAGGTTTATTATACGAGTTGGCTTATCCTGAACAATTGGACAGCCGTGCTGTAGAAAAATGAAAACTAAATGACAGAAAGGGATTCGATTATTTGTTGATGTATGCGTGTGAATTCCAATGGCTGTTTTGGTTGATGTGTCGTAGTGTGGATGAAAAGATACGTATCACTGTCGAATCCACCCCTGTCTTACGTTCATTCAATTTGGCCTTCCCGCCAAACCTATAAGCCCACCTAGTCCCTATACCCACTTTGCTTTACAAGATCAGACTAGAGTTGACCGCGTCCAATTGAGGGTTTACGATGCCAAAGTTAGACTTGACGAAAATCGATAAGAAGTTTAAATCGATCTAATTTTCTATGAAAACCCTATATCGTCGTACGTCGCAATCAAATATAGTCAACTCTCTCTCATTTGAGAGGCAAATGAAAAATACAAACTAAAAAGAGATAGAACATTCAGAATGCAGTCATGACTGTTGCTATAAAAAACTGCGAACACGATTGCAGATTGCAGTAGACTAGAGTTGACCGCGTCCAATTGAGGGTTTACGATGCCTAAGTTAGACTTGACGAAAATCGATAAGAAGTTTAAATCGATCTAATTTTCTATGAAAACCCTATATCGTCGTACGTCGCAATCAAATATAGTCAACTCTCTCTCATTTGAGAGGCAAATGAAAAATACAAACTAAAAAGAGATAGAACATTCAGAATGCAGTCATGACTGTTGCTATAAAAAACTGCGAACACGATTGCAGATTGTAGTAAACCCACTGTAAATGGTAAACGGTGCGTGGGAGGGGTTGCAAATGAATCGCCTGCGTCAGGGCCCCAATGTACATCCTTCCGGGGCCCTTGTCGTTAGTACTCTGTAGTATGCTTCTTCTTCTTCTTTGCCACAACAACCGCTGTCGGTCAAGGCCTGCCAGTACCCACTAATGAAGTGAGCTTGGCTTTCAGTGACTTATTGTTACCATAGCAGGATAGTCAGTCCTACGTATGGGGGCACGGTCTATTCGGGACTTGAACCCATGACGGGCATGTTGTTACGTCGTACGAGTTGACGACTGTACCACCAGACCGGCCCGACTCTGTAGTATGCAGTAGGTATAAAAATGGGCAGACTAGCGATCTACGGGGCCCCTAAATCGGCGGGGCCCTAGGCGACCGCATAGTCCGCCTACCGTTCGAGCCGCCGCTGAGCATACATTATTCAATGACCATGGCAACACCATACACTAATAAGAGGGGTACAGATTTCAGAGGTTTCTCAAATAAGAGGGACTAAAATGTACTGAGCCGGTCTCATGGTACAGTCGTCAACTCGTACGACTTAACAACATGCCCGTCATGGGTTCAAGCCCCGAATAGACCGTGCAGCCATACGTAGGACTGACTATCCTGCTATGGGTGGAAATCAATAAGTCACTGAAAGCCAACCCCACAAGTGGGTTGGCAGGCCTTGACCATCATCGGTTGTTGAGCCAAAGAAGAAGAAGAAAATGTACTGAAAATGAGTCAAATAAGAAAGGGTTTTCTAATTGGAAAGGTCTTAAATAAGATATAGTCCACTGTTATCGATTTTGCAGTTCTTATAACAAATTGTATTGATTTGGCACATCAATTGTCAAATACAAAATAAATTCCCTGTTGATCAAAGTTTATACAGGGGTTCACACTATGTAGGGTAAATGTAACAATTGAGGTGTGGAACCGTAGGTCGTGTCCGCTATCGATGGCTTGCATACACACATACAGTCAGAATTAAATAGTTGAACGTTTTTGAGTTGGCATGCATTTTAGTTGAATGCTCAAAAGTTGGCTGACGTTTCAAATAAAAAGCTTCCGTTTGTATGGTAAACCGGTTTTTGAAAAATTGACAAAAAGCTCATGGCTTGCCGAGAAAAATTTCACCAAATTTTTGTATGGAAAAACGTGCCAACTAAAAAAGTACATATTCAAGAGTAAGCATGAAATCGAAGTTCAACCATTGGGACGCTTGTTTTTATTAATAATCCAGGCGTTCCCCGAGATACACGGTACCTCTTATACGCGGATTCGGAGATACGGTGTGGTTTTCCAAATTTGACAGTCTTTGAGCAAATTGTACTGATTTGACACATGCATTGTGAAATACCAAATAATTTCCGTATTGATCGAATGTAAAAATTACAATTTAAAAAGGTTTGAAACTGTTCAATTCAGTAGAAACATATCAATTAATTAATTTGGTGGCTAAAACCATCCCCAACTTCCAAATTTTTACGAAAATTAGCGATATTATGGCTAGAAATCACGAGATTCGACTTACGCGGAAATTCAAGATACGTGGTATTTTGCGGCCGTTTTCGGTCCCCATTAACCGTGTCGGGGACCGCCTGTAATTACTGCAGGCGAAAGAAAGAGTGCTGTTAATAAAACCTGCAACACTTACTCTCTATCTTCTTTAAGTGAGCTGTATTTATTTTGTAGATTTTGCACCCTTGTTTCCACTGCTAGAAATTGTTTTGATCCAAATGTCGTTTGGAGTTTGTTGTCCGGAATCAGATTGTTTGCTAGTACCATGTCACCCTCAGTTATCAAAGATTGCATAGCATTCCTTTTTTGACTTTTTTGGCTTCATATTCCTTACCATTCTTTTTCTATGAATTGTCCTGATCTATTATTTCTTCTCGTGCAATCCTTTTTATATAGAATCCACTGATAGAATTTTCGAACTTATCGTCCTGCCAAACATTAAATCCGTTGGGGTCCTCTCTGTCGTGAAATGAGAAGTGGTGTAGTAAATCATAAGGTATTCATTAAGATCCTTCTGCCAATCTCGCCCGTAAGCTGCGCCTTATCAGTATAAATTTTTTTGACGTTCGACCAAACCATTCTCCTGTGGCCAATAGGATGTCAATTGATTTAAATAGATCCCATATTCCTGTCTAAAATCATCCAACTCTGTTCCAATCAATTGCTTAGTATTATTATTATTATTATCATTATTATTATTATTATTATTATTATTATTATTATTATTATTGGTTCAGGCTTCTGGCATGTCTGGTCATCATACCCGTTTTCTTAAGCGTCGTTTCATAACTGATTCACCCGTATGCCCTTGGTGCGCTAGTTCCAACATTCGGGATTGAAGTGCTATTGGGCACAATCAGTTTGTTTCCTCTGACTAACATTTATCCTACTGTTCCCAGCTCATCCTTGAATGGTACATAAGCTGATTCTACCCAAACTATTTTTCAATTTGTTTGTAAACTATTTTTAAATTTTTCCAGTTCTTCGTAACTTTTTACTACTTCTTAAAATTCCTGTATATAAATCGCTGCTGACTCAATCATTGGACCAACTAAAAATTTGCTCTCTTCGTCAAGGAAGTAGTTTTGCTTGTCAGGCAACAATCGAGATTATGGGTCCGCAATATTCCCTTTCCGATGTTTAACTACGAATTTGAACGATTGTAGTCTAAGTAGCCATCGTTCGATTCGTGCGCATGGTCTTGACTCGGGTTTGAATATTATGTGTATTGGTTTATGGTCCATTTCTAATTCAAATATGCGTCCCAGCAAAAAAGGTGAAAATCGTTCTACCGCTCAAACCAAACCTAATGCTTCTTTTTCCGGTTGACAATAACGGCGTTCGGTAGTCGTGAGGCTTTTACTTGCATACGCTATCGTTCTTGGACCATTATCCTGTGATCCTGAGGACTGGACAAGCACCGCTCGCACACTGATTGGTGATGCATCATGTCCCCATGTCCTCATATGATAAAAAAAAACTGTAAATTCCAAGTATCCGCTACCTTCCCCTTCAACTTATTCGATGCCTCTTCCTCTTTTTCACCCCACGAGAATGCTACCCTTGTATGAGTCAATTGGTGTAACGGTGCTGTTGTGTTGGCTAAATTAGGTAAGAATTTGCTGAGATATGCGATTAAACCAAGTAAATTTTTTTCTGTTGAGGAAGATGCTCGAAATTTATTTACGGCTTCTACTTTTCCTTGGCCCGGTTTAGTACTTTGGGTTGATCCCAAAAATTCAAAAACTAAGACCCTAAACAGACACTTGTCTTGATTAAGCAGAATTTCTTTCTCTTCCAATACGCGCAATACATATTCTTACACCTTGTCATGTTTTTTTTTCTGACTGAGCTTAGATCAATGTATCATATATGTAGTTAACAACCTTTTTAGTAAATTATGTCAAAATTCCATAATGCAGCTGTGTCAAACTCATTTCATCAGAGGGCCGCAAGTACAGATTTTCAGTGATTCGCGGGCCGCAAATGTGAGAATAAAAACTATACCTCAATATTTATATAAAATACTGTGTACTGTAAAATCATTATTGTTAAACAAATTGACTTTTTGTACTCCTCGCTTCAAATCTGGAATAGTTTCCTATTTACAAATTTGCTATGTTATTTTTCATTGTGCACTTTTTTATTTCGAAAAATAGTTTAATGTACTTTTAAAGTCACATGCATTTTTTATCCTTATTATTAAAATACGACATTTTTCATTAGTCGCGTTCTAACACGGTAGTTCTGTTAGAAAATATCGTCCAACCACACTTTTTCACTAAGGTATCTTTTTCGCGAGGCGAATCATTTTCAAGCCATCCAAGCTATCCATCGCTGGATGAATAACAAATATATTTGCCTGCAATTTTTTGACAGATCAAGAGAAAAATTGTAATAAAACGTGTTTAAACATAATTTTTGCTAATTTCCAAGTTCCAAGAACCCGTATTTCACAAATAATTTTTTTAAATTACGATAATTTTATCTGACAAAGATTCGTTTTTTGACACTTGAAGGGAGATGATTCGCGAATTGAGGTAGTGGACTGTGTGAGCTAATCTATGGAAATAAGCTATACATCGCAGGACTTCGGCATTTCGATTATTTTAATCCTTAATCTAAATACTCATGGCTTAAGCGTAATCATATCATTTTGGTTTTGATTTTTGGGGAGGTTGGAAAGTACATTAATTCGTTTTGTAGAATGTGGGGTACACATAATTCCAACTTGGCTACAATCATTTTTATTAACATTAACATTTATGGTGGCATGATTATGAATAAAACAGAAGTGGCTTTAATCGAACATCAAAAATGTAACATTCTAAGGTCGGAGTGCAAAATTCGTTCGAAAAAGAATTTCGGAGCCCAATGAATCCTTAACTCGGCACTCGGGGGCATAATTGGTCAAATTCGGGTAATTGGGGCATGGTCAAATTCGGTAGGACCGACCAGATCCATTTCTCACTGCAGATTAGCCGCTCCGTGCGACAACCGATGACTCCAATGGTTCCGAATGGCATTAAACGGCTCTATAAGCTTCGGTCGGCACCGAACGGAACTGTTGGTTTGATTTGGACGGATCAGGAGTCAGAATAGCTAAGATCAAAAATGACGATTCTGACAATCCAGCACTAGTTGTTGCGAAGATTCCAAGTGTGTGTATGAAAGTATTCCATTCCTTTTTCGTTTGTAGAAGGTTGACGCAAATCTATTTTTCCATATTTTTCCATAGAATGTGCAATCGAGTGTACACAACATTGTGCTAATATTCAGAATTTCATCGAAACATTATGAGTTTGCATTCAAATCAATTTTTCTTAAGGGTTTCAATTGTTCTGTACGATTGTGCAGCATAAGTTTATGAGATGTTATGGTTACATTCATGTTAGATTCGAAAGATATACCATCAAAATGATTGTTCTTCTCTGGAAAATTTTATACAATTAGACAAATAGTAATAACAGTTTTTTGGTTTGCAGTGCATTTAGCAATTCTCAAAATATTCTCGCGGGCCGCATTCAGCATTGACGAGGGCCGCATGCGGCCCGCGGGCCGCCAGTTTGACATACCTGATCTATAGTATTCATAACACTCTCCTTACCTGACTCTCAGCTTATTGAGACAGTTGGGATTCAAGTGCCATCAGCTGATCCGCTAGATTCATCTTAGCCGGAGATTTGAACGCGCGTCATTAAGAATGGGACATCGTCCGCGCCAATAAAAACGGGCGGTTATTGTGAGAGGACTTGCGAGTGGGGTCCTATACCGTGGCTTTCCCGCGGTAATTCCAGTTCTACGCTAGATATATTTCTAACAAATATATGCAACCGCATTGATGTCTCGACCACTAACAAGGGGCTTTCATCTGATCATCTACCAGTGACAATAGGCATCAGTGTTTCGGGGTCTCAAATCAGACAACAGCATCGGAATTATCGGGACTGGATCGGCGGACTGGCTTCGTTTTGAACACCTTATGGGGGAGTATATCGATGCCTCCCCATCTCTCATTACGGTTAAGCAATCTAAAGGAACGTTTATAGTATGAGAGAAGCCGAGATACGCTGGTTCACTTTCGGGATAAAGAACTAGAACTGAATGCGGTGGCAAAGCGTTAAAACTCTTTCGGACGAAGGCTCCAAGGGCAGGAGATTGGGCCTCCTACTCTGCACTCTGTGCTCTGCTACTTGTCGGAGCTAAACTGATTGAGACCAGACGCAATGAAGTTAAGCACAACAAGTTTGCGAACAGAGTACGTACCTTCCCCTGATGCTCGAGGCTCTTCTGGCCTATGACTAAGGTTTTCAAAGAAAAAAGGAAGCCCATCCCCATTCTTAAAAACACCCCTACTTCCGCTTTCACTCCTAGTGAAAAGGATAAAACTTGCGCTTCACATTTTGCACTAGCCCACAGGCTTAATGATCCACTCACAAGCCCGTTTGAGGATGCTGTTCATGCTAGGATTAGGGAGTTAAATTCGGCACTTTTGGATGCCGCAGAGATTGACCGCGTAGATCACCAGCGGAGAAGTTCTTAAAATCATTAAATACAGTGTTAGCTATAAGGCTCCGGGATCAGATGGACAGTGTGGAGATTTGCTAAAGTAGTACCAGTACTGAAACCTGGGAAGGACCCATGCTCGGGATCGAGCTATCATCCTATTTCTTTATTGAGTGCCATGAGCAAATTACAGTGTTAACCTAGCCAATCCGGCATCTATTCGGGCCCTGTATGAATCGGACATAGTCAAGAATGAAAGCGTCCTACTCTGGATCGACGGCTCCATTGTGTGTTTGATCCATTAAGCCGTCATATCGGTGTCTCTGGTATGTTTGATCCATTAAATACAAAAATACGTCGTTGTGTGTTGTTTTACTCACTATGTAATATTTCAAAAAATATACCATGGGCTAGTTACCAAACAAGTAGTTGTTTTTTAAACAATGTCTGCTTATACAAAAGTATTTCAATATAAAAAGTTCATTGTATGTGGAAGATCATTTATCATCCATAGATGTAATTTACAGCTAATATGTTGCTATTTTGTATCTATTCTTTAACCATTCAAGCAATGTGGAATGTATGTCCACATATGTTTACAATAGTGTGGCGACCACGGTGTGGCTCTACCACTGTTCGGAGCTGACCTCCGGCTGTATACATCGCACACGGATTATCGAAGAAACGTCAGCCTGACATACACCGCGCACGGATTAACAGAATATGTCAAGTTGACATAAGCCACGAGGCCGCGCAAGAGACTTCCGTCTCAGCGTTTTATAAAAACCCAGCGAACACTACACGCGCTCTCTTTTTCTTTTATTCTCTTCTCCAAGCCACATCGAATTTTGTAAACCACATTCGACAAAGTTAAATAAATCTTGGCAATCTCAAAATACAAAAATGGTCTACCGTTTATTCTGGTAGCCAAAACTGGTGACCCCGACGTGATTGCCAAAAAAAAAAAAATAAATTCTTTTGTTATCGCGAGTGCGAATATTTCGACGCGAGTGCGTGTGGTTTCATTGTGAGTGTGTGCGTAGTGCGTGTATTCCGTGAGTGCGTGTGTGCGTCGCCCGACCGAACATTTTTATCGCCGCGAGTGAAAATTGTGCCAGTGAAGTGTCCAGAGGATCCACGACCTGGCAGCCAGTGACTGACTGATCCCCCACGGAAGCAGATCGACGAGCAGAGAGAGAGAGAAAGAGCACCCCAACGGTTACACCAGCAGTTCACGCCGACGATCCGGCTTGTGCGACCAGCACACTTGCCGATGTTCCGGCCCGTGTAACAAGCTAACCTCGCCGACGATCCGGCTTGTGCAACCTGCACTCTCCGCCGATGTTCCGGCTCGTGTAACCTGCGAACACCGCCGACGATCCGGCTTGTGCAACCTGCACACTCCGCCGATGTTCCGGCCCGTGTAACCATCGAAACATCGCCTTACGATCTACGAAGTACACTGACGTTACGGCCCGTGTTGTTAGCAGCTTTCGCCGACGATCCGGCCCGCGCGACCAGCAGCTTACGCCGACGATCCGGCCCGTGTAGCTAGCAGCCCACGCCGACGCTTCAGCGTACGACCCCGCTCACCGCGCCAACGTTCCGGTCCACATAGCCAGCAGCCTTCCTCATCGATCCGGCACGTGCCCTCAGCTGTCTGCGCCTGTGAAACCAGCGACCCGTACCAACGATCTGGCTCGAACCAATTACGCCGTCGTTCTGGTAAGTCCAAATACGCCGTCAATCCGGCCAGTGCAAGCGACATCGTCATACGCGACACGCCATTTTCCGACACCGCGACGCCATTTTATTCGTGTTGGTACAGCGCACCATTTTGTGTCAATCAGTTCAGCGCGCCATTGTGTACGAGCAGACAGCGCCATTTTCTTCGAAACCCTACAGCGCCATTTCGGGTTTTCAAAGCACCGTGCAGCAAAACCACGATTTTATACGTGGCGTAAAAGATGATGCAACACAGCCCCGACCGGCAGCGCGTTTCCCTAGCATTACCGCTTGTCCCAGAGGCGACTGAGATGAGACCGGCCGATGTTACCGACGCGGCTGCAGCAGCACCTACGATGGAGCCCACCGCAGAGCGCCAAGTGGACACATGCCACGCCATACGACTGAATGTACCGGAGATGGACATCAACAACCTACCGTCGTTTTTCTGCGCTTTAGAACATTGGTTCGCAGCGTCCGGTATCACCGCGAAAATGGACAGCCGACGTTTCCATATAGTGATGGCCCAGATACCTCTTCGTTTGTTCTCGGAGTTACAACCGCTACTAGGAAACGTGCCTGCGACTAACCGATACGATTTCGTGAAAAAAACCATCCTCGCACATTATAGCGAATCTCAACGCAGGCGACTAAATCGGTTGTTGTACGCGACCGAATTAGGAGACCGCAAACCGTCCCAGCTACTTGCGGAGATGCGTCGTGCCGCTGGCGATACGATTACCGAATCGCTCCTGGTGGACCTCTGGATCGGGAAGCTACCTCCACACGTGCAGTCGGCCGTTATCGCCGCACAAGGAGCGACAGCAGACAAGACCGCAGTCGCCGACGCTATAATGGAATGCATTTCACCTCTCGCCACGACCAGCGCTTGCAACACCATGGCCGAGGTACGCTCGACGAATGATTTCGAAGCACAAATGACGCGGAAAGTGGACGACCTTAGCCGCCAGCTCAACGAGTTCATGCGACAGTGCCGCCAAAGCGACCGCTTCCGGACTCACCCTCGTTCACAGCCACCGACACCGCCGCGTCGTGCCACTGACGCCACCGATGAACAGTGCTACTACCATCGCCGTTTTGGAAGGACAGCACGATCCTGCCGACAGCCTTGCTCGTATCCAGCCCCCGTGTCTCCGAGCTCGGGTCAACCGCCGTCATCAGCATGAGGATGCGCCGGGAACATCGGATCGCAAGTGAACACCATCTTACCTGTCAGCAACCGGATGGTGATCTTCGACCGCAAAACACAACACCGCTACCTTATCGACACTGGCGCTGATGTTTCCGTCATCCCGAAATCAGCTAACTACATCCCCACAAAGCCGTCTACGATGCGGCTATATGCAGCCAACGGGTCGCCGATAGTGGTATATGGTGAGTCCCTCCGTACAATTGATCTTAGTTTACGCCGTCCTTTCTTGTGGAATTTCGTTATCGCGGACGTAAGCTCTGCCATCATAGGAGCGGACTTTCTGCGCCATTACCATTTACTTGTAGATCTACGCCATCGCTGTTTAGTTGACGCGCAATCTAACCTCCGCGTAGCCGGCCAGCCGGACACAACCCGACAGTCCACCGTCAAGGTATGTGACACGTCGTCTCCCGTAGCTGACCTTCTAAATGAGTTCCCCGACCTCATTACGAACTCACCCCGAACGAAAACTCCGTCTGAAGTAGTGCACCGCATTGAGACCACGGGCCCGCCAACGTTCGCCCGCTCACGGCGTCTACCACCGGACAAATATGCAGCAGCCAAAGCAGAGTTTGAGTCCCTTGTACAACTCGGGATATGCCGACCGTCTAGCAGCAGCTGGGCCAGCCCGCTGCACATGGTGCGTAAAGCGGATGGTACCTGGCGTCCCTGCGGCGATTACCGTGCTCTCAACGCACGCACCAACCCCGACCGGTATCCGTTGCCATATCTGCACGATTTCACCATGCAGCTGGAAGGGAAGACCATCTTCTCGAAGGTGGACTTACAGAAGGCATACCACCAAATCGCCATCCATCCGGACGACATTCCCAAGACGGCGATCATCACTCCCTTCGGACTCTTCGAATACACCACTATGCCTTTCGGGTTGCGAAACGCGGCCCAAACGTTCCAGAGACTGATCCACAACGTCCTACGCGGGCTCGACTTCGTATTCCCGTACATCGATGACATCATAGTCGCCTCGAGGACACCGGAGGAACACCGAGACCATCTGCGACAGCTTTTCAATCGCCTCACGCAACACGGGCTAACCATTAACCTGGCGAAATGTGAGTTCGCCCAGCTAGAAATCTCTTTTTTAGGACACCGCGTCACCGCCGAAGGCATCCGGCCGCTAGAAGATAAGGTGGAAGCTATACGTCAGTACCCGAAACCGACCACCGTTATGGAGCTGAAGAGGTTTTTGGCCATGACAAACTTCTACCGACGTTTCATCCCTCATGCCCTACGAGCACAAGCGCCACTATTGGACATGATACCCGGCAATAAGCGGCGCGACAAAACACCGCTTTCCTGGACACCCGCTACCGACGCAGCCTTCGAAGACAGCAAACAGCAACTTGCCCAAGCCGCCTTGCTTGCGCACCCTGTGCAATCGGCGGAGCTATCTCTCTGGTGTGACGCTTCTGACTTCGCCGCCGGCGCCGCACTACACCAGGTCGTCGGTGGGCAGATGCAACCGCTTGGATTCTTCTCCAAGAAATTCGACAACGCGCAACGTAGATA
The DNA here is from genome assembly GCF_017562075.2 of Anopheles merus. Taxonomy (NCBI): domain Eukaryota; kingdom Metazoa; phylum Arthropoda; class Insecta; order Diptera; family Culicidae; genus Anopheles; species Anopheles merus. The sequence continues at coordinate 8,310,326 of NC_054083.1, forward strand.
CTCCACTTACGACCGCGAGTTGACAGCAGTGTACCTCGCAGTCCGACACTTTCGTCACCACCTGGAAGGACGCTCGTTTCACATCTATACGGATCACAAACCACTGATTTATGCGTTCCAACAGTCGCTTGACAAAGCATCTCCAAGGCAAGCACGACACCTCGACTTCATCGGACAGTTCACTACCGACATCCGTCACGTGGAAGGGCAGGAGAACGTCACCGCCGACGTACTGTCCCGTATCGAAACAATCCAGTCCTTTTCGACCATCGACTTCAACGAATTGGCCGAAGACCAGTCCCGCGATCCCGAACTGACTGACATCCTCAGCGGTAAAATCAGGACGGACCTGGTCCTTCAACGCGTTCCAATTCCTGGCAGCAGCAAGACACTGTTTTGCGACTGTCCTACCGGCATCATCCGCCCGTACGTCACGAGACCTTATCGACAACAACTACTTCGTGCCGTCCACAGCATGAGCCATCCCAGCGCGAGAACCACCATTCGACTGATGACCGAGAGATTCATCTGGTTGAACATTCGCCGAGACACCAGAGAATTCGTCCGCAGCTGCTTGGCCTGCCAAACAACGAAGGTCCATCGTCACACACACAGCCCACTCGTACGATACCCGTCACCAGACACCAGATTCGCCCACATCAATTTGGACATCGTTGGGCCGTTCCCGATAAGCAACGGTTACCGCTATTGCTTAACCATCATCGACCGTTTCACTCGCTGGCCGGAGGCCATTCCCATCACCGACATCGCAGCACCAACGGTAGCGTCAGCCCTGCTTAGCGGTTGGATAGCCCGCTTCGGCGTCCCGGCTTTCATCACTACTGACCAAGGGAGGCAGTTTGAGTCGACCCTCTTCGCCGAGCTCACCCGAGCGCTGGGCACCAAACACCTGCGAACGACAGCTTATCATCCTCAGGCCAATGGTCTAATCGAACGCTGGCATCGCACCCTGAAAGCAGCCATCTGTAGCAGAGATTCTACTCACTGGGCCGATCACCTGCCTATCATCCTACTTGGATTGCGGACGGCATTCAAAGAAGACATCAAAGCTTCCCCAGCAGAACTCGTTTACGGCAGCACGCTGAGAATTCCGGCCGAGTTTTTCTGCAGCAGCCCACAGACGAATCTTCCCGACACGACCGAGTTTACGCAAACGCTGAGAAAGGCTATGGACAACATTCGACCTACGCAGACCGCCTGGCACGATAAACGAGCTTCCTTTGTCCACGCGGACCTGAAGACATGCAGCCACGTTTTCGTCCGCAACGACACCGTACGCCCCGCCCTTACGCCACCATATCAAGGGCCCTACGAGGTGTTACAGCGTTCCGGTAAGTCGTTCCAAATCCAAATCAACGGTAGATCGACCAACATCTCCATCGACCGCCTGAAGCCCTGCTATTCGCTACAAGAGCCGACACCCGTGTCACAGTCAACGCCGCCACCACCTGCCCCACCGCCACCAGATACAACGTCATCTCCGAACGATTTCTCGACCGGTGTCACTCGTTCACAGCGTCGCGTCATTATCCCGCTTCGTTTCCGGTAACACCAGTCTGATGGGGGAGTACTGTGGCGACCACGGTGTGGCTCTACCACTGTTCGGAGCTGACCTCCGGCTGTATACATCGCACACGGATTATCGAAGAAACGTCAGCCTGACATACACCGCGCACGGATTAACAGAATATGTCAAGTTGACATAAGCCACGAGGCCGCGCAAGAGACTTCCGTCTCAGCGTTTTATAAAAACCCAGCGAACACTACACGCGCTCTCTTTTTCTTTTATTCTCTTCTCCAAGCCACATCGAATTTTGTAAACCACATTCGACAAAGTTAAATAAATCTTGGCAATCTCAAAATACAAAAATGGTCTACCGTTTATTCTGGTAGCCAAAATAGTTTTCACAATCTGATGATGTGATCAGAGCGGCTACTGTTACAATTGTATTCATTAATTCGACCTAATTATTCGGAATGGCTCGTTTTGTCATTTGCTTCCACTGGACAAACATATCATTTTTATCTGGTTTAAGAATGGGCTGTATGGTGGCAAGTACATGGAATGCTACGTTATCTAATATTAATATCGCATTTGTTATGAGCTTGTCAACCAATTTCTTATGCAACTCGACTACGAAACTTATAAAAAATCCTTATTTATTGCGCGTTTTCGGGACACGTAATGAACAATACCATTTCGGCTCTTAGCACATAATAACGAAATGTATCGAGCTCGTAATGCTGGAAACTCCCTAACTATTTTTCCTGGCGAGCCCTCTTGTATCTCTCATTGAAACATTAAACCTCACTTCGTCTATGAATATAACTTTATATTCGGGATTCCTGCATCCTAGCGTTGTGTATTCTACAGCGTACTGCTGTCTAGATTCTATAGTTTCATCAATATTTTGTCCAACGGGAACTTTACGTACACGTTTTAACGTGTAATTGAAGCCTTGGATTACTTTAGAAATTGTTGTTTTTGACACTGTATTTTGAAATTTTTTCTTATACCTCAACTTGGTTGCGTTCTCTTATACCTGATGGAGCTAAACCTGCATAAATTTGGTCATTCAAGGGATAGGATGTTTCAGCATCGCAAACCCACCACACTTGTATTGCGTATTTGGCTGATTTGAAAGGAATGTATTGGGTAACTCCAGTACGTCCACGATATGGATATAACTGCTCATCGACTGTAACATTGGTTCCTGCTGTATAGCAAGATTGCAGGTTCTTAAGTAATATTAAAAAATCAGAAATTGCCTCCGCTTTGTCAGTTTTCTTGCGTGCGTCTCGTGTTTAAGTATTGTCAAAACGCATCAAACGACGGATTTCCCAAAATCGCTGCACACTCACTGAGGCCCTGTATAATGGGTGTGAGTTTGTTTTCCGTAGAACCATCGCATGCACCCCATTCGAAAGAGTAGCTCCTGTCAGTGTGAGTATTCCCAAAAAGGTATCAAATTCGGAAGTAGTAATTGGCTTCGATTCGCGTTTCTTTGATGAATGCATATTTTTATGAGCATTTCAAAAACAGTATTTGCCTTTTATGTTTGTTTCTCGAATGATAATATCTATGATTTCAAATGAAAGTAGTTGTTTGAAATTATTTATGATATTAAGGCCTTCAGTCTTCCGAGTTGGTCCAGATGATGAGGTACGACGAATATTATGCGATAATATTTTTCGATTCGTGGATGGTTGGCTGGACCAAATTATATCGTCTTTAGCTTTAAATGCATCCGTTTCTTCTCTAATTCTTGTGTATCTTCGTCACTATCTGTTACGATGAGATTGTATTCTGGCAGCCGTAGCTCTTCAATATCCGAATCAACAACACTTTCTGTCAAAAACGTTGTTTTTTCTTCCTCATCTTCAATCATTGAGTCAATATTGTCTTCATTATCAGCACTATCTTCCATAAGAGCTAGAATACTACTTTCATAATCTATTTTTTCAAGATTACTCGCTTCTGCTAGTTCATTAGTAGCATTCACAAAACTCACTTTGACCGATTTCTTTTTGTAGAAAAACTATATTGTTGTTTAGTTTAGACCGTGAGAAAATATAGCTGTTCCGTTCCTAGCCTTTCATGAAACGAATATTTGTACTTTGATACTCGCTGAGCTACTAAACACTATAAAAAGTTGTTCAGATGTGATGATCACGGTAAAAAGCTGCTCCTACGTCTTGGCATTTTGCAGGTCATTCCTCTTGGGACATGTTATTTTCCAACACTACTAAACAAAAGATACCGAGTACATTATTGTGTCTAAAATTTCTGCAAAATTTGCAAAATAACCGTTCAAACAGTATATACAGAGTCCATGAGCACTCGTTTCCATTTATCGAACTTTCATTCGAACTTGAAAAGTTCGTCCACCGACGAACCGACGTGACCCTTATGTAAAGCAATTCTCACGTCTGTGCGATGATGGTTTGATAGGCTGGCAGTTTCTTCTTCTTCTTCTTCTTTGGCACAACAACCGCTGTCGGTCAAGGCCTGCCTGTACCCACTAGTGAAGTGAGCTTGGCTTTCAGTGACTTTTTATTACCATAGCAGGATAGTCAGTCCAACGTATGGGGGCACGGTCTATTCGGGACTTGAACCCATGACGGGCATGTTGTTAAGTCGTACGAGTTGACGACTGTACCACCAGACCGGCCCGAGGCTGGCAGTTTATAAATAGAATTCTCAGAACTAGAAATCGATGGAATGGAAACGCGCACCATTCTATTGTATTCAATATTCAAAATAATCAATGTGTGGGAAGACAGACTTCCACGAAGAACAAAATAAATATGTATTTTTACGAAGCACGAAAGAAATAGAAAATAAATTGAAAAACTTCAGACAAAAATTTATTACTTATGTTTACGTTTCATGTTTTTAAATGCCTCTAGTTCCGAAATAAATATTGAAATATTTCACTTGCGTTATTTGCATATGCGTTTCACCGATAAACGAAACGATTGACAGGTGCTGTTTTTGTGTGTATTGGTAGGGAATTAGATCGCGGGAATAAGCTGCCATAATGATATTCATCTTGTATCCGACCACGAAGGAGAAACGGCTCTCGACAGCGCGAGTTATAATAAAGTTTTGTAAAATTGTGAAAACGTGTTCTGGTTTTCATAAAAATATAACACAACGTAGGGATTTGCGCGATCAACTTATATAACAAAAATTTGCAGCTGTTATATAAACTTCACGCAAATACGACGAGCAGGTGAAAGATACGAGCATTTGAATCCGCAAAACTGAAATCTCTCCTAAAAATGTATGGTCCTACCCGGGTAAGCGGTCGTTGAATTACGTGGTAATTTTTGTTGCAGAAGTAAATAGGAAAACTTTAAACTTTAAAAAAATCAGAAAACAAAATTACTTAAACAACAAGAAAATGCAGCTGTGATGTTAGTTTCATGCAAATACCAGCAGATTAAAAAATACAAGCGTTTGAATCCACAAAACTGCAATCTCCCATACAAAATGTGTGGTCCTATCAGGGTAGGCGGACGTAGAGCAAAGTGTATTTTTTTGGTCATGGTACATGTGCACTGCGGTAAATGTGCATGATTTCAGAATCAGTAAAATTTAGGGTTTTTGAAACATTTTGATTAGCAATTCATCTTAAAAGTGGAAAATGTTGCTACATATAATTTGTGAAAACAAAATGCAATATTGTATTTTTTACTTAATGGACCAAACAGACCGGAACCATCGTTGTTACAACTTAATGGATCAAAGATACCGAAGCCATCGATTTGACGGTTTTATGGAGCCGCCAATCCAGAGTAGGACGTTTTCATTCTTGAATATGTCCGATTCATACTTGACTCGGCCTGAATAGATTTGACAGAGCCCGATTGAGGGTTTACGTCGCCTGAATAAGTATTTACGGCGATCGATAACGCTTTGACGAGTCCGGATTGGCTAGGTGAACCCTGTATTCGAAAGTATTATTCACTCGAGGTTAGTGACCCATGTGTATTCTAACAACATCCTACCTGACGTTCAGTTTGGGTTCAGGAGGCAGTGGTCGGCGGCCCTGCAGTTACAGGGAGTGATGAAGATTGTTAACACTGCCACAGGCATTGCTCTCCTGGATGGCGTTCGATAGCGTCAAATACAATGGTCTCATTTATAAACTCAGACTGAAAGGGTTTTCTAGCCTACTTGGTTAATTTGGTCCAAAACTTTCTCAGCGGACGAACATTGGCTGTTAACGTGAATTCGTAAAAAATAAAATCATAATCTAATTGTGCGGGTGTACCAGAAGGGAACGTTATTGGTTCTCTGTTGTACAATTGCTATATGGCTGATATTCCTGCACTGAGGTCAGGCACGGATCTGGCTTTGTACGGGGATGACACTGCCATCTTGTACACAAGCAGGACCCTTCGACACGTTGGTACCGGACTTCAGAGAAGACTTGATATGTCTGTCAAGTGTCTGAACGACTGGAAAATTAAAAAAAAACTGCAACAAAACCCAAACTCCACTAACCATACAGGACTGGCTCCAGAATTTCCACAATAGAACGTAACGTTAGAAATTTTAAAATGGGTTCCACTAACACTCCATGGACAAGCACCGCACGATTCTTCTGTGTAGTTTTTGATCAGCGGCTCTGCTTCAAACATCAAATTCATAAAATTAAAGTCGAAGCAACCTGGATGTTAAAAAGTCTATACCAGCGGTCAGTAAAGTCCGGCCCGCGGGCCAAATGCGGCCCGCCGCAACATTCAATCTGGCCCGCGAAAGGATTTGACTGATTTTGAAAGATGGGAAGAAACGATTCGTACAAAAACTACTGAAGATCTTTTAGTATGCCATATTATACCATCGTACATTTTCAACTTTAATTGAAGTACTATGGAATGACGGACCGTTCAAAGTTCGAACTCGTGGTCAATATCCTCGTAACTTTTGCATGAAAAAATATGCCATTTCGGCTAGCTGCAGAAAAAAATAGACATGCATGATTTAAGTTCTACCTTAGATTTTCATCAATTCCTCCTAAGTTTTTGCTACAAAATTGTTAGAGTAGAGTTTTTGCATCACGTTGGTGTAGAAAAAAAAAATCGTTGAGACACAGGTAACGGATGTTGGACCAGTTCGCAGACTAGGGTTTCATATCGAAATTCTGTTGAAATTCACCTGAAATGATTGCATTGAGTATGCGCGTAATTGTTTGCCCCTGTGAAGCCAGTGGGTGCGATTTCTAATTACTGATCTGTTTATTTATGTTGCCCAGGTATTATTTTACTATTCGGTGGGTTGCATCGATCTCCCAATCCAGCTTACGCAGTATTATAGCCACTTGTCCCTCTGTCTTCATTTCAACTTCTTTAGGAACCTCAAAAATGAACCTGGGATTTCTTTCAGTGCTTTGATTGTTGCCTAATAGTGCCAAGATGTTGGCGACCACAATGCCGAAACGGGTCTCCACACGACGTCCACAAACTTCCGCACGGAGTCCATTTTGGACGCTATGGGGTGCCATTCTTTGATCGCGCACGCTTTTGATTCACTTTTATGGCCATCATGGTTAGAGTTCAACTGATAGAGGTGTCAAATTTGGTCTGCTAACTAATGGGATACTACTGCCTAAAAAGCAATTAACGTTTTGTTAGTGCGGGTTAAGATAAAGTCATAAAAATTGACAATTGCTGTCCATTTTTTAATGCATCCGTTTTGTAATATTAACATTTTATGAACACCACAATAAGACTATCGAAATGAAGGTTGCATACGAAATTTTCACAAGATAAGATACACTAAAGTCTGGTTGCAATGATTTTTTTAAAAGTTTTGCATGCGACTGTCACCAACGTAATACATGGAAAACAAAGTTTTAGATGTAGTGAAATAGCATACATTTTTTCCGCGATAATATTTGTCCTGGTATTCGTTCTTCTTTATTTCTAACAAATCATTTTTTTTATCTGCTTGTTACTTTGGTAACAATTTCTTTCCGGGTGTTTGAAATAAGAAAATGATCTTTAACGTTTGATTCAAATTCTATATTTTCAACTTGTCCGGTCACACTCGTTTTTGCTGCTAGGAATAGTTTCGCGCCGTTTCCTGTCTATGCCCTTATGCTCGACCTTTACGGGGTGTATGACCGGAGGCTGGATCTTGTCTCTTCATCTCTTTCGCAATGCATATGTTTGCCTCTTTCAGTTGATAACAACCTTTACGCCACCTAGCGGCACCTTTCCTAACTTGGTTTATCCACATATCTTGGACGCTAGGTGACAGCAGTTGTGTTGTTTACATTTTTTCACGCAGCCAACACAGTCAACACAAAAACGTGCTAACACTGCTTTAAGGGTATTTTGCATCGTATTTGAAAACATCATCATCTCAAAACAACTGGGATCCTCAAATGATTAAAGGATACAATTATAGGAAAATAGCAATAATACCAATTATTTTGTTTTTAAAGTTTTATAATGTAATAATAAAAGCACAATCATAGAAAAACCGCATTCTCCTGACCCGCGGGTTTAGATCATTTACTAAATTTGGCCCTTTGCCTCAAAATTTTGCCGACCGCTGGTCTATACCCTCTCATCAAAGGCAAGTCAAGTTTGTCACTGGAGAACAACATGTTTATTTATAATCAGATTGTTTTGCCATCGATAACCTATGGCTGCAATGTTTGGCATAAATGTTCAAATACTAATCTAAAACATTACAACCGATGTTAAATTCGGTTTTTAAAATAATAATGGACTTGCCAAATCGGTACCCCACTATTCATCGGCATGCACAAACTGGTTTGCCCATGTTGACGGAGAAGATGCAGGATATCCTTGTAAGGATACTGACATGTATCAATTACATTCAAATGTACTCACTTTGGTTGCAAAACATCGCACAACTGTCAAAATATCACAAATACGTATTGTCACAAAGAGCACATGTTTAAGGTAGAAGAAGACAGGTAACGCGTCACCCTCAGTTCCCATTGCCACGCCGTGAGCAGCAGACCAATAAAGTGCGCTTCTCAAAACAATCCTAGATCAATTTCGACAGACCTGCATGAATTCAGATAAGTAGTAAGCATAGTAAGCTTTCTTAAACATTCTTCTGCTATCAATTTCAGTCATGTAGTATTATATCCTCTCAGTGGCTCAAAGCTTCAATTACATAGCCACTCTGTGCTGTCATTTACACCGCATTTGACGGCCGCACATTTCGCTCTCGTTTCTTTGCCAGGCGCCGCAGCTATTGTTCTAAAAACTGCGCGGTTCATCGGGGGTTCATCGGGGGTCTGGTTCTATTCTGTTCTGAGTAATTTGAGCAAGATTCAGATGTAAAATATTTTTTACTGTAGCAATACAAAATGCCGTTAAATAATGAACAGCGCACAATACAATAAATTTATTCTTCTTTTGGTTGAACAACCACTGTCGGTCAAGGCCTGCCTGTACCCTACTTGTGGGCTTAACTTCCAGTGACTTATTTATCCTCCCCCTCCATCCCCCCCTCCCCCCAAAGCAGGATAGTAAGTCCTACGTATGGAGGCACGGTCCATTTCGGAGCTTGAACCCACGACGGGTATGTTGTTATAAGTTGTACGAGTTGACGACTGTACCACGAGACCGGCCAATACAATACGATAAACTACGAGCAGGGAAAAATTGCCTTGCACCACAGATTTTCGCCCCATACACATGTTGCATGTGCTCGAAAAGGTGCAGGATAGAGTAGTAATTATTGTTATTATTATTATTATTATTATTATTATTATTATTATTATTATTATTATTATTATTATTATTATTATTATTATTATTATTATTATTATTATTATTATTATTATTATTATTATTATTATTATTATTATTATATTATTATTATTATTATTATTATTATTATTATTATTATTATTATTATTATTATTATTATTATTATTATTATTATTATTATTATTATTATTATTATTATTATTATTATTATTATTATTATTATTATTATTATTATTATTATTATTATTATTATTATTATTATTATTATTATTATTATTATTATTATTATTATTATTATTATTATTATTATTATTATTATTATTATTATTATTATTATTATTATTATTATTATTATTATTATTATTATTATTATTATTATTATTATTATTATTATTATTATTATTATTATTATTATTATTATTATTATTATTATTATTATTATTATTATTATTATTATTATTATTATTATTATTATATTATTATTATTATTATTATTATTATTATTATTATTATTATTATTATTATTATTATTATTATTATTATTATTATTATTATTATTATTATTATTATTATATTATTATTATTATTTTATTATTATTATTATTATTATTATTATTATTATTATTATATTATTATTATTATTATTATTATTATTATTATATTATTATTATTATTATTATTATTATTATTATTATTATTATTATTATTATTATTATTATTATTATTATTATTATTATTATTATTATTATTATTATTATTATATTATTATTATTATTATTATTATTATTATTATTATTATTATTATATTATTATTATTATTATATTATTATTATTATTATTATTATTATTATTATTATTATTATTATTATTATTATTATTATTATTATTATTATATTATTATTATTATTATTATTATTATTATTATTATTATTATTATTATTATTATTATTATTATTATTATTATTATTATTATTATTATTATTATTATTATTATATTATTATTATTATTATTATTATTATTATTATTATTATTATTATTATTATTATTATTATTATTATTATTATTATTATTATTATTATTATTATTATTATTATTATTATTATTATTATTATTATTATTATTATTATTATTATTATTATTATTATTATTATTATTATTATTATTATTATTATTATTATTATTATCATTATTATTATATTCAATAGACAGTTGTAGTCCTGATGAATTTTCTTAGGTGTAAATTTAACTTAGGTTACAAACATAACTGGACTATATCCTGGCGCAAATGTTGTCTTTAAACGACTTAAGAGACGCATCAAAATCGAAAAATTGGTAGACTTCGTTAAAAGTTAGTTAAAAGCTAAAAGCCCCCTAGAGATTATAGGGTCTCCTCAGCCATAGTTCATTCGACGACGAGGGACATTAAGCAGAGGTCGCCGGCGTAGAGCTTAGATGTCCACTCGTTGGAGTAGATATGGACAGACAGATGTTCCTCGTTAGTTAAGGAGCAAATGGTTCAGTGTCTGGACAGAAACGAGCTGATGATCCTAGAGCAATCAGAATATCGGCAAGGACACTCTTGTGGGATTGCTTTGAATCTTGTACTGGCGAGGTGGAAGGATCTTGGCCTGCCTCAGGAGTGTCCGAAACCGCTCACGGTCTCGCGCCTTCGTCTGCCAGTCCGTTATCCCGGCCTTAATGGCGGAAGCCTCCACGCCATCTTGCCACCTCAATTTAGGCCTACCACTGTCCTCTGTCCTTGTCCTTGTGGACGGCCTCCTCTGTCCTTGTGGACGGCCTAAAAAAACTTTACGGGCTGGGTCGTCCGTTTCCATGCGTACAACATGGCCAGCCCACCGGAGCCTGGCGAGCTTGATACGCTGTACGACAGTGAGGTCGCCGTACATCTCGTATAGCTCGTCATTATAGCAGCTCCTCCATTGTCCTTCCACACATACGCGGCCAAGTATCCTTCTGAGCATCTTCCTCTCGAACGCGGCTAAGGGGGTTTCGTCAAATTTGGACAGTGTCCATGTCTCAGAGGCGTATGTGAGTACTGGTACTATATAGGTACTATATAGTCCCAGCTTCGTTCGTCGCGACAGGTTCTTTGAGGTGAACTGCTTTTTCAGGCTGTAGAATGACCGGTTGGCAGCCAGCATCCTTGCGCGCAACTCAGCTTCCATGCTATTGTCGTTGCTGACCTTTAACCCAAGTAGGTGAATTGTGGGACGACTTCAAAAGTGCGTTCACCTATCTGCACATCACGCCTACGTAGATTCGGATTATTTATTGGTAGGTCCGCTGATGTTGCCACCATCAGTTTGGTCTTTGCCTCGTTTATCTGCAATCCGAGGCTCTCTGCCGCCTGCTCGATCCCTTGGTAGGCTTCTGCTACATAGGAGAGCCGCAGACAAATGATGTCTATATCATCAGCGTATGCCAGGATCTGGGTTGACTTATAGAAGATGGTTCCCGTAGTCTCCACCCTCGAGTCACGGATGGCTCTCTCTAGCGCCAGGTTGAATAAGAGACAAGCAAGCCCGTCCTCCTGGCGCAGACCTTTGGTGGTAGCAAAAGGTCCTGAGAGTTTTCCATCCACCCTCACCTGGCATGTGACGTTGGTCATAGTCATTCTAACTAGCCTTATCAGTTTGGCCGGGATTCCAAAAGAGCTCATAGCGTCATACAGTTTTACCCTGGCTATGCTATCATATGCGGCTTTGAAGTCAATGAAGAGATGGTATGTGTCGTGTCTGTATTAAGCCATCTTCTCCAAGATCTGCCGCATGGTGAAGATCTGATCAGTGGTAGATTTTCCGTTTCGGAATCCTCTTTGATAGTTTCCGACTATCTCTTCGACGTGCGGGACAAGGCGATCCTGATGGATCAGGGAGAATATTTTATAGGCGGTATTCAACACCGTAATACCCCTGTAGTTGTTGCAGTCCAACCTGTCTCCCTTCTTGTATATGGGGTAGATGATGCCGAGATTCCAATCACAAGGCATCGATTCGCTATCCCACACCTCAGTAACAATTTGATGAATCTCGTTTTCTAGTCGTGCACCTCCATTCTTGACCAGTTCAGCTGCAATTCCGTCGGTTCCGGGTGCCTTGTTATTTTTCAGCCGACGGATAGCCTTTCGTGTTTCTTCTATGCTAGGTGGCAGTAGCATGACACTATCTGCTAGTGGCGCTTCTAGCTGTTCGTTTAACTGGTCGTTGAGTAATTCATCAAAGTACGGAGCCCACCGCGAGAGGACCTATGGCTGGTTACTGACCAGATCTCCATCCTTGTTGCGACAGCAGGTTACCTTAGGTACAACGTTGTTTCGGTGACCTGCTATCGCTTGGTAAAACTTTCGCGTCGGTCCGTACGCCTCTCTGGTTTGCTCGAGTTCCCGCATGTTTTGCTCTTCCAAAGCATGCTTCTTGGAGCGGTGAACTTGTTTCTCTTCGCGTCTGAGCCGTGAGTATTCCTCTGCGCATGCCCGCGCTCTATGCCGTTGCTGCATTGCTCGGTATGCAGTATTCTTACGTTCGGTCACTTGTCTGCATTCATCGTCGAACCAGCCAGATTTGGTGTTGCCACGACGTGGTGGGAGTATATTTCTTGCACAGTTTATTATATTTGTTTTAGAGCGTTCCACCTCTCGCTCGTAGTTTCATAACTGTTTCCTGGTAGTAGAGACTCGTCTAAAGCGGCTTTGAATTCCTGTTGGACAGTAATGTCCCTTAGAGAGTCCGTGTTGAGCCGAGGCTGCGTGTTTTCTCCGCCCCGATTGTCGCGGGGGCAGGCGATTCTACAACGTATCACTAGGCCAACCAAGTAGTGATCGGAATCGATATTGGCTCCTCGATAAGTTCTGACATTTAACAGGCTCGACTGTCGTCGACGGACCAATCTACTATCATTATCGTTACTGTGCTCATGCAGACTGTGACAGCCAGTGTATTGGCGGTACATTGGCTCCCTACCGACTTTTGCGTTGAAGTCCCCCAGGATGATTATGAGATCATGCCTGGGGCACGCATCTATGGTTCTAGCGAGGCGGCCGGAAAAAAGGTCCTTCTCCTCTTCCTCTTTCTCTTCGGTAGGGGCGTGAACGGTCTAATGGTACAGTCGTCAACTCGTACGACTTAACAACATGCCCGTCATGGGTTCAAGCCCCAAATAGACCGTGCCGCCATACGTAGGACTGACTATCCTGCTATGGGGGGAAATCAATAAGTCACTGAAAGCCAACCCCACAAGTGGGTTGGCAGGCCTTGACCGGCATCGGTTGTTGAGCCAAAGAAGAAGAAGAAGAAGAAGAAGGGGCGTGAACGTTTATGAGGCTTATATTGAAGAATTTGCCTCGCATGCGCAGTGCATATGCGATAGGGTGCATAGCCTATCGTTTATAGCCTTGAAATCCATGATTGCGGGTTTGGTTTCAACCGGGGACCTACGGCGAAACCCGTTCCGAGCACGCGGTGGCGGTCGTGGCAGCTGTAGTATATGTCGTAGCAATGCTTACCGTTTTGTGTCCGTGACCGTTTTGTTTAGCGTCGGTTTGCCCCCCCCCCCCCCGACGTTCAGGCACCCAGTTTCCCGGGATACCCACCCCCTTCCTGGTTTGCCATATGCCACTATCCGCCCAAGGGGTTGGATCAAGCCCGTGTACCCAAGCTTGGATATGTGGTGACACAAGTTACCACTCTGCACGACGAAGACGTGTCGGAATAGGAGTTGGATGGTAGAGCCTGTATTAACCCTCGAGGGGGCTTCGAATCCCATCCCATTGCAGAGCAACTCCACAGATATTTACTTTTTAGTTTCTACTAGCTGTAGTTCAAACACAGCTTTACCTAGATTAAAAGATAGAAAATATATTTCTTCGAAGTTAAAATGTAAACGGTCCTCAACAAACAAAAGAGTAGATTTGTAATTTCTGCAGTCTTGAAATCGATTTGAAAATGACATGCTCACCGTTGAGAGATGTTTTTATTATTTTGTTTATCGAACGTTGAAGATGTGTTTTTACAAATTCTGATAAGCTGAAAAAGTGGAAAAAGTTTTCACTATCGATGTATTGAACAACAAAATAAAAAATAATTTACACTCTAAAATTAAGACTTCTTCTAGCATGGTAGATGCCGTTAATCCTTGACCATGCAATTTTAAATTGAGGTTATTTTAATGCGTAGTAAATGTTGGAACGCAGTAAATGTGGACTGTTATCTTCAAGTGATGAAAGCAAACTAAACCTTTATTGAACATTTATATGACCACTATAATTAAAAATCAATCGTGCTTGCTTGAATTCCTTCACTCCTCCTCAAGCTGCAACGATTGAAGTCCCATCTTCTTACGGAAGGCATGTATCCAACTTCACTTTAGACCAGGTATGTCAAACTGGCGGCCCGCGGGCCGCATGCGGCCCTCGTCAATGCTGAATGCGGCCCGCGAGAATATTTTGAGAATTGCTAAATGCACTGCAAACCAAAAAACTGTTATTACTATTTGTCTAATTGTATAAAATTTTCCAGAGAAGAACAATCATTTTGATGGTATATCTTTCGAATCTAACATGAATGTAACCATAACATCTCATAAACTTATGCTGCACAATCGTACAGAACAATTGAAACCCTTAAGAAAAATTGATTTGAATGCAAACTCATAATGTTTCGATGAAATTCTGAATATTAGCACAATGTTGTGTACACTCGATTGCACATTCTATGGAAAAATATGGAAAAATAGATTTGCGTCAACCTTCTACAAACGAAAAAGGAATGGAATACTTTCATACACACACTTGGAATCTTCGCAACAACTAGTGCTGGATTGTCAGAATCGTCATTTTTGATCTTAGCTATTCTGACTCCTGATCCGTCCAAATCAAACCAACAGTTCCGTTCGGTGCCGACCGAAGCTTATAGAGCCGTTTAATGCCATTCGGAACCATTGGAGTCATCGGTTGTCGCACGGAGCGGCTAATCTGCAGTGAGAAATGGATCTGGTCGGTCCTACCGAATTTGACCATGCCCCAATTACCCGAATTTGACCAATTATGCCCCCGAGTGCCGAGTTAAGGATTCATTGGGCTCCGAAATTCTTTTTCGAACGAATTTTGCACTCCGACCTTAGAATGTTACATTTTTGATGTTCGATTAAAGCCACTTCTGTTTTATTCATAATCATGCCACCATAAATGTTAATGTTAATAAAAATGATTGTAGCCAAGTTGGAATTATGTGTACCCCACATTCTACAAAACGAATTAATGTACTTTCCAACCTCCCCAAAAATCAAAACCAAAATGATATGATTACGCTTAAGCCATGAGTATTTAGATTAAGGATTAAAATAATCGAAATGCCGAAGTCCTGCGATGTATAGCTTATTTCCATAGATTAGCTCACACAGTCCACTACCTCAATTCGCGAATCATCTCCCTTCAAGTGTCAAAAAACGAATCTTTGTCAGATAAAATTATCGTAATTTAAAAAAATTATTTGTGAAATACGGGTTCTTGGAACTTGGAAATTAGCAAAAATTATGTTTAAACACGTTTTATTACAATTTTTCTCTTGATCTGTCAAAAAATTGCAGGCAAATATATTTGTTATTCATCCAGCGATGGATAGCTTGGATGGCTTGAAAATGATTCGCCTCGCGAAAAAGATACCTTAGTGAAAAAGTGTGGTTGGACGATATTTTCTAACAGAACTACCGTGTTAGAACGCGACTAATGAAAAATGTCGTATTTTAATAATAAGGATAAAAAATGCATGTGACTTTAAAAGTACATTAAACTATTTTTCGAAATAAAAAAGTGCACAATGAAAAATAACATAGCAAATTTGTAAATAGGAAACTATTCCAGATTTGAAGCGAGGAGTACAAAAAGTCAATTTGTTTAACAATAATGATTTTACAGTACACAGTATTTTATATAAATATTGAGGTATAGTTTTTATTCTCACATTTGCGGCCCGCGAATCACTGAAAATCTGTACTTGCGGCCCTCTGATGAAATGAGTTTGACACAGCTGCTTTAGACAATCGCTTTGTCAATGCGTCAGCGATCATACGTTCGCAAGGGTAGTATTGAACCTGTATAACGTTGTTTCATTCACCAGGTCCCGGATAAAATTGTAAAGGTCCTTTGGCTCGCAAAATCGCCAAGCAGCTCTGGTTATCTTCACGGATAACGATTGGTCCAGTGGTCTTCTCACCTTTATCTTTCATACGTTAGTGGCGACCACGTTATGGCCTCACCACAGTCTGGAGCTGACGTCAACCGTCTATTCAAAATATCGGGCACCCTAATTCGAGCAACCTGATTCGAGCACCCTAATTCGAGCACTTGTTACCAACTTAGACTTACTAAACTATTTCCCGTAGAAAGATTATAAAAAGCCGTCGTTCCCACCACGCGCTCTCTTCTCTTTTCGTTCTCATCCGCTCTTGGACGTGCTCCCGTAACCTGCGTAACGCGTGATCATTTACAATTGTATTTAGGGACATCTCGGGAATCCAATAAAAAAATGGTCTACCCACGAGGTAGCCAAACGTTCTTGCAACCAGAGCAGCTCTCGACAGGCCTCTGCTAAAGCGACATATTCCGCCTCGGTCGACAAAAGGGTCACGCACTACTGCTTCCGAGCCGACCACGAAATTGGTCCACCTAAATAAAAAATGAATCCCGAGTTCGATTTTCGATCTTGATGGTCGCCAGCATTCATGATTACATTCAGCTCAAAAATCCTGTCTTCGAAACTGGTATAGCACTCTTCTGCCAGCTTGTAACAGGTTGTCTGATAAGTCCCCGGTCTAACAAAGAAAAACACATTTTTTTGTCAAAATTCGGTTTTATTATTCAACATAGTTCCCTTCAAGAGCGATACAACGATTATAACGACCTTCCAATTTTTTGATACCATTTTGGTAGTACTCCCTCGGTTTTGCCTCAAAATAGGCCTCAGTTTCGGCGACCACCTCTTCATTGCAGCCAAATTTTTTCCCTGCGAGCATCCTTTTGATGAGGTCTGAGAACAAGAAAAAGTCGCTGGGGGCCAGATCTCGAGGAAACGGTGGGTGGGGAAGCAATTCGAAGCCTAATTCATGAATTTTTGACATCGTTCTCAATGACTTGTGGCACGGTGCGTTTTTGGTCAAATGTGAGCTCGCGCGGCACCCATTTTGCACAGAGCTTCCGCATATCCAAATATTGATGAATGATATGACCAACACGTTCCTTTGATATCTTTAAGGCCTCTGCTATCTCGATCAACTTCAGTTTACGGTCATTCAAAATCATTTTGTGGATTTTTTTTATGTTTTCGTCAGTAACCACCTCTTTCGGGCGTCCACTACGTTCACCGTCCTCCGTGCTCATTTCACCTCGCTTGAGTTTTGCATACCAATCAATTATTGTTGATTTCCCTGGGACAGAGACCGGAAACTCATAATCAACCCAAGTTTTTGCTTCCACTGTATGTTTTCCCTTCAGAAAACAGTATTTTATTTTATATATTTTATATATTTTATATATTTATATTCAGAAAACACGGCTGCTGCTTCTGATGAAAGTTCGTTTAATCTTACCGCAATCAGCTTGAGTACCGCAACGTTCGTTTTCCTCTAGTTGTAGTTGGCCTCCATACGATCTAACTGCCGAAATAGGTGGATCAATTGGCGTTCAGCCCTTGCGATGTCATCGAGGGTAGGGAACACATCTGAAACGCTGTCCTCGTTCTGGTTTGCTCCGTCGCGTCTGGCTCCCTTGACGGTCCAGGCACAGCCGCCGGCGAACGAATTAGCGGCATTTTAACCGGTTAGATAAGCACTAGTAATGTTTGTTAGATGTTCACTTTTTGTCTCATATAAGGGTTCGTTGGAAACTTCACTTTTTTACACCTTTTAGCTCGCTTTCACACGGTCAGGGTTCGATTCACGTTTGAGAAAGACACATGAGTCACTTTCTTGGTCAGGGGTTAGATTATGTTTGTCATAACATTTCTCGCTAGCGGTATGAAGTCGTTTCATAAAACACTTCCGTCACGTTCTGGGTTAGCAGTATGAATATGTTCGATACGGTCACTGGTATGGGTACGATGCAATGAATTTTTCAAGCGGTAAGAGACAAGCGGTACGCGATCAAAGCTAAGCGGTATGAATAGGCGTTCTGCCGTTAGCGGTTCGCGATCTGCGGTAAGCGGTTAGAGGTCAGATGTAAGTTGTAAGAGTATGTGTTCTGGGGTAAGCGGTCGGCGTGCTGCCGTTAGCGGTAAGCAGTTCGCGTTCAACGATAAGCGCTCTACTGTAAGCGGTTCGCGGTCAGCGGTAAGAGTAAGAAGAAGTGTCACATTCGGATTGAAGGACCAAAAAATGTGATATATTCGGATCGAAGGACCAACAAATGTGACACATTCGGATCGAAGGACCAAAACATGTAAGGGATAAGGGGGGTTAGATGTGGTGTGCACTTTTAATTGTCCAAACACTGTATATGTTTGCAAGATGGATATTTCACAAGTTTATTTCACTTTAGAACAGATTGGTCAGAACGCGACTTTCTGTGTCGGAGATCAAAACGCGACTTTTAGGTATGGGGATCACAACACCACTGATCGGGTCTGAGTTCAGAACGCGACTGGCTGTAAGCTGATAATAACTCTCCCGGTCAACGCGTAGCGCTCTCTCGTTTGATCAGCGTACGGCGACAACGGTTAAGTTCCCTCTCTTTCTCTTTCTCTCTCTCGCGCGCGCACGCTAAACGGCATGCTAAACGGAATACAGTTTCCTCAACAGATGGCTATGATTCAAACCTATTAATATCGTTGGGTGAATATTTCGATAGCTGTCCATGACGATTTTGTACAGGTACAATAATTCTGCCTTCATTTGTTCCACATCTAGGCTTTGGATTGGCATATTCGAATTTCGTATCTTTCTTACATCCTTCAGTTTGTATTATTCATTATTCTTTCCCAAAATTGTCTCGCGAACTCTTTGGCTGTTGGATTTCGTATTTTAAATGTCATTTGTCCTTTGCATTGTTATCAACGGGTCTATTACACCTCTAATTTCAATTGCACTTCTCTTCCATCATTGTCATTTTCTTCCATAAAAGTAAAAGATGATCCAGGGTCCAAAAACGCAAAGGTCTTTATTTTCTCCTATCCATTTCTTAATGTAACTGTAACAACTCAATACAGGGTTGTTTGTTAAACAACATAATTGTATCACAAATCATTTCTAACTCTGATGGAAGAAAATGACAGAGTAATTGAAATTAAAGGTGTAATAGACCCGTTAACAATTCAAGGGACAAATGACAATTAAAATACGGAATCCAACAGCCAAAGAGTTCGCGAGACAATTTTGGGAAAGAATAATGAATAATACAAACTGAAGGATGTAAGAAAGATACGAAATTCGAATATGCCAATTCAAAGCCTAGATGTGGAACAAATGAAGGCAGAATGATTGTACCTGTACAAAATCGTCATGGACAGCTATCGAAATATTCACCCAACGATATTAATAGGTTTGAATCATAGCCATCTGTTGAGGAAACTGTATTCCGTTTAGCATACGTGCGCGCGAGAGAGAGAAGGAGAAAGAGAGGGAACTTAACCGTTGTCGCCGTACGCTGATCAAATGAGAGAGCGCTACGCGCTGACCGGCAGAATTATTATCAGCTTACAGCCAGTCGCGTTCTGAACTCAGACCCGATCAGTAGTGTTCTGATCCCCATACCTAAAAGTCGCGTTTTGACCACCGACACAGAAAGTCGCGTTCTGACCAATCTGTTCTAAAGTGAAATAAACTTGTGAAATAACCATCTTGCAAACATACACAGTGTTTGGACAATTAAAAGTGCACACCACATCTAACCCCCTTATCCCTTACATGTTTTGGTCCTTCGATCCGAATGTGTCACATTTGTTGGTCCTTCGATCCGAATATGTCACATTTTTTTGGTCTTTCAATCCGAATGTGACACTTCTTCTTACTCTTACCGCTGACCGCGAATCGCTTACAGTAGAGCGCTTATCGTTGAACGCGAACCGTTTACCGCTAACGGCAGCACGCCGACCGCTTACCCCAGAACACATACTCTTACAACTTACATCTGACCTCTAACCGCTTACCGCAGATCGCGAACCGCTAACGGCAGAACGCCTATTCATACCGCTTAGCTTTGATCGCGTACCGCTTGTCTCTTACCGCTTATCTCTTACCGCTTGAAAAATTTATTGCATCGTACCCATACCAGTGATCGTATCGAACTTATTCATTCTGCTAACTCAGAACGTGACGGAAGTGTTTTATGAAACGTATTCATACCGCTAGCGAGAAGTGTTGTGACAAACATAATCCAACCCCTGACCAAGAAAGTGACTCATGTGTCTTTCTCAAACGTGAATCGAACCCTGACCGTGTGAAAGCGAGCTAAAAGGTGTAAAAAAGTGAAGTTTCCAACGAACCCTTATATGAGACAAAAAGTGAACATCTAACAAACATTACTAGTGCTTATCTAACCGGTTAAAATGCCGCTAATTCGTTCGCCGGCGGCTGTGCCTGGACCGTTAAGGGAGCAGGAAGCAGTGCCTGGGCCGTCAAGGGATCAGGAGGCTTTGCCTGGACCGTCAAGGGCGCCAGATACGACGGAGCAAAGCAGAACGAGGACAGCGTTCCAAATGTGTTACCTACCCTCGATGACATCGCAAGGGCTGAACGCCAATTGATCCACCTATTTCGGCAGTTAGATCGTATGGAGGCCAACTACAACTAGAGGAAAACGAACGTTGCGGTACTCAAGCTGATTGCGGTAAGATTAAACGAACTTTCATCAGAATCAGCAGCCGTGTTTTCTGTGTTATTCGAAGAAACTGATGAAGGTAAGTACAAGCTGGCAGAAGAGTGCTATACCAGTTTCGAAGACAGAATTTTTGAGCTGAATGTAAACATAGAACAAGGTGTGTTGGGTCTTACTCCTAACCTTCTATGAACAAAAAGTGATCCTGATCGAGAAAAGCTATGCGTGAAACCAAACCGTGTAAAACTTCCCGAACTAAAATTGCCCAGTTTTGATGGAATCATTCGAGATTGGCCACCTTTTCGTGACGCATTTTGTTCCATGCTCGATTCTTCAGACCAGTTATCCGATAGCGATAAACTAACATATTTGCTGACCACAGTAACAAAAGAAGTCAAGCGTACAATAGAAAATATTCCTATCATATCCGCTAGCTACGCCGTTGCCTGGATGTGAAAACATATACCTACGTATTAAAGCACATTGCGATGCGCTGATCGAGATGCCCGCCTCCGAAAAGGAGTGTGCCAAAACGCTCAACAGTAGTGATAACGAATTTGAACGAAATCTGCGCCTGTTGCAAAGCGAGGGAGAAAAAACGGAGCACTGGAGTACTCTTCGCCTATCACGCTACGATAGTGGGAGTTAATGCGCAGCAACAATACCATACCTTTGTACGGCGAGCTGGTCGAATTTCTTCCAAATAATTGTCGTACGTTGCAATCCGTAAATAAGCTATCTGTCTCGCTCAAACCAACTGATACAAATCGATCAAAAGAATATGCCAGAGATTTCGGCCGAAAAGTGCAAAACTTCCACGTCCGTATTTTGTTAGGAAACCAAGCACTCGCCGTTTCTTTGTCACTTATTCAGACAAATGCCAGTTTCGAAACGTAAAGAATTGGTAAAAAACAAAGCCTTGTGTTTCAACTCTTTTTCTTCAAATCATCGACTGAACCAATGCAGTTCGAATTCTTGCCGGATTTATGGGTTGAAACGTCATACAATGCTGCACGCGGAAAATGTTTCGCTATCAGCCCCGTCTCCTTCTATTACCGTTCCACGAGCACAAGAACCACACACGTCGGTTTCGCATACTGATCGCACACAATTCAATCCTGAACCGTCCACTTCTTATTCTCACGTATCGATGATAACGCAGCCAACCCAAATCATACCGAAACAAGCACAAAATACTTCAAACAGCGATAGTTTCTGTCTCTAACTCAGTCGGTAAACCCTTACCTGTACGCATATTGCTCGATTCCGGTGCGCAATTGAATATTGTCACTGAACGATTGATACATCGTCTTCGCTTGCAAAAACATCGCGAAATGCATCGCATCGGCGGAATCGGCAAAATTAATCTGGTGTCACAAAGGTACGTAAATTTAGACATTCCATCACGACACAAAGAGTTCAAGGTAATCGTAAAATGTCACACACTTCTGGTAATAACCCGTGAGCTTCCTGCCAGTCCCAAAGACATTTCTTCATGGGAATTGCCATCAAATATCGAACTTGCTGACCCAACCTTTTATCAACCTGAACAAATAGAGATGCTTATTGGTATCGATTTGTTTTATGACGTCATATAAGAAGGCTTAATCAAACTTCCAAACAGCAAAACCGAATTGCAGCATACTTGCCTTGGCTGGGTGATTGCTGGACACCCACCAATTGATCATACCCCTTACGCACAAACCTCGAATGCTTTTCATGCTTGTAGCATTGAAGAGCAAGTGACAAGATTTTGGGAGCTTTAATCATGTCAAAGCACAAAGGTACGTCGGTAGAAGAAACGACATGCGAAGAACATTTTATCAAAACATTCAAACGCGATTCAAATGGTAGATTTGTTATTCGCTGACCCATTAAACCGTACGTGCTTACCCAGTTGGGAAACTCATACCATACCGCGATGAAGCTTCTTGTTCTCAGCACGTCAGCGCAATCAACCCGTGACAGTGCTCTTGTCGAAGCGAGGACGATTGGAAGCAACTCTAATCCTTTCGATCCCAAAGCCAACCAAATAATTAAGGCTTATTTCCTTGGTTGTGAGAAGTTCGATTTATTTGTTCATTTTAATGCGTGAGCCCTTTTCGCAACGCGTGCTATTGTAGCGATGCGTAATTTACAATTACGTGAGAAGGCCGGCCTAACATTTTTTCCTTACTTCCTAAACTAACTTAGTTTCCTAATTTATTAAAACCTAAAATTCTATCTTACTATTCTTTAAATAATCATATGTCCTGACTTAAATTTTCCTTACTTCACTTCATTTCTTACTATTGATTGATCCAAATTAAACCTAACACTCCTACGCTTATCCCTTATTTTGCTTCCTATGCTCTCTATTGTCGCTTACTTCCGTAAGCGAGATAGGATACGTTTACGCACGCATCTCGGGCATGCCGACGGACAAAGAGAACGAAATTTTCAGGCGAGGGGTAGGTAGAAACACGCGGTGGGGGTCCGGCCCAAGATCGGTCCGTTGTTTTGGGCTGAAAATTAAAAATGGTGGATGGAGCGCTACCACGGAGAGGATGCGCTCCCTTGCTTGCCTTTAAAATATACCAGGCGCTATCGCTGTAAAGAACGCTCGATCGCACTGTTTCATAGTATTTTCCTCATACCTCTTCCTTCCCGTTTCCTTACGGCTTGCGCTGCGCTGAACTGGTACCCCCTCCAACTTGATTCCAGCGGATTGCGCTGCGCTGGACTGACACCCCCTCCCGCTCGTTTCTTCCGTAGCGCGCTGTGCGCTTCCTTTCAAACGGACTTGGTGCACCCGAATCAAAATAAAAACATAAACACATAAACTTGGTTATATTATACTTGGTTTATATTTTTTCATTTTTATTGCAAATAAAAGCACATTTTAACATATAGCTTCATACAATCTTGCTACAAACCACACACATATTTTATAGTAAAAAAATCGTCGTATTTCAAATAGTCGCCTAACTGCATGGATACCGTTGTTGATGTTCAATACAGCAAAACAATATTGAAATGAAGCAGCGCAAATCACATATTTAGGATAAATGATGAAAAATAAGCGCAGCTTCATTTCAATGTGCACATCACTTCAACACTTAGCAAAACTTCGATCGCCCGGGACTTGGGCAAAAACGCGAGCGGCCGTCTCCCCATGCTCTATTTCCAACCGCCTTCCCATGCTTCTACATGCTCCTCACCGGAAAGCCGCACACTTTTTCATTCTCTTTGCTAGTAGGGATTGCTCTTCCGAGAAGAGCAATCCGAGAGAGGCGAGCCGTTGAGCCGTTCCTAGCCGTTCGCTCATTCCTAGCTTGTCCTCTCCTTCTAACATGCCATTCTGCTACGTTTGGCCTCTCTCTCCCATCCTAGCCTCCTGAGAGCGGCACATCGTTAGGCCAGAGGAGTCAAACTATTAGGAGGTGGCAAACCACTACCGGGCCAGCACAAATAATATATTTTCGTCAGCTACATTCCTTCCCTTGTAATTCCTCGCAGAAGGGTTACATTAACTAAGCTGATGAAATTAAGATTTTGTAATTTTTTTCTCCCTACGAACTTCTAACCTTGCTACCTTCACCACCGGACGCTTCAGTGTTGTTTTACCTACTTTTATTGTTACTGAACGAACCTGTTTATCGTGCCCTTCGTGAATTTACGTGACTATTCCCTTAAACCATTCTCCGCGGGTCTGCTCATCAGGGAATGTTACAGTATCGTTTACGCGTAGTGGCTTCACCGGACTCAACCATCTTTCTCTCTTGACTAGTCGAGGTAGGAATTCCTGTATCCACCAAGATCAGTATTGTTGAGCGATATATTGCGATTTATTCCACCCTCTCTTTAGTCCATCGGCATCCATTATGCTACCCTGAGTTCCGCTTATCCAGAACACCCAATTAAAAAATGGCTCGACGTGAGGTCCTCGTCATCCTCCTGATAGAGGGGGATGTGGGTTAGAGGTCTAGTATTGATCATAAATTCGATCTCTATCAGAGCACTTCTTAAAATGTGCTCAGGGTATGGCTCATGACGAATCGAAAACAGACTACAGGCGTCCCCCGATATACGACTGTATTTGGGACCGAACAAATGTCCCAAAGCAAGGCGTAAGTCGAAATAGTCGTATGTCGAATATTTGTGAAAATTATGTTTATGACCGAAATTGAAGTGTCGGAATCTATGAAATCGTGTATTTTATTTAAAATAATGTACGATTATGTATTAATTTTCTTCCAAAAGCCGTTTATACGATATAGATATTCAAGACCGGCGAGTTGTTGAATCTGTGGAAATGTGTTTGAAACGGTTATCGGCACAGAAATTCAAAAAAATATAGCAATTTCGTCCCAATGACAACTTTTAACTGTCAAAATCAAAATCGTCGTATCTACGAATCGTCGTAATTCGAGGGGGTCGTAACTCGGGGGATGCCTGTATTTACTTCTTGTACCATGCGTTCCCATGCTCCGCCAAAATGTGGTGACGCGGGTGGATTGAAATGGAATTCGATTCCCTCCGTAGCGCATTTTTCTTGCAAAATTCCCATTTCACGGCATTCTCCCAAAACATTCGTTCCGTTATCACAATATAAGTAGCCCACCTTTCTCCGTCTATGTTGCATTGAGCGCAGGCATATAAGAAACGAACTTGTAATACGATCATTTTGAAGTTCTAAGTGCACGGCTCTCAAGCCGGTCTCATGATACATTCGTCAACTCGCACGACTTAACAACATGCCCGTCATGGGTTCAAGCCCCAAATAGACCGTGTCGCCATACGTAGGACTGACTATCCTGCTATGGGTGGTAATTAAAAAAAGTCATTGAAAGCCATCCCCACAAGTAGGTACCGGCCAGGCCTTGACCGACAACGGATTTTGAGCCAAAATAAAAGCTTATAAGCTCCTGATCAGCGATTTTTCGCCTGTATCGGATGTTTCCGATGATGGTTCAGGAATATTTCTCGAGGAACACTTGATGCAGAGCCATGGTTCATCTGATCCCGGTTGGAACAATTCAAATGGAACCATCTGTCATAGTCACCGCATTGAACCATATTATCCACCAGATCTGGTACATTGCACTGTCTGCAGGCGCCATTCTTATTTTCTACAAAAAACTCCTTCCTTGTCGCCATCTTCGACCGCAAACAAATTTCTCCTCTCGGCGTTTTTTTTTTCGAAAAAACTGGGTTGCTGGTTTATTCGATATCGTTTCTCGATAAATCACAGCTCGGGAGATCGCTTCGTACCGTCACGATATCTTCAAAAAGCCCACGCACTCGATATTTTCGCTTGCTTCAAGCAAGATTGATATAATGGAACACTCCGTGAGGTTCCTCTCTGGATCTACCAATGTTCCGGGCCCGACGGCCAAGCCGACCGCGAAGGCTTCAGTCGTTCTGGAGCGCTTGATAAACCATCTACTGCCACGGAATAGAACCTCTCGGGCAAAGGAATTCGGGAGCATCAACGGTTCAACTCTCCTTCACCAAACTACTAATAGAAGTATTAGTCTACCAGGCTAGTTACTTCTCTTCCAATTCAAATTGGGAAGTGTATGCCGTGGTAGCGCCGCTACTGATGTCCCAAGGTGTCTCTGAGAAGGTCTGTATTAGGCCAAACCTTCACCCGGGAGAAACAAAGAAACGCTCTGATCAAATGCTGGTGTAATACTGGTTTATTATTATATTTTTTCTCCATTTATAGTCTAATTTACAAGGTATCTTAGCCTACCAAGAATAAAATAAAAATCAGAAAAATTATAAACATTAACAGCAGCCACCTTCGATGAGGTCGCTGCGCAACAATCAGTAAAACCTGTAATCCTTTTTATGAGTTTCTTAAAAAGGAAAGGAAATTCTCTATTTTGACTGTGTAGTTATGGTTTGCTATAAATGAACTTAGCCAGGTTAGTAAAGGATAGCTTATTCCTCGTTTCTTTAGCTAAGCTATTAGCAGGTCTTGTGGTAGACTGTCAAAAGCGGCTTTAAAATCAGTATATATTGCATCCACTTGATGATAACATGCAATATTCGACATCAATAAAGACACAAAGTGCGTTAGATTGCTCGTGGTGGAGCGTTTAGGCATAAATCCGTGTTAATTTTGCGTTATATAGTTAGTTACACATGGAAGAATGGCAGTATGAACGAGTGACTCAAACACCTTAGCCATAGCACATAGAATGGACACACCACGATAATTTGAAGCGAATGGTCACCTTTTTTAAAAATAGGACATATCCAAGCAATTTTCCAAACAACTGGAAAGGTTCCATCTTGAAAGGATCTCAAATACAGGCGTTTAAGTATGGGAGCGAACAAAGTGCTGTTTTTTTTAAATATGAAAGCGGGTATACTATCTGGACCCGGCGACAAGGAATTTTTTATTTTTTTTCAATTCTGAGTAAATTATTAGCGATAGTCACTGTGTTGCAAGAAATTATATCACTTGGTACATATGCTACGCCATCAGATAAGGATACTGGACTGGAGCCTGGTGCACAAATACGGTAGAAAAATGTCTAGCAAATAACTCACTGCAGCTGGAGGGCGTATCGCCAAGGGAAATTATGGAAGGGATGCCGTTAGAGTTGCGACGATTATTAGCAAATCGCCAGAAAGATCGAGGGTTAGAAATAAATCTTAATTGGAGACGCATGATGTATAGTTTATAGCACGCTCTGTTGTAAATACGGTATGCTGTGGAAGCATTTTTGTATACCCGTTGGGCATGTTGAGAGCGAGTATGCATATGTGCACCCTGTTTACGCTTCTTATCCGTTCGTAAAGCTTTTAAGGATCTGTTCGATCACGCAGGCTTAGGTGGAGGATTTAGGATAGGGCAGCAAAGAGAGAAGGATGAAAGGATAACATGATTAAGTTGATTCACGGCCACGTCGATAGAGGGGGCTGAGTCAATAAAATTAAGGTCCGAATTCGACATAATTTGCTCAAAATCACTAAAATTCGTTTTACGAAACTCAAAACGTTCAACTCTAGGGTTAGACCGGGCGTACGGAACAGAAACAGAAGTTTGAATTGATTTTAATGAATTGAATTTAAATACCTAATGGTAATTGTCAAGATTAAGAAGCGGTGTGTTGGATACAGAAATCTCTGAGCTGGCCGATTTAGCATTCTGGTTTACGAAGATAAGGTCCAATTGGCGATCAAACGCATTTTTCACTCCCGATATCTGTGACAATCCATTGAGGACCATTCCATCCGTTAGCGATCCATCATTGTCGGTCATCGAAGGGATGAAACAGTTGACGTCACATGGTGAAACGATCCAGGAGAGAGATGGTTTGTTAAAATCTCCCAATAGCAGCAACAAATCAGTCGGTTTCATTATCTCCACAATTACACTGAGACTCTCATGCAGAGCGTTTAACGTATCGTCACACTTACTCCGATCTGGTGGGATCTTAACTACTCCGATGTAAAAGGACACTTGATTAAGCTTAATACACGACCAAACCAGCCCCAGTGTTGCATTTGTATGTGTTATCTGTGTACTAGTGAGCTTAGAAGAGCATGCGATCAGCACTTCTCCGCCGCGAGAGCGAGGACTATTTTCGCCGTTACGATCACATCGGTAAATTGAATAGGAATCATCAGAGATGAGAGAGGATGGTATTGACTCGTCGAGCCAAGTTTCTGTCAGTGCAATTATATCGTAATCAGACTCTCCCAGAGCTAATCGTAGATTATTAAGTTTGGTGCGAATTCCTCTAACGTTCTGATAAAACACGTGCAGATGTAAGTTATAAGAGACATTCTGGTGAGTATGAGCAGAACTATCATCGAGGCCCGCAGCAGTGATTAGTGCTACGCCAAGGTATGGTGAGGGACGGGGTGCCAGCTGATTATTAGTACTGTTAACATCTATTGTTGGATTGTTACTTGCTGTCTGTCTATTGTTGTTTCGGTGCATGTGGATTCGGTGGACGGTTCTTTGTGCTATGTGTGTTCGGTTTCGGCGATGGGCAATGACTGATTTTTCAGTAGTTAGTAGCGATTGGAAAAGGACGAAATATTTCTTTTAAATTATGTTTTTATTGATGCGCAGAGATTGCCAGGCCCTCAGTTCATATTCATACATGTTTTATGTTGTTTTATACAGATTCATACATTTTTTTCTACGTCAGCGATGGCTGCAATTATATGGGAACTAAAACGTTCCGTAGGATTGTAAATGATTTCTGCTGAATGGTTGGTCCAACCATTAACGCATCATTGAGCGAATATCCAGAAGTGGTTTTGGCAGATGCATCGAACAATACACTCTGCATTTAGTTGTCGTGCTTTCTGTCTTGAATACTGGATGATGTGGAATATAATATTCAAACTGGTGTGATTCAGCTTCATGTTCGGCTGGACTCATATGACCAAGTTGTTCGTATTCAGTCATAAATAGAACATAAGCTTTTCGTGTTTCTGGTATGCGCAGCAATCTACGTTCAAGTGAAAGGAACCTACTACCTTGTTCGTCACGCGTGGTGCTATCTAGAAACGAAGTCTTGTAATATGTTTGTTCTTCACTCCAGCCTGTGGTGGATGCACAGAGTTCTTCTATTTTGAAGAATCATGCCATAAGCTCTCCCATGGGTGTTATGCATACTGATTTAACAACAGGTGTGGAAACATTTGTTGATGCCACCTTCCCGCTAACCAACCATCCATGTACGGACTCTTCCCAAATGGTCAAAATTGCTTAGGCAGCCAATTTTGGCATGCTAAAGATCGCTGCTTGAATTCACCTTTTGCAGTAGATAAACAGCATCAAAGTTCCAGGTGGATCTTTTAAACAGCGCTTAAGCAGCTTGCTTATGCCACGGTGCCGGGGATTATTTTTCTTTGCGTTTTATTTTCAAGCAAGGCGTCATCAATTAAATAAACAATACGATGCGTGTTTTTTTTATCTGCATGTTTATTTTAAAACTTTAAAAGCTATGGAATTTCATATAATTTTACATAGTCTGTTAAAATATCTCAATCATTTCACTCAATAATACTTCTTTATTTAACTTATCTAACTTGTGCAGCAGCAATGAGATGTTTGACGGCACCAGCCTTTGACACTTAGACAAGAGCCACCTCGAACCGATGTCATGCATTAAAAAGCTATAAAGTTCCACACAGTTCGGTACATGTTCTTAACAAGCCTTCAAGTTCTATTATGAACCCTACACATAGTGCTAATCAGTCGAAAAGTTCCAAAGAGTACCGTGTGCTTGTTAAAAAGCGCCATAGTTCCGTAAAGTACTTCTTATCTCTTAATGAGCCACCAAGTACGACATCGGAACGATTTTTCGTTAAACAGCCCCAAATCAGCTATGAAGTTCGAGCTGGCTATTTGGGTTGAAGGGAAGGAAGAATGTCGTTGATTTTCAAACGACCGCCCTTAGTCATTTCTGCGAAATGCTCGGTACCCGGTATAATGTCAATCTTTCCTTAGCACTAGAAATTAGGATCTGCAAGCATAATTGCTCAATAACATGTCCGTCATGGGTTCATTGGTTCAAGCCCAGAATGGACCGTCCCCTCGTAGCAAGGATTGACTATCCGGCTACGTTGTAATGAATTAAGTCTCGAAAGCTTGTATAGCTCGCCATGTTCGCGTTGGACGTTACGCCAAATACAAATAGAAGCATAATGGCTGATGGCAATAGATTGTGATATAAATTAACATTGTTTGAGGGTAAATTAGCAGCGGAGTTTTTCAGCGCTACAAGTTCAGTGGTTGTTTTATGTAGTGTAATGTAGTGCGGACTTAGCTTCGCACAAAGCTATCGGTACTGCCTCCTATACCAATCACTACTATTTCTACTGAAGTTTTTGTTATGTTTAATAATTGAGCCAATGGTTCGAAATAAAATTAGATAGCGAACCGCTATCTAACAGTGCCCTTGCTGGATGTGTTTTCCTGCATTATCTTCTACACAGAAGCCGGTCTCATGGTACAGTCGTCAACTCGTGCGACTTAACAACATGCCCGTCATGGGTTCAAGCCCCAAATAGACCGTGCCGCCATACGTAGGACTGACTATCCTGCTATGGGGGGAAATCAATAAGTCACTGAAAGCCAACCCCACAAGTGGGTTGGCAGGCCTTGACCGGCATCGGTTGTTGAGCCAAAGAAGAAGAAGAAGATCTTCTACACAGACAACAGCAGTGACGAGCAAGAGAGATGGCTGTGTTGAAGTGTTTTGCATTCTAATCGACGTGGATGTAGGTGGATTAAGTAAAGTAGGATCTTTATGCAGCAGAATGTGATACCTTTGTTTGCATTAGCGAAATGTGTAGTTAGATTTGCATTTGTATGCTGCGTGATTTTTGCCTAGGCAATTTTCACCGAGCTAGTTGCTAAACACAATTTATTTTTTCGCGGACCAATAAAAACTGGGCGTTTATCTAACCAATGTGGCAAGATCCATTTGTCCATTAAGATAATCCGCTCCGACTATTTTCAATATTATTCCGTGAAAACCTATTTCTTCATTGAACCTGGTGTAGGCGGTTTCACTACCTGGTTTTGTTTAACAACTGGATTATTCACCGTCAATCACCTGGAAACGTTTTCCGACCCACAATCATTACGTCGCTTCAACATCACAATCAATCGCTCATCCACAAAGCAATGGCCGGTATTTTTCCGCCTGCGCTAACGACATCGTAGCTGCTGATCGCATTGTGAAATGCCAGGGTTGGTGCAACTCTGAGTTTCAATTCTCATGCAGCGGACTTTATGAGGAACTGTCCGCTACTATAGAGTCCTGTGTACAACTTTTTTGGGCCTGTATAGCTTGTGTAAAGTTTCACTAAGATCCGCGTACGGCCGTGTTGAGGTCATCCACCCCGTACACTCACACTTCTGTCGACCTACTGTCCAGCATAGCCGACCTTAAAGTAAGCCACCGTAGCGAGCTGTCACAACAGATCACAGATAATATAAGCGCGAGCTCCTGAAAGTGCTTAAGGACGAGATCCGTTCTTGTCTGTTTTCGTCAAAAATCGCCGTCACAATACCATTCATATCGAATATCAGCAACATCGAATCCTGGATTGTTTACTTCAGAGGTCAACAATATTACATCGTCACAAAATTTTCCATCCTTGGCCGCTTCACTTAGAGTATGTGCGAGCGGACCGTCGTCTAACACTACCATGCCAGACCCTAATAAACCGCTATCACCACTTCTTAGAGGATCAGGATCGCCGCTTGACTCGGTTTCATTAGATATCATTCCACACACTGACATGCGAATGTGGTTATTCTTTACACGTTTTGTCCCATCGGTCACCACTGAGCAAATCTCACACATGGTGCAAGTACGTCTAGCACTCGACAAGCGGGATGTGTTCGTTCACCGCCTGACGAAATTTGGCTCTGACACCAGTACACTCTCATTTGTCTCATTTAAGGTGGGCATACCAGTCACTCTACGCAGCAAGGCTCTCTCATCTGAGACATGGCCCCCCGCTCTAACGTACCGAGAGTTCCGTGACTACCGGACCGATAATATTACAGGGTTTACCAGCATAATAAACAACTGTCCACTTGTTTATAACAATAGTCGTTTTGAATAGACACCGCTGTCCACCACTTGCTCACACGTCAGATGGTGTAAGCTACTCTGTCCAATTCAATAACACAATTTTCGCCTTCGATTAGCAACTGTCAGATTTGGCACAGTTTGTTTTGTTGGGAAATTTTTTTTGCAAAAACCAAACATTTCTAAATACGTTTCTTTTATTCAAGCAATATGCAGTATAAACCATACATTTCAATAAATCAAAACATTAATTTTGTTAATTATACAACATCCACAAGAAACCGTGCCGAATCCGACCGTTGTGCAATCGAAGGCGAAAATTGTGTAATTAAATTGGACAGAGTAGCTTACACCATCTGACGTGTGAGCAAGTGGTGGACAGCGGTGTCTATTCAAAACGACTATTGTTATAAACAAGTGGACAGTTGTTTATTATGCTGGTAAACCCTGTAACACTAATGCTCTCGCAGCCGGCGATACAAATTCGATGCTTCAACCTACACTCGATCACCCTGCCACTCTCACTACAGATACTTATCGTAATCCTCTCCCACGGTTAGGATTGAGCACTCCGATACCAAGTGCCAATACAGATCTGCTCGCGCAGCCTGTTGCGATTTAATATGATATGACCACCACAGATGTAGCTTTGTTTACAACCGAACCACAACAGGACTTTAATGAGCGAATGCTTGTCACTACCACACCTACCAGGTCGCCTCCGGAATGCTTAGCCGCGCCTAAAAAAAGACCGAAGCGCGGAAACGCTAAACGAACTGATGATTCTGCCGACGCCGAGCCGTCAGACGAATAGCAATCTAGCACTGCATCCGGCAATGCTCCTGAGAATCCCGATGCTCCGAATCCATGCGTTGATATCTCGAATTCACCTGGTTTGGTACTTCCTAGCCTCTCATTGTTCTACCAAAATGTTCGTGGTTTACGTACGAAAACCACTAATCTCTGGCGTTGTCAGAATCCGAATACGTTTTCATTATTCTCACCGAAACTTGGCTTACCCAGTCCATGCCTTCATCACTATTCTCCGACGAATATTATCACATCTACAGGTGCGATAGGAATCCCTCCAACAGTGCCCTCTCACGCGGTGGGAGTGTATTAAATTCTTGTTCTACATCAATACCGACATGTGAAATTGCGTCGCCTAATCGCACACATGAACAATTGTGGATAAAAACATTGCTGCCAGGCGTCTCTGTTTACATCGGCGTTGTTTACATTCCGCCTAGTCATGCGAATGACCTTGCTGTGTTGAATGTCTTGTATGATAGTGTACGTGACATCTCGAACCGCATTGAAGAGAGCGATTTATTATACGTTATCGGCGATTTCAATAACCCCGGCATCAGATGGGAGCTGACAAATACATCGGATACCGAGGATAGCTCTCCGAATTTCACTTTTTCGCACTATGCACCGATATGCAACTCCGTGGCCAATACAGACTTCATTGATGGGATGAATAGCGACGGTTTATTTCAATTGAATGGCATTGTTAATCAATTTGGACGCCAATTGGATCTAGTTTTTGCAAACTCAGCCGCAGTAAATAATTTGTGCGACTCGATCACCGCCCTTCAGAACCCTGCGAATGGTACACTGTCCCTAGGGAATTCCTTCCCATACGTCTCACGCTGTTGCAATTCACTTCTTAGTGAAGACAGTCATCATCCTTCGTTGGATATGGTGATTCGTTTTCCCAACCAGTCCCGCAGCAGTCGTTTTTTTTTCAAAACGGATGTGGAACGTATGAACTCTCTAATAGCATCGTTTGACCTTGATTTCGACTGTTCCAATTTTACGACGATCGACGAAGCCACGGAATCCTTTAGCGCGTCTATGCGCTCAGCGATTAATTCCTGCGTTCCTGTTGCCCATTCTAAACCTGGTCCCGATGGGTCAAACGCCTTCGACGGCTAAAGAAAATAAAATCTAAAGCTTTCGATGATTGCCACAGAACTAGATCAGCATTGCATAGGAGAATACCTTTTGATGCACTGAATAATTATCGGCGACAAAATCGTGTGCTCTACCGCCCCTACATACGCTGCACTGAAAGACATATTTTTACGGAACCGACGTGGTTCTGGATCTTCTGGAACAAACGACGCAACATGAGTGATATTCCCACATCCCTGAGCTACAATGGAGTAACTAGTACTGATACGTCCGATATTTGCGACACGTTTGCCAACCGCTTCGCTGATGCATTCACTGTTCCAGCCGATGACCATAACTTACTTGCTGAAGCCACGAACAATACGCCTTCCGATGTGATTGATTTTATTTTACCGTCGATTGATGAAGTCACCGTAGTTCATGCACTCAATATTTTAAAACCGA
Source organism: Anopheles merus (assembly GCF_017562075.2). Lineage (NCBI taxonomy): Eukaryota > Metazoa > Arthropoda > Insecta > Diptera > Culicidae > Anopheles > Anopheles merus. The sequence goes on from NC_054083.1 coordinate 8,345,364, forward strand.
CTACTTCATCTGGGCCTGATAGCATTCCAGCGTACATCTTAAAACACTGCCGCCACTCAGTTGCACCCATCTTATCGAAAATATTTAATGCTTCATTAGCGCGACGAATCTACTCGGCGTCATAGAAACACGCTCGAATGGTTCCGATTCATAACAAGGGCAGCCGTCTTGAAGCTATCAATTATCGTGGCATAGTCTCTCTCTGCGCATGTGCTAAGGTGTTTGAACTACTTCTGTACAAACCGCTACTCACTGCGGTACACAACTATTTGAGCCCGAGTCAGCACGGTTTTTTTACCAAAGAGATCTTCCACAACTAATCTTGTCGAATTTGTCGGTTATTGTTTCGACAACTTGGATCGTGGCATATCGACTTTAAGGCCGCATTCGATAACATATCGCATGTTATTCTGCTTTTTTTTTATTCAGGAGTAACGGGCCAAAAAGGCCGTATTGCTTTTGTTATTCTGCTTTCAAAGCTTAAAAAACTCGGTTTCGCTGATAACCATATTACCTGGCTTCGCTTATACTTAACTGGTCGCTTATACCACATAAGTATCGGACCTCATCGCTCTCACACCTTTTCCAGTTCGTCCCTTTATGAGTTCGTTCACAACTACTCTTGGGTTGTCAAATCGAGCTTCGATGAATTTCCAAGCATGGACAAATGTGATTATTATAGTTAAACGCGCATTTAATATGCCTGCTGCTTAGCCCTCATTAGCGCTTTATCTAAATAATGAATCTTAACTGCATCACTGTCACTGCTTCTATTCATAATGTCAACAAACATTGCTTTGAACTTTGGCCAGGTTTCATAATTCCCGTTAAAAGAAGGAAGCGATGCAGGAAGTGGATATTGCTGCACTATAACTGAAGCAGGTTGAGCTTGTGTTGTAGATGTAGATAAAGATGGTTTTTGATCGACTTTGCAAATAGCCTCTTCCAATGCATTTCTTAAGTTTCTATACAGTGCGTTATACTTTCGCTCGCGTTGCTTGTCTTCATTATTGTTATTTTTCTATCATACAACTGCTCTTGGAGACAATTGTATTTCTCTTCCATTGTGTCAACGCGAAGTTTATCGGCAGGAACAATTGATGCAGACGGTTTTGTGACACATTCGTTGAGTTCGCCTTCGAGCTGTTCGGTCATCATTTGCATGGTTTTCAATAAAACATCATCAACGAAGCCGGCAAACTTATCCACATCGTCGTCATGTTCCCCATTCTTACTCGTTTGCGGTAATGGAGTGACCAGCATTGTGGTGGCTGGTAAAAATTGCTTCACTTGTCCCTACACCCTTCCTTACCTGTGAATTAATATACTCACCAACCGAGGGGACGTCAGCATCCGATCATTGATTCAGCATTGATGGTCCGCTTCCCGGAATCGAGCTAAAATAATCGTCGCTATTGATTTCTTACCAGCAGCATATAATTTAGATTGAGCGCTATAGATTTTTGAAAAGTTGCAATTGATTTCAACAGTCAATTTTCTGACAGCTTTACCAGAGGCGCGTTTAGAACCCTACAGTGAAAGATTGAGATGCGGTAGAATCGGTTACTGCTTTTAAATGCCGTCTGTTATTGGTGTAAAGCATTAAATTTGCTATGAAAATCGATTATTTTCTTAAATACTGCATTGACAAATACATAACGGATGTTGTAACAACATTTCAACAATTTTTTTTTATTCAGGAGGAACGGTCCGAAAAGGCCGTATTGCTAAAAAAAATACAATCTGAACTCACTGGTTTAACTTCGATTTCCTGCCAACTATTGAATATGTGCTTTTTAGTTGGCACGTTTCTCGATACAAAAACAAATCTGTAATTTTTCTCGGCATGTCATGAGATTTTTGTAAAATTTTCAAAAACCGGTTTTCCCATACAAACGCATCCTTTTTAATAGAACTGTCAGCCAACTATCTAGCGTTCAACTTAAAAGAATGCCAACTAAAAAGCGTTCAACTATTGAATTCTGACTGTATCATATGAAATAAAAATATCCTCAGGTATTTTTTCAAATTTGAGGAAGTGGAAGTGGAGGCACGTAAACGCAGCTCAAGAAAACGGAATCGCTCAATCCGCCCCACGATCACCAAAACACACAAATACTAAATTGACACAAAAGTGGTCCACATAATTCGCAGTTGAAACAATGAATTTGATTATATTGATACAATAGTGCATCGTCGTGTATCAATAAGTATGTATTTCACAACAAAGTGGATATGCAAATTACTCACGTTAACGGGTTTAGGTGCATCAACAATATCAACAATCAACAATCTTGTTACGTTCTTTCCAAATATCAAAATAAAACATGATGTGTTTGGTTGGAGCTTAGACGCTGTATCAGCGTAAGCTGCGCATTCCTTTTATTTGAAACTGACAGCATCTCAAGACTGACCGCTATCGCTTACACTGCTTCTAGACGACCAACTGTTGTACCGCGACAATTTTTGGCGACAATTTTGATGACTGGTCTTTGTTCTAAACCTGCTCACAAAATCGAAAATGTCGCTGAATTTTTCTATGGACGTCTAGAAAGCAAATGTCGCAAATTATTTTAGAGCTGTCAAATTGTATTCACTTGTGATGAAGCTGGTTTTCCAATCTTGAATTGATTGTTTGGTATAAGCAGATATAAGGAAGACACAACTCATCTAATGAAATGTTGTGTTAGTTTTCCTAATTTAAAATATACTTAGCAGGAAAATGAATCGAACAAATGTTTTGCTGGAATATACAGCTGCAAGGACCAATTTTATTCGGTTGCAAACGCTGCAAATGAGACAACCCCAAAAGCGGTTGTGGATGCGACCTATTCTACGAGGTAGACATGAAGTCATGCAGGTAGATGCAAGTCATAAGTACAACAAAATATTAGAAGAAGAATTGGATAACACCACCGTGAATTTCCTTCGACTTTCAAGAGAAGATTTTTATTATCTATTGGCTCTAATTTGTGGAAACAGACGGCGTTCACGCGCCTGCTCACGCCCGAATGCAGAGCCGATTTCATACGATTCTATTTTCACTATTAACATGAGAGGGACAGAGCTTATACCCCGAACGTACCCGAAAGGTATGCATGCTTCACTCATCAGGATCTAAAGTCAAGGACAAGGCAAAAGAGACACAGAAAAATTTCCTCACGGCTACACATGTCCTTTTGATGCGTTGTCAATGCGTCTCGCTCGGTATCACAGCGGCATGCGGCAGGTAAGCAGTACAAATGCTGCTACCTGATACGCACACATGTTTAACGAGCACAACTATTCGGGTTGGCTCGGTAAAGGTCGGGTTTACCCGACGTAGTATCTGGAATGCAAAGGCGCAGACTTTTTTATGATTTTGTATGACTTCGGCTGTTTTGGACTGTACGTGTAGGCGCAGGCAATACCTCCAATGATTGCAAAAAAAGATGCGGAGATGAGAAATGCTTTAATTGCTAGAGAACGTTTGATAATAACTTTGAGATTTTTGGCAACCGGGGACAGTTATAGAAGTTTAGAGTATACATTCAACGAAAGTATTTAGCTATTAACATGTTTATATAAGTAGATATTTACTGACTTTCGGATCAACCAGCACCTGCTGGATTGGAGTTATCCGTTAGTCAATGGTCTAATGTTGTTGACAACATGAAAGAAATGAGCATATATTGAAATCGTCTAGCGACGTAGAAACTTCGTTCGCTGGCAATTCTATACAACTGCAAACAAGAATATTGCCGGAGCCTTTTCAGAGTCCGTATCTACGGGTACATTCGCGGCACCCACAGATGGCAATCCATTCTGATTGCCTCGCATTGACTGCGGGTCCCGTAAAATGAATCTTATAACTAACAAATAATACCTTTATGTTGATCATCCAATAGGTTTCGGCACAATCCCAAAGGTATGCGACGCTTTAATCGAAGTTCTTGGCATTTTTTGTACAGGTAGGAAAAAGATAAGATGTAGTCAGAAGAAGAAAAGGCGTACTATTGTACACTGAAGAACAATAAAAAGTAGTGTGTATGTACCGCAAATGTTCGTTTACAAGGGCTTATACGTTTTGATCAATGAACGAAAGTAGTTTACCCAGAATTATATAAAAATGCATTGATATTATTTTCGAAGGATCTTTTTGGGATTTATTGGAATTTATTCTGAGTTATACTATTTTTCATAACGTGCCGTGCGCTCAATAGATATCATAGTACCTACACGGGCTACTATTCCCTTACGCCTCTTTGGAGACCATGATTCAATTTCTTTGGCAGCACTGACAAAGATACGCATTTCCTCACTGCCCTCATCATTAATTGAATTCAACAGAGTTTGTGAAACTGTTGAAAATGTTTTTAGAGTCAGAAGGACTTCTTCATTATACGTCAAATTGGCCTCTACCCGACGCTTCCTCGTTTTTCCAGCCTGTTGGTGAGGCGTAGTTGCGGGCAAAGGTGGCTCAGGGACAGCGGTTTGCTCACTGTTGGCTAGTGACGAGGGCGACGACTCGTTGGCCGTTTGTGGGTCCTGAATAGCCGAACTCGAACGATGCAATGAGACTTGCGTGTTGGTTGTTTGCTCCTCTGTATATGTTCCTTCTATAAAGTTGTTCTCAGGAAAAAGCCATTCAATTTCTAACGATTCCTCCGGAGATGGCGTTTCTTGTGACGTCGGCATTACACGTAGAGGTCTCTAAAAAATATTCATGAGTGTCTTCATTGCAATTCTAAAAATGATTTCGATTTGTAAACTGGATGATATGGATAATATGAATGATATATGAATATTGTTGGAAAACGTTTGCTTCCCGTGAAAAAAGCGACAGAATTGAATTCTTTAGGCTACTTCAACGCAGTGCCAAAAAATTAGTGTTTTTATTTTCTTTTATATTCGTTTGTACACTTGTTCGCTTTTTGTCGTTAAGGGCCGATTCCGCGATTTTTCTCCCTTTTTATGTGTCTTGAACCGGATCAAAACATCGCCTAGTCTGACAGATGTTGGAACCTTACAAATGTTCCAACAGATATATTAATATTTTTTCTTATTCTTGCAGCTTCCATCAAATCAATGTGAATGACTGAAAATTTCCAATGATTTTAAGCAACAATACAGTTTCCCTAATGCCATCGGAGCTATTGATGGAAAGCATGTTCAAGTCAAATACCCGTGTGAGAGTGGAAGTGACTATATTAATTATAAAAAAATCAGCATTGTGCTTATTGCCGTTGTTGATGCCAACGGTAATTTTTTGTTTGCCGATGTTGGTGCAAAGGGAAGAATTTCGGATGGTGGGGTACCATGCTCGGCTATATGAGCTCTTAGAAAAAAATGCTACATTTACCTGAACCGCGACCAATACGAGAAGGAGAACATGTAAGAGTGCCTTTTATGTTACTCGGTGATAGAGCGTTTGCTTTCACAGATTATTTTATAAGACCTTTTGGAGGCGACCCAGAACGACACAATCATACTCAGCGGAAATTTAACGAACGGCATTCCAGAGCTCGACGCGTTGTAGAAAGAGCATTTGGGATTCTTAGCGCAAGATTTAGGGTATTAAGAACGACCATGGAATTGGAACCTGGCATAGCCAGCAAAGTAACGCTAGCGGCAGTTTACCTGCATAACTTCATCCGAAAAGAAGCATCAATCAGGACTAGTGATAATTTAGTATTTGCTTGACCGGATGCAGACAATCAGCTCACAAACTTAAGAAGTATAAGAGTAAGACATAGAGACCGACTAAATGATGTAAGAATGTATCTGACAAATAGTTTTTCGTCTGCATTATATTATTAAACATAATGATTTTATGGATTATTTACGAAATAAATTCACTATATGAATATGTTAAGCAAATCAGCTGGACTGTCACTACTTGACTAATAAAATAAATATATATATATTAACAACATACAGCAAAAGTATACCAATAAGATAAACGATTCCTCGCCTTAAGAACATACCCGACGTGATTTCGGACACAGCCTCATTACGATCGTTTACCCGTAGCAAATACTACCTATCCTAGAATGGAGAGAGAGAAAGGATAACATCACACCGTGAAATGCAAGTGTATTTCAGTTCTGCCTTCTTTTTTTAAAATAAATACAAAAAAGATTGATTTTATATACTTACTAACGTATCTATTGTAGTTCCACATTCGTTGGTCACCGATATGAAACTCATTGCATCATATGCAAACCATTTTTTCCTATTGGGTTGCGCAACTTAAATAAAATAAAATAATAATATTAGTTTTAAACATCGTCTAGGAAGCTGAATAGAAATTGCTTATGTCATTAAAACATTTGTAGGGAACTATGTTAAGAAACTGCTCGACAACAAGATTAGGGAACTGCTCGATAGCAGCATTAGGAAACTTCTCGATAGCAGCATTATAATATAATAGCCTAACTCGTGGGCGTAAACAAGGTGCATAAGATACTTGTCCGTATGCGCCTTGATGTGACAATAGCGAATAAACGCTCTCTTGTATCCTGAACCTCAACCGAGTAAGACGCCTTTCTAAAGCTCATCCGAAACCCCTGTGCTAGTGTTAGGGAACCGTATAATTTTCCTAAACATTGTTTCTATTATTTTAATGCATTATGCGTAATGGTGTGCATCCCTTCCTTATCCTTTGATGCCTAGAAAACGTCATAATATACACTCCATGTGCAGCTACGTTCCCAGCTTTAGTTTCGAATCCTTCGGCCAGGTCGACGAAAGGGAGGAATGCGAAACCGATCATCTGCTGAAGGGCGGGAAGCTGCCTCTGGAGGATGCATCCGGTGGGAATCCGTGTGCCAGGCAATGCTACGAGGGCAGCCACGAATTTTCGCTCAATACAATTAAGCTATTTGTGCCACTTTTCCACACTGTTAGCTCCTTGAGCTTAGAATAGAATTACCATAACGGTTTGTGATGCACTTAAATCGATAGAGCAGCCGGCCAGTTATACGCCAAATAAAATGCAATGGAACCGTCCATTGGATCGGTTTTGAATAAAAAAATAAAAAAAGTATTGCGATTAGGAAATTACTGAAATACACAGTACTGCCTGGCATGGCATTCCAAGTGCTCAATTGTTTTGTTCTTCCTATAGTAACATAACCTTTTTCTTTACCACACATAATTAACTTACCAGATCCCGGCTGTTCGCTGCTTTTGTAAACACCCTTGAAGTGTCGGAATGAGCTTTGCAGAGACTGCCACTTCTGCCGCAGCTCAAATGGATCCTTTCCCATTAATTCTCCGATTGAAGCCCATGCGAAGGCCTGTTATATTTTATTTTTATAGTGTATATCACGTCGGTTCCATTAGCATTCACGCATTTTTATTTGCTGTATGAAGAACAAAGTGTCTTCCTGAGACATGTTTGCACCCTAAAAACGAAACAAAAGAGCAAATAAACTAAGTACAATTATTGATAGTGCTTTAATTGTTTGTTTCATGTACTTACAGTATATTTATTCATATTGTCCGGCACAACCACAGGCAACTTTATCAAACTGACGTTGCGCGCAAAAAATTAATCGAGACTTTGTGAAATTTTCACAACTATGCGATACTCGCGGTTTGCCGGATGTGTACTAAAAACGATAGGTTTTGACAGCAGGTTTAGAACAAAGACCTGTCAAAAAATTGTCGCCAAAAATTGTCGCGGTACCAAAGTTGATCGTCTAGAAGCAGTGTTATTGCGGTTGCAACGCGTCACCGGATGCGATTTTATCGGACGTTCGAAATGCATGCCGTGTCAACGCTCTTCCGATTCGCATTGCGATTTTTTGAGTTTGTTTGACATTTGAAGATAAACAAAACGACAACAACACAAAGCAGCCACTGCATTAAGGCTAACCCGCTAAAGTTAACTTTTAGCTCAAATAAATCTGCTCTTACTTATTGATAGTTACTGCTAGTGGAAAAAGAGTAAGATTATTTATTGCCATTATTTATGGTCCGAGAAAAATCATTAATATAATGCTATTAATTAATACAACTGGTGCTGTCCAGCAAGCTCTAGTATCGCGTCGTTTAGACACCAAACCTCTTTCGCTGCTGGTAAAATCTTCTAAATTCAGATTGAATTAACTTTTCAACTCTTTTTGAGTTCTACTTGTCGTTCATTTCGTTAAACGCCATGCCAACAACACTGCCAGTATCTCCTACGGCTTCTCCATTACTTGTAGCTCCTCCACAACCAAAGTATGATGGATTCTCATTCTCGGACTGATGTTATTCATCACTCGTATCGGATCATAATCAAAACGGAAGTTTTTGCAAAGTTTACTTACGATTTCTTTGTATCTTAAATAGAGGCGGAATTAACGATACGCGGCCGCGGGAGGCCCCGTATATGATAATTCCAGATAGAGGTCCCATGGATGAAGGGACTCATAAACTATAGGGGCTCGGCAATCGATGGACCCTGAACGCCAAACGTGAAGTTTGTACAAACTTAACTCTTATAATTTTTGTTTTAATTTTGTTTTTTAAGATGAATTCAGATTCTGAAACGAAACTATACAGTTCAAGCATGGCTTTGCGCTACATGCAATTAAAAAGAAGACGGGATAAAACCAACGATCTGTGCGAAAAACAAGAGAAAAAATACCACAAATTGTTTCCTGAACAATTTGAAACAAGAAGATAAATTCTACCAGTTTATGAGAGTTTCAATTAAATCTTTTTGCTTCATACTGAGCAGGATAGAGCATCTTAGAACAAAGCAATCTACAAACAAACCATACATTTGTCCAGAGCAGCGGTCGGCAAAGTCCGGCCCGCGGGCCAAATGCGGCCCGCCGCAACATTCTATCCGGCCCGCGAAAGGTTTTGACTGATTTTGAAAGATGGGAAGAAACTATTCGTATACAAATTACTAAATATTTTTTAGAATAGCATTTTATGCCATCGAACTCTTTCAATTTTAATTTAAGTACTATGGAATGGCAGGCCTTGACCGTCAACGGTTGTTGAGCCAAAAGAAGAAGAAGACTATGGAATGACGGATCGTTCGGTATGTTTGAACTCAAGTTCAATATCCCCGTAACTTTTACAAGAAAAAATGCCTTTTTTCGGCTAGCTGTATAAAAAACTAGGAGAGACAATTTCTTTACATGTACATCATTTGAAAGGTAATTATTTAAGCTTACTTGCACAAATTTATCTCAGACTTTGCGAGTTGGCTTTCGTCAGTTATCCCGAATTTTCACCATGATGGACGAAGGCATCCTAAGTTTTCTCGACAAAATTTTTAGAGAAAAGCGTTTCCATCATGTTGGTCCAGAAAAAATCGATGGAACACATGTGACGGATGTTGTACCAGTTTGCGGACTTGGGTGTCATATGCAAATTCTGCCGTTACGACTTTTGTATCATCCCCGGAATATCCGAAATATTTTTTGCGGCGTGGAAGGATGGGGTCTTCAAGAAGCGATATTGATCCTTTTTTTGTTATTTTTTGACTTATCACATTTTTGGCCATCTATTGCCGATTCTCAAATGATTAAAGATTACAATTAGCTTTTAAATCAGGTATCATCAATTTTGAATCATGCGTAGATGATATAATAACAGGAAAACAATAATAATACCTAACAGGTTTCTAAGCCGGTCTCGTAGTACAGTCGTCAACTCGTACGACTTAACAACATGCCCGTCATGGGTTCAAGCCCCAAATGGACCGTGCCGCCATACGTAGGACTGACTATCCTGCTATGGGGGGATCAATAAGTCACTGAAAGCCAAACCCACAAGTAGTGTGGTACAGGCAGGCGTTGACCGGGAACGGTTGTTGAGCCCAAAGAAAAAGAAAAAAACAGGTTTCTAAAAGGTTAAATTATAATAAATTAAGCGCTGATTGTCGCTGACGACAATTTAGGCTTAAAAGCAAAGCGTTGCTAGGTCAATAAATGCTGACTAGCTACGTTATGCAACGCGCCAGCGATGCGCGCTGGTTTAACGATTAAATGGAAAAATAGGCTAAGAAGAATAGACTAAGAAGAATATGCTGATCGACGACGGTCAGCACTTTTAGAGTATAAAATCAATTGAATAAATTAATGAAGCCATTACTTGCCAAGAACCAGTTGGTGCGTTCATTATTGTGCTTAAGTCGGCGTGTACTGTGCCTGTCTTAAGCTGCTGCTCCGAAAGACACTTTCGTGTGCGCGACACTGATAAAAAACCGCATTCTCCTGGCCCGCGGCACTTGATCATTTACTTAATTTGGCCCTTTAACACAAAAGTTTGCCGACCGCTGGTCCAGAGGAACGATTGATGATCACTGTAAGGTATGTTTAATAGAAGTTGCCTGAGACAACAAAAGAGTTTTGTGCGCATGTATCGGTTCCCGGAATCCCAACCACGACTCCAAACCGCCTCCAAAAATTTCTATTCCAGCTCCGATTCTGGCTTCATCAAAACAACGGTTCGAGCCGGAGTCGTTGGGAGCCGTCGAGAGCTATTCGGGAGCCAGTTCTGGACAGCTTTGAACGACTCCGAACGGGTCCGGCAGCTGACAAGCGCCTTTGGATTTATGGATGCGAACGGATCCGAGTTAAGAGTTTTGCACCTATCATCCGGAGCCGCTTCTGATTTTGGCGAAGTCGTTAGGAAGCGATTTCGAGTTTTTATTGAATTTACCTATCAATAGTACCTAGTAAATATTATATTCCTCCATTCCCATTGATGAATTCATTTTCACTTTCCTGATTCTCTTTTTTAACGGAGATTACAAATCCAAAATCATGTTGTTGTGGTCTACAAGCAAGCAATATTAGATGTAAATTGGAAATTTATCGCCATTGAAGTTGGTGAATATGGGAGTTGTCCTGACACTTATTTTCCTAACGTACTAGATGGTTGCTACAGTTATTTACCGCGGCGTTGTAGGACCGGGCTAAAGAAATGTGTTCCAAGAATTTCATGAGAACGCCGTACGTTCCCGCTACGAAAGGATTCAATGATACCAGCCAATACCATTAAACCGTTTTTAGTCTGGGTGCTGATTGCCAATTTATTATTCGAGAAATGTTAAGGAAATAAAATGAAAAAGCATATATTTATAAAATTCATAACAATTTCTTTTTGTTCATATCACAAATTCAATTTCAGTCACAATAATTAAATTATTGTAGCTAGTAGAGTAACACTAATATACCCGAGCCGCAATGATGGGTGATTTTGACAGCTTTACGGTTACATCCCCCGAAATGCTATTTCGCGGGGAAACTCAGTGGTACTCAAGTTGAAGCCATCTTGGGCACTCAATTTCCATCATGGCTGTCGCTAGTTCAAAAAAACGACAGTTGGTATAAAAACTGCTCTAGTGCAAAAAAACATAGTCATACCCCCCATCTTTTTGACACTTTTGCTTTTGTATGTTGCATATGTGCCTTATCTCTTTCACACAAGTAGGCACACAAGACCCCACCGTGACGTCATATTCACCCCATCAAGCATGACATGTCTATATGTGCCGACTGTTAATTCTGCATTGTTCTTTTCTACCGCATTTGAATTCTGTGAATAGAGGAAATTTTGTTAAGGTAATTTTTTATCAAGAGGCATACTTACGAAAACTCCACTCCATACCGGCTTTGTGACTGTCCAGAAGCTTATACGCGCAGGTAAGTTGATGAGATGCTTTCAATCATGTTAGAATCTAATATTAATCAAACGCCAACGTAACAATTATCTTTTTAGGAAAATGCTAAACATTGATCTTGATCATCGATATGCAACATTCGCATCACAGCCGATTCTCGAAATGATGGAAATTAGCACCTCCAATCCATTTGATTTTTCTGCTCCACCGTCTGTTCCATCGGTCGTGCCCGCTACTCCTGTTATTCTTGATTCGACATTTTTGGCTGTCTCATCGTCACCACCACCTATATTCGTTTCGTCAGATATGTTGACCGTCTCATCGTCACCGCCACCCATCCGTGATGTTTCCGGTACATTTCTTTTGGGTGGATCGATGCCCAGTTCGTCAGCCATACCGGAACAGCGATCCTCTTTCGGACCGTTATTATTGACCGTCCCATTGTCACCGTTACCCATCTGTGATGTTTTCGGTAAATTTCCTTTAGGTGGATCTATGCCCGGTTCGTCAGCCATACCGGGACAGCGATCCTCTTCCGGATCGTCATTGTTGACCGTCCCATTGTCACCGCCACCCATCACTGATGTTTCCGATACATTTCTTTTCAAAGGATCTATTCCCGTTTCGTCAGCCATGCCGGGACAGCGATCCTCTTCCGGACCGTCATCCTCGCCCAGTCTGCCGTCTTTACTTGGTTCATCTTCAACATCCGGCGCGCATAATAATTCACTTGATAAAAAAGTGGACATTCTTATTAAGCTATCGAAGCAGACTGCGGCTAAGGTCAAAATTATGTTTAATGCAATGAATCCGAGAGCTGGGACAACATCACGCAATACAGCCATCACTGCCTGTTGTGAACAGCGTTTGTTTACAAACAGAAAGCCTGACAAATCTTTTACGCTCGTGACTGTTGTAGGGTTTTTCTGACGGCTTACCAGGATAGTGCATAGGGCTAAGCTGCCCTCCATTTGTAACCGCGGTTTACGATGGCGGTGGGGAGAGAGAGAGAGAGTATAAATAGAGCCGAAGGATGCGCCTTCGGCCTCTTACAACCACAAAAATCAAAGGAAGGAATAAAAACTAATTTTGTGATTTTTCCCCAGCAGAAATATCCACATTTTTTTCCTTTTCTTAAGTGACTTTCGCAACACTGCCATTGATACAGAAGAAGAGTTAGAAGCCTTTAATGCTTAATTATAAGTTAATACGTATATGGCTGAGATGCTCAGCTCACTTTTGTATACAATTGATCATATAAAATAAGTTAAAGAAAGACTTGACAAAATAATAGATCTATTGTTTACTAGGGAATTTCTTTCAAAATGTAGTTGGTCGGGGATTGGTCGTCCCAATCAAAAAATCGGATTTGCTGCGTTTGAAAATGTATTCGTATTAATCAAATTTGCTGGAGGAAACAAATTTTTTCAATTGAATGACGACTACGTGAAGAAGATTTTAGTGAGTAAAATGGATCACGGGAAGGGAAGAAATGAAACAAAAACGTTGCGAGAAATAGATTCACTTTAGAAGCTTAGAATATTATAAGTAAATTTGTAAAGATTCACAGAAATATAAAAAAAATGTAAACACTTATTAATCAATGAAATCAAGTAATACATTTATCTATGAACCAAATTTAGTAACATATAAAAAGTTCCTCCATCCCTATTAGTTTATAATTGTGAAGCAATACATCTGCATTCTTCAATTATAATCCAGCTAGCACCACAAGGAGTTTGGAATAGGAGTTAAAGATACGCATGAAGTATCTTAGCATTTGCTAGTCAGCTGAAAAAGAAAAATAATACAAACAAAATTTTAAATATTGAAAAAAGCTCCTCTTTGCCTATTTCTATTGCACTATCTAATTAGCTAGCTACTCTTGAAACGTGTGCGTTGAAGGACTAAAATGAAAAGATACTCCTCCATCTAACGATATCGCTACAAACTTACATTTAACATTCCTAACATTTATCCTAAATATTTCAGATGATAAATCGTCTACGCTAGCTATGTAATTAAATATTACTTCTGAACTACATGGGTACTTGAAAGCTGCCCTTTTCCTTAAAATCTGGTGCCCCTCAATAACGAACGTTCCTGATAATTCGGTTGCCCTGATGTAACGAACTATTTCATTATTTCTTGTTAAAAACCATGCGTTTCTATTTCCCTGTCTTAAAACAAAATCTAACCTCACGTGTAAAATTGCCTCTTCCTGTCTAAATTTTATACATGGATAAGTTAATTTTGTTTTCTGTTTCAATTCAATTCTTTTGTTTTTGTTTCAATTCTACTAAGTTCGCCTATCCTACCTACGACTTGGCTCAATCAATTATTCCCTGTCCTGACAAATCTTTTAAATTGCTGAGACTTGTTTTCGGCTGGGAAATTGAAATTGTTGGAAGGGGTCCGATATTTTCTACATCTTCTTGTACATGCAATAGAGTATGAACATTGGAAGTCATAAACTTACGATCGTAGATTGGGCTGAATTCTGAAACAAATTGATCTAAGAATGACCCCGCGTACTTCCAATAGTCTTGATAAATTTTAGTGGAAAACATTGTAATAGCTACAACCAACAGTTTGAAATGGTGATATGCCCTGTCACTTATTCTGCCCTTTAGAAGAGGAACGCTGATGTGATGTAGGAAGGTTTGGTATTCGGACCCCTTCCAAAATTTTAACATTTAAGGGACCTTACTGCTGAAATTCTGCTGGTAATTTAATTTGAACTAGAAGCCCTGAAATTTCATCCTGCTCATCTAAATTCCATTTCTCGTTTATCAAAGATCCTGTCGTAAAACCTATCACTAATTTCCTCAACACTCCATAATATACTAAATGTAAATCGTCCGAAGTAGGTAGTCTTAATACTATGTTTAAGTGTTTAATATCTAACAACGGCGATGGGAGTATCTGATGTTCTATGGAGTAATCTCCATTTCGAAATTCTTCGTTCGTTCGTGCTTCTGCTGTTCCCTCGAAGATCATCCTTCCCAAGTAGCTTCTACCCAAAATTTTGCATATATAGCATTCTTGTATGCCATTGTGGTTTTTAACACCTAAAATCGAGGGAATACAATGTTAATGTGTTAGATATCTTTCCTTTTTATGAAATCGTACAATCGTGAATACTTACATTTGATGAACGCTCTAGCAGGGGCGTCTGCAATTATCGCTCTTAGTGAGATGGATATCCGTTTTCCATTTATAAGTACTCCGTTGTCCTGGACATCATTTATTTCTGTTACCAGACGGCGCAGATAATCCTCTGCATTATCCGGTTTAGAAGTTCCACAAAATATTCCAATAGTCATTATTGGAACGTCAGGAATACCATGCAGCTGCATCAAAATGGGCCAGAACTGGGTAGTTCCGCTATTATACAGAGGAATACCATCCATAGAAATATTCAATTCAAATGAATCTACAGGAGGCGGAGCAGTGCTGAAATAAACAAAAACATTAATGGCTAGTAAAATAAGGTAATAGTTGAATTTATGTTACTACCGAAACTGTTCTTGCAGAGATTTATCTATTCCTTTGTGCCACATTTGTTCACCAGCCAAATTTGCAATTTCTTTTCCCCCGCCTACAGGAGTCTTCAGAAATGTCCTGGAATCTTTAGGAACATAAAAATCAGTTGTTTTTAGTATTGCTTCTAAGAAATCATTAATAGCGGCATGCGTGATTTGATGTTTCAGAGCACACAATCGCATCGTTTCAACAAATACTTGATTCTTGTGGGCTCTATCAAATTCATTATACTCATCTTGATCTTCAATTTCGCTTTCTTCCGACATTTGGTGGCAGCTATGTCCGTCCCCTTCTTCTTCCAACCATTCAGCAATTAGTTCCTCATCATGGGAGTCATTCAACACATCAGTTTCAGATGTGCGAAGGCGGTATATACGGACGTCTTCATCATCTTCCAACCAATCAATTGATCTATCAAATCAAATCTATCAAAGCATACGCTTGATACATCCGGTTGACCTGTGTAAAGTAAACGCAAAAAAATAAATATAATAAAATTTGATATATTAATAAGGTCAAGATTTAAAAAAAATATCACAAAATTCCATAATCACACAAAAATATCACACCCTTATATTAAGAAATTCTACTTGAATGGCTTTATCATCAGACCTTCTTATTATCTGGCGAATTTCAAATTTCAGTCATGTAACAACTAAGTAGGAGAAAAGCAAGGAAGATGCGCATTTTGGCTACTTGTTTGCGCCTCTTTTATGTCAGCGGTGGGGGAAGGGTCTGAGAGGCTAAATTAATTCAAGAGGATATCATCACGCATAGAGTGCCTCTTTGATGACGGCAGCAGCTAACACTAAAATAAATTAACATACTTTCTCCGAGGTCTTCTTATTCTATTTGGCGTAACGTCCTACGCAGACATGCCGGGCTATTCAGGCTCTCGAGACTTATTCACTACCAAGCAAACGGATTGTCAGTCCGTGGGTCAAATGAGGCTGATTTTAGTGGGGGTCAAATGAGGCTTAAAATCACGACGGGCATGCTGTTAAGTTGTGCGGGCTGACGATCGTCCCCGTGACCCCTAAATTCCCCTTGGAAAGCATTGAGCATCGTTCTAAAAGAGTAGTTTTCTCTATTGGTTGGTGGATTGCACCGTCCCACACACTACACATTTGTGCAATTAACTATCGTATGATAGCTTGCACAATTCACTACTTTCACTGCACTATATTAAAAACCATAGCATCAAATGTACTCTCCATGAACTTCCTGGCTTGAAGTCGATATAGAAGCTGTTGCAAAATTGTTTTCTGCTTCCCATTCCTGTTGTAGACATGTCCATATTGCTTTGCCGGTTTTATATTTTTTTCCGAATGGTTTGTGCTTGTTGGGCCTTATCCATGATGATAATAACCTAAAAATAAACAAATAAAACAAAATTTTGCCGCAAAATCACGAAATGTGCTTGCAACGCAAAGAAAATTGGTTTGTATTTCTTTATTGGTCAAATAAAGAAGGGCTTCAATGTGTTTTTGGCAGTAATGCGGGCTGATGCATCAAGAGTGATTAAAAATCGGTTTGTTATGGCGCTTTTCTATTTTGTTTACTTTTTTTTACGTCACATACGAATTTGGCAACCATTCTTCCACCCCGCATCCAGGTGCTTCATACGTCTCGGCAATCGGCAATAACAATCGTCTCTTTGAATAGACAACACAGACTAACACGCTCAGCATGATACTGTGTTGTCTATTCAACGAGACGATTGGTATCAACATGAGGACAGTTGCGTTCTCACTCAAGCTATTTTTTATATTTTCTCCGTTTGTTTTTTTATACTTCGCTTTGATTTTATTACTTGGTAAGCGAATTCCAAGATCTCCTCACTTGCATCCAACTGTTCATTTAGATCTGGCAATGCATCAAGGAGTGTTACAACACTCATCATTACGTGGTGGTTGGAGCTTTTTTGTTGTTTTTGTTTTAAAAGTTCGTTGCGCTCCTTCTCCACATTAATAATGTCTTGCAGCACTCGATCATCCTGTTTACCCTTTGATTTTTTGCTGTTGCTCTATGTTTATTCTTTACCGGGTCCAAATGATCTAGAAGATCATCGATTTCTTCCAAATATTAGATACTTTCATCTGTTTGTATGAGGATGATAAAGAGAAATAGAATATCATATAATAAAATAAAATAGTATAAAATAAAAAATATTACCTTGTCAAGATGTCTCCAGATTCCCAACTCTGGGTCGGGACGCAAGCATGTCTTTGAGGAAACTCATCTGTTCGTAAAACTTCCATCGGACGTGCTTGTATCCCGACCCAGATGGCTGATTTATTTGAGCTAGTTTGGGGGCGAATGTGTCCCGCAAGTTTCGCCATTTATTTTTGGCAACAATATCTGCAATAAATAAAAATATAGTTACAAAACTTTGTTTAAATTAAAAATAAAGTACAGTGGATCCTTGCATAACAAGTTTTTTTAGTTTAGCGACCCATTCGTAGTACAAAAGAAAAAAGATTATAAGAGTCCTTCTCTCTATATTCTCATATGAGCTTTATCGAAAGTAATGTGTCTTTCCGTTTCGCAGAAACCAGAAACTTTTTGGACATACCGGTAAAAATATGTACAAACGGAAAAAAGTAGGACTGTGCTCCGACACTATTGTTCTTTGGATAAGATGCGTTGTTCGATTCCCGTCTCAGTCAATGAAATCGTAAACTGAGAAAATAAAAAAAAATAAAGAAAATCATTCTGATAATATGTTTCTAACCTTTCTTCACCATCCTTGCCACACCTCACTACAATAACAGAGTCTAATGCCAAGAGGTAACTTCGCTTTTGTTCGGCCTCTTTCCGCCTTCGCGTCTTTATATGAAAATTCTCAACTTTCTTTCGAATATGCTCTTTTTTTGGATGTGTGTTTTCAGACTAATTGCAGTTTCTATTTGTTTCTTAGGCTTGTATTTATGTGTTTAAAAAAATATTCCGAAGGACCGTTCCTTTCGGCCGTATTGATTATTAATATAAAAGATTGAAAAAATGTTAAAATATACAAAACCTTACAGATAACTATGGATACAACAGCTGACTTTTTTAGCTTATTTATTCATTAAGTTTTTTATTTTCTTCTCTAAACAATATTAGACCGATTTCAAACATTTACCGATTAGTTTAGATATTAAAACTATCGTATAAGGCCATCGTAAGTGCTTCTTTGGGAAACCAATAACAAGATCGATTAAGTATAGGATAGGATAGTGCACTATATTGAAACTGTTTAAATATAACAATTTTTTTGACACATTTCCATCAAAATTAACCAGCATCTAAAGATTTGTTTTAAGAATTGAATGTTATAAAAAGAGTAAAACGCGAAGTTTGTATGTTATCAGGATAGCTTCATGACTGCATAAGATTTAAAAGCACTATAATGTTCGCTTTTTGTTGGATGATGCGCGCATTGGCTATGATTATTGAATACATTCGGGGCTACGGCGTTTGGCAACACTCTTATCTATTTTTTTTAAGTTTTGCACGTACTAAATGATTGTTATAATTATTTACTGATGCATTGTAGGAACGAGTACATATAATGTAACCAGTAACCTAATGAGCGTTGTAGGTTCCTGCCAAAAATGTATGCAATATTCCATTTGACTTTAAATACATACATGAACACATAAATACAATTGATATCGAACTTTCAATTCATTATTTACAGTTAGAAATCAATAGTTTAACGGTTTTTGTTGGCAAGCTTTTGAATTGAACGCTCGATAGTTGGCTGATAGTTTTATTAAAAAGCATGCGTTTGTATGGAAAAAACGGATTTTTGAAAAATTAACAAAAATCCCATGGCTTGCCGAAAAAAATTCAGAGTTGTTTTGTATGGAAAAACGTGTCAACTAAAAAGCACATATACAGTAGTTGGCAGGGAATTGAAGTTCAACCAGTGAGATAGGACTGTATATATGGAATCAACTTAGTTGTCTGTTTTGCGGTATGCGCTTGAAATATAATCCTATGATCTTCTATGGACATTACACTTAGACCATACGAACGAAGCATACAAACGCTCTGGGCTTCCGGATCTCTGGTATTCCGCATCTTTGGTAGTGTGTTCGTGTATGCATCGTGGAGGAGATTGATGAACCATGAGGTTACGACAGAGCTGCACCACGTTCCGAGCATCTTGAGGGCGACGAAGGCTTGGACATGTTATGGGGATCCCGGACTCGTGCCCCACCAACAAAAGGTACGACAGCGACCCGTTGTTTGACACGAGAGGCGGAGGAGCACAGTGAAATCGATTGCTGGATCAGGTGGAATCGGGTACCTACATCGATGAAGTAGCAGCCAGGGACCGAGCATCCTGGTCTAAAATTATTGACCGGGTCTTTATACGACGACGTGCTCTATCATAACCAGACCAATTAGGAAATACAGAGCCTCCAGTGTTCAATTTCTTCAACAAGAAAATGAATATGTCCTGGCGTTGTGTCCCTTTTGCGATTAGCTATGAACTAAAAAAATAATACTTACCAGTTGTGTGGAGCTGCTGGGTTATGGAGTCCCACGCATTTTTTTAAGGGTGTTGTTTTTGTACTCCGGATCCCGGAGGTCCCATAAATAACGGTGCTCTTGCACCAACAAAATCAATTTTTCTTCGTCCACACGTACGTTCGACATGGCTAAAAAATATCGCTTGTTATTTATAGCAGATGTCACTTCGAGAAAAAAAACTGAATTTTGGGTTTATACTGTTAAATTCAATTTGACAGATAAAATCGGATGCCACGATCCGACGGAATCAAAAATTGTTGATTCCGTCGTACGACGAAATCACACGTCCGACGTTATCTGTCAAATCCCATATAGGGTAAGTGTACCAATTATGGCTATAATATGTCATCAAGATTCCGATTTTACGCCTGTAAAAATAAGTATTGGGTAAAACAACAACTTCTTAATTACAAACTTCTTAATGTTTTTATGTAGCCTACAATGTGTAGAACACGAGGGTATTTTTTATTTTCACTCAGTTTTTATCAAAATACTAGAAAATTTCACTTCAAAATTGCATCTTAAGGTACCAATTATAGCCATTGTGTTCCTAGCAATTCGCTATAGCTGTACCAAATGTGGTTGTATACTAAAACTCGAGGATATTTACACCAAAAATTACTTTGTGACATTGTTTGAACTGAAATCAACTAATAATAAGTTTACTGCATGAATATAAGTATGTAACCACCATTAAATACGTTAAATAATTATTTTTAAATATCCGTTTTCTATCACTGATTGTATTGATATCCTCGCTCAATACGAAGCTGTTATACGATACGTATAACGATACGAAGATGAGCACAAATTAGGGTGGTCTGTTTGAATTTGTATAAATTAGGAATCGTAGCCATAGTTCAACTATCTTCTGATCAAGATACTTATGGCCAAGACTAGCACTAACTATCGATCAGGGAAGAACAAGAGCGCATTTGGCAATAAGGCGACACGAGCGGCTTCAGATTTCACTTTATTCGTATGAAAGTCATTCAAAACTGCATTATTTTGGTGAAACTGATTCGATTACATTCTTCTGATTATTCCATTGATGACTGATTCGAACACTTTACAAATAAATGATGCTTAAAACACATAAACACTTTAGATAGCGAAAATAACAACGTGCAACCCCGATTTGTTCACTTGCGAGCCCTCGCGCGCCTTCGCCAAACGCTGTCAATTGCATGGCGGGTAGCGAGGTGAAAGAAGCCGTCGTTGGTTGGTAGCCGAGACATCAGTATTTCGCTCATCGCCTTCTTGACGGATCGCACTAGTCGTTCCCAGCAGCCTCCAAAGTGTGGTCCATCAGGTGGGATAAATTTCCACGCGAGACGAGGTGTTGTAAACTCCTCCGCTAAACGCTGTTTGTCTATCGCTTCCCAGGCCTCAGCAAGTTCTCGCGATGCACTTACGAAGTTCGTCCCGTTGTCGCTGATGAATTGCAAAGGTTGCCCACGCCTAGCGTTGAAACGACGTATATCTAAGATGCATGATGATGTGGTCAGGGAGTGCGCAGCCTCTAGATGGATGCCCCTGGTGGTGAGGCAGGTGAATAGAACACCCCAACGTTTTTCGGCTCGTCGACCAACTGCTACGGTTACCGGGCCAAAATAGTCGACGCCCGTGAATGAAAATGGCTTCTGATAAGCAGCAAGACGCTCGGCGGGAAGGTTCCCCATCTCTGGAGGCTCTGGCTTGGCATCACGGTTTTTGCTGTGCTGACATGTCCTACGGATACGATTGCATTCGGCTTGCAGTCTCGGTATGTATAGCTTGCTTCGTATCGCATTTATTCCCGCGTGAAGGTTTATATGCTGGAACCTACGATGAAAATCTGCTAAAATGAGTGCTGTCACCTGGTGTTGTCGTGGCAGGATCACGGGCCGCTTGGTAGATTCGCTAACCCAAGGGCAATTGGTCAAGCGTCCGCGCATTCTCAGTACTCCGTTGTCATCGACCTCAGGGGACAGCTTTGCAAGTATGCTCGTCTTCAGCAACACGGATTTCCATGGGCAACGTTGTTCGCTTGCGTCACGTGCGTTGGTTAATCGTCGTATCTCCTGTGAAAAAGCATCCCTTTTTGCCAAGCGAAGAATGGCATATTCTGCTTTTTCAAGCTCGCCTTGTATTAGCGATCCTGTTGTTCTAGCCGTTCTCTTAGAAACGATAAAGGAGACAAATCGTAAGACGTACACTACTGACCTTAACAAGCGATTCCAGGATGAAAAACGCTCGAGCTGAATCCATGGCTTCGTGTTTGTGTTATGATGCACCATGTGTAGCCGTAACTCTTCCTTCGTTTCGATGGGATATTGTTCGAGAACTGGCCACTCACACTCAGGCTTCCATAAGAAGTCCGGTCCGCGGAACCAGCGACTATCGGGGTTTGCAGTTGGTACCTTCTGCCACTTCGTTCCATCATCAGCTGCAGCTGCATTTCAGATAATCGCTGCAGCAAAGCGGGCTCCGATGACTGCGGCCTGCAGTTCTAGGCGCAAGATGGATACAAACTTAATCGGAGCTACGCGAGTTTTGGCACCCACCAGAGAGCACTCGATAATACCCCCATCGTTGAAACGGAAAAACGCCACTGCAGCCATCCCGTTCTCGCTGGCATCGCAGAATACATGAAGCTGTATTTTTGCATTTACCGAAGTGAACTGACGATAGCACCTGGGAACACGTACTTGTGAAATACTCGGCAATACCGCAACCCAAACACTCCATTTTTCGGCTAGTCGACCGGACAACACATCATCCCATCCAAGGCCAGCACGCCAAATTTCCTGCATGAGAATTTTTACGTACTTGAGAAAATTTGCGATGATTCCCATTGGATCGTAAATCACTATCACTGTTCGCAGAACGTCGCGTTTTGTTGGCATCCGTCCTCCAGATAGCCGCTGTGTATCGTGTTTGGGGGATAGCTTGAAAGTTAATGTGTCGGTTAACGTATCCCACCACATACCCAAAACCTTTTCGGTGCGATCATCGGAGTACATGTTTATCTTGTCTATGGGTGATGCCTCGCGTTGTAGGTGAGATGTCACACGATGTGAGTTAGACAGCCAGTTTCGGATTTCAAAACCACCTTCAGCATGGATATGCCGGACTTGTTCAGCTAACGTGATGATTTCTTCGTCAGTTTCAGCGCTGGCCAAAAGATCATCTACATAATGTTCTTCCTTTATGCATTTTACAGCCCGCGAATATTTGTCAGCAAAACGGTCTGCGTTCAAATTTTCAATGAACTGTGCGGTACTCGGCGAACACGCAGCACCGAAAGTCATAACTGCAACTGCATAGACATCCGGTTTGCTACCTGTAAAGTCGTTCCCGTTCCATAAAATCATCTGGGATCGTTGATCATCTGGTTTCATACGGACTTGGAAAAACATTTCCTTAATATCCCCAACTATGGCCACATGATGCTCACGGAATTTATATAACACGGATAGAAGCCCTGTCAACAGATCTGGTCCATTTAGTAAATATGTGTTGAGGCTAACACCCTGAACCTTCGTCGCTGCGTCGAAAACTACTCGAACTTTGCCTGGTTTGTTCGCGTTGAAAACCGGAATATGGGCAGAAACCAATCTCCTTTCATCGACAGTTCTTCAGGCGATAATCGTCGTATATAGCCCTGCCTTTCATAGTCCCTCATTTTCTCAATGACTGCCTTAGCTAATACTGAATCCTTCGACATTCTTTTTTGCAGGCATTTGTATCTTCTCATAGCCATTTCACGAGAGCATGGCAGCTTAACATCGTCAAAACGCCACAGCAATCAGGATTCATAATGCTTTCCGTTGAATTTTGATTCCACGTTGAGAATCCCCAACGCTCGCTCGTCATCCTTTGAACGAAGTTTATGTTTATGTTTATGTTTATTTGTCTATCGATGGACAATAATGCCTTCTCGAACCATTTTAGCAATGTTTTACAATGAGTGTTTTACAATGGATTATAATAACATAGAGCATAAACATGTGCACTATGGAACCAAATTTAACACAGAAACACGATCATTAAACTCAGTTGGCGAAATCCTCGGCTCAAAAGCGTCGCTGACGGCGTTGAAAGCACGGCACATCAGTAGGAACGGGTCAGAGGAGCCAAATTGCGTTCTACGGTCGTCGAGGGCCAACATTGCCCGAGTCCGGAGCGGCCTGGCCGGAACATACAAGTTGATGGCAGCCAGTAGTGACGGAGAGTCAATACGGCCGTCGAGAAGTCCCGTGATGAACGACAACCTGGCTTTTCGTATTCGCTCACTTAGGGTGGGTAACCCGAGTAGTAAACACCAAGTGTTTCCAACGGTTTGACCATACCGAGCGATTCGAGCACAAAAAAGTTTTTTACCGCTGCGTCCAGATTCGCTTCCGCATCTGCGCCGCAGTTGCATATGTGGATGGTATGTATTGCTTGTACGTTAAGACTGGTGGAGTTCTTATTACGTGGGCCATATACGATCCATCCCAATGACGTCTTTGCCGCAACGGGCTCATATTTCCCACCTTCCGCATAACGAGTCGGTCGAACCAAATGATGGTTGTCGATACCAATGAGCAATCGAGGCCTAGTGTTTTCGTACGCCTGAATTGGCAAACCCTGTAGATGCGCGAACTGTTTAGTCAGTTGAGTCACTGACAGAGTCTGGGCTGGTAGAGAAAGGCTTTGCACCGTGTGCACCTTTGGGATAATATGTACACTGCTGTTTTGCTCGACTCCTGAAATCTCCAAAAGTGACACGCGTATTGTACCCGTTTCGTCGCGCTCCGAGCTACCTGTCCACTTCAGGCACAGAGGATGGGGGCTGTCCTTCCAGACCGAGCTCCTCAATTAGGCTATGCTCGATGAAGGTACCGCTAGATCCACTGGCAAAAAAGGCAAAGGTCGTGATGGCCTTGTCTCGCCCGTAAACTATTACAGGAATGTATTTTAAAAATACATCACCGGTTACCTCAGAAAGCGCGTTCAGTGATGCTGTGGCAACCGCGTACTCGTTTGATTTTGAATGACGCTCGGGATTGTGTAATAGTTCGTGGTGCAGGTACTCGCAACCATTTTTCCCGCAAGCCTTTTTTCCTTTGCAGCCGTAGGTGTGTATTTTCAGACACTTCCGACAAGCCTTCAGTCTACGTAGAGTTGCCCATCGATCATTCACATTTAGTCTGTTGAACTGCTCACACTGCAACAGGTCAACACAAGTGGCCTCACACAGTAGACAAATTTGACTTCCTTCACTATTCAATACGCTATTATTTAGCTTTGCTTGTATTGAAACATAAAATATCTGATTGCACATAAAAGATATTACACAGTATTAAATGAATACTTTCAAGTTATCCATAAATAAAGCAACTGCAACTAAACGAAGCGTAACCATGACAGGTTATCTTGAACCTGCGTTCCGCGTTCCGTTCTTTTTCTCCAGATTGGCAGGCTCGTTCCGTTCATCAAGTTTCGGAACTATTCTATTTCGGAACTATTCTATTCTATTCCGTTCCTCAAGTTTTGGAACTCTACTATTCCCACCACTGGTAGAGTGCTACACGCACGCCAATTGTCTGCATTACCCTTGCTAACACTGCACTGCTCTTCGGTTGGATCGTGTAAGCTGATACGCACTTACACATGCACGCGAAGAAAGCTACCCAAGTGACATTAGCTTGAAATTGTTTTCCCATATCTGCCTGATTACCCAAGTGACATTTGCTCGAAATTGTTTTTCGATACCTGCTCGATTAGTACTCGATACACCTGAAATTGTGGATTTGTGTGTGATAAAGTGTTTTGAAAGCGCTAAAATTTGGTGAGTTCGTAAATTAAACTTTCCTCTTTCGATGGATGATGCCGTCGAGCTCATTATACATCCGTAGATTTGATAATTTATGAAAAACAAAAGCGGAATTTGTGTCACGTTATTTTATTAAAAATCAATATTATTTAGGTATAAAATGGCTACATGACCAACTATAACGATAGGAAACATCATTTCCAGGCAAATCTAGAAGAAAATAACGAAAAAGCCGCATCATAGTTGATTTTTAAGGCCTTTTTCTAAATTCCCTTTCACTGGTGCAGTTTAAGGGAAGTTTAAGGCTCCAGTTTAAGGTAATTTGCTCGAATTCCCGATTATTCGTGCTCGAAAATGTCAATTGAATAGTACTCGATACGCCTGAAATTGTGAATTTGTGTTTCATCAAGTGTGTAGTAAGCGCTAAGATTTGGCAAGTTCGTAAATTAGACTTTCTTCTATCGATTGACGATGTCGTCGAGCTCATTTTACATTCATAGCTTTGGTATTTGATAAAAAACAAAAGCAAATTTTGTGAGAGGTTATTTTATAAAAAATCGATATTATTTAAGTATAAAATGGCTACATGACCAACTATAACGATAGGAAACATGATTTCCGAGCGAAGCTAGCAGAAAACAACGAAAAAGCCACATCACAGTTGATTTTAAAGGCCTTTTTCTAAATTCCCTTAAACTGGTGCAGTTTAACACTTTGACCGCCGGCCTGACGTCACAGTTTTTGAGTGAGCACGTAGCGCATGGCAAGAGAGCGATGAGAGCGACAGTTTCTCGTACCATTGTTATCACTCTTTTGTTTCATTGCGATAAGCGGCGTAGCACATGTCGTTCTCGTGCTCTCTTTCCTACCTCATTCGTTCTCAAGAGAATCACTGAGCGCCAGATGCAAAGCTGAACGGTGAGCAAAACCGTCATGCGAATTTATATGACACGGCGCTTAAAGTGTTAAGGGAAGTTTATGCTCGAATTCCCGATTATTCGTGCTCGAAAATGTCAAATGGGTACCTAGGATGATACGCACTAAGGTATTGTGTGAGCTGATACACACTTCCCTACTAGCAATGAGAACCCTACTAGTAAAGAGAATAAAAAAGTGTGCGACTTTCTGGCGAGGGGCATGTAGAAGCATGGGTAGACGGTTGGAAATACGCGGAATTACGCGGAGGCGCGAGCGTGTTTTGGTTTCTACACAGTTTTTGCACTCACACAATTACACATGTGTGAATGTGTGCGTTCACTTTCAGCCTGCGCGCTCAGTTTGGTTTTCTCGCAGCGGCATGCGGGTATCGGTGTCTCGCTCGCACTAGTGCAGCGAGTGTTCCTCTGTGCGCTCCTTTTCTTGCCACCACACGAAATCGTCAGTTCAGCTCAAGCGTTCGCCGTGAAAGGCCGCGCGCGTGTTAGCCTAAGTCCCGGGCGATCGAAGATTCGCTAAGTGTTGAAGTGTTGTGCACATTGAAATGAAGCTGCGCTTTTCTTTCACCATTTATCTTAAATGTGTGATTTGCGCTGCTTTATTTCAATGATTTATTTTGCTGCATTGAACAGCAACAACGGTATTCATGCAGTTAGGCGACTATTTGAAATACGACGATTTTTTAATATAATGAATGTGTGTGGTTTGAAGCAAGATTGTGTGGAGCTATGTATTTAAATGTTCTTTTATTCGCAATAAAAGTGATAAAATATAAACCGAAATTGATGTGTTCAAGTTTTTGTTTTGATTCGGGTGCACCAAGTCCGTGTAAAGGAAAGCGCACAGCGCGCTACGAAAGAAACGAGCGGGAGGGGGTGTCAGTCCAACGCAGCGCAATTCGCTGGAATCAAGTGGGAGGGGGTTGTGGTAGGTTCGGCCGCGCTTCTCAAACCGTTTCGGAGAGTCAAAGCGCGGAGCGCAGTAAAAGGGGTGTGTGACGAGGAAGGGGATCGTACGGAACGCGACACCAAAATGTATACACATTCGTCGCGTATCGGTTACGTCAACTCGTTCACACTTACGCTAAGTTCGAAAAGAAGCACTTGCTTACGTCGGCGGAATCGCGGACTGCATCGACCTTGCGCGTCGAGTTGATGACCGAGGCGGAATCGGACACCGTGGGAGAAGTTGGGTAGAACTGGTGCAAACGTGCACTTTATTTCGATGAGGATAATGCTGATCGGTCAACTGACTGAACAGCTGATAACCAAAATGATTATCAAATTGGGCAGAGCCTTCGGCGGAATCTGCAAATTGGTGAGATGCACCAGAACACGAGTGATCTACGTGTCTATGGAAGGTGAACTGACCTCGCCATCAGTTCGAGTTTTATTTATAACAAAGATGGTGTGAAAGTTGTGACACATTTGGCAACCAGATGTTTGTCAAATGTAAGCTTTCGTTTGGTTTTCCGGGTTTGGGTTTTTTACAAGGGTTTCTTAAATTATACCTAGCGTGCCTGTGTTTTATCAGCTATCCGTGCATTGTGGATGCAGCGAACGTTTTCCTGTTTATGCCTGGGTTTTGAATTGCTTATTTGTGGCGCGTTTTCCTTATTTATGTTCTGGGGTAAAACACGAGAACGTTTACGCTTCTGGTGTTTAATGTTTTTTAACCTGGCTGCTGGCTATGCGCTTGCGCTTCTGGTGGTTAACGTCTTTTTACCTGGCTTTTGGCAATGCTAAGTTAGATGTGACCTACTGTTAGCAGTAAATCTGCTACAGGGTACCAGTTTAGCGCAGCGCAAGCCGAAAGAAACGGGAAGGAAGGGGTATGAGGAAAATACTATGAACAGCGCATGCGAGCGTTCTTTACAGCGAGAGCGCCTCGTGTATTTTAAAGGCAAGCAAGAGAGCGCATTCTCTCCGTGGTAGCGCTCCATCCGCCATTTTTAATTTCGAGCCCAAAACAACGGACTTCGGATCCGATCTTGGGCCGGGCCCCCACCGGGTGTTTCTACCTACCCCTCGCCTGAAAATTCCGTTCTCTTTGTCTGTCGGGTGTTTCCACTAGTGTTGGGAATTTTGTTAAAAAAAAGGAACGGAACGGAACTAGTTCATTTTTCAAAAAGAACGGAACGTGAACCTGGGGTGCAAATGTACCGACCCAGAGCTTAGAAGCCAAACTGTCATTCGGGAGGGGAGGGGGGGGGGGGGGTTACTTGAGACAGGATATGAAAAGGCGTTTCTTAAATCATCATGCTGAAATCACCAAATCCAGATGGGTTCAACCTATGTCCAGTAAGCTGTACCAGCTGTGCTAATATAAAGCATGCATTTATTATCTAGCTTCCTGTACCACTAATAGGCTTGGCTATCAGTAACTTAAATGCCCATAGCAGGATAATCATCCCAGCGTATGGGGGCACGATCCATTCGAGGCTTTTACCCATGCCGATGTTATTGAGTGGTAGGAGTTGACAATTGTATCACGAGATTGACTAATTATTTGAATTTCACTTACTACTTAGAACAATTAGTTTTTTTTTTCACATAAATCGTTTACAACATCACGGCACTCAAACGGTTGTCGAATGGAACAGAATGCTTCGAATCGAATGGCTAAATATTGGAATCATGCCGAGTGCCAAGATCAAGCGGATATCGTGGCATAAAAAATAAATACATTTTATTTTTCGTTGTTCATAATCGTATATTATAATACATCTCTTCCAACCCGTTCTGCCATATGAGTACAGATTTAAATTTTATGATAATTATTTGTCTGGTAAGGATAAGCTAAATTATAACAAAAAGTATAATAGATGTTGCAAATTGCACCATAACACCAAATAACATTTTTGGTTTCGCTTATCACGATTTTTATAAACGATACGCGACGAAGTGTGATGAATATTCCTGTGAGCATGGGAGAGTGCACAGGCAACACATACTGTGTGCGAGAAAGAGTGAACAGCCCAAATAGCCAGAATTGCTTAAGCAGCTCATTTTGGCACGCTAAAGATCGCTGCTCTAATTCGCCTTTTGCAGTAGATAAACAGCATCAAAGTTCTATGTGGGTCTTTCAAACAGCGCCTAAGCAGCTTCCTTATGCCACGATGCCAGGGATTATTTTTCTTTGTGTTTTACTTTCAAGCAAGCGTCATCGATGAAATAAACAACAAGATTTGTTTCGTTTAAACACATATGTATATTTTTTAATCTTTTGTATTGATGAATTACTCAAAATTTTACACAATTTACTGATAATTCACAATCACTTCACTCAATATTCATTCTTCATTTAACGAATCTAACTTGTGCAGCAGCAATGAGATTATTGCCGGCGTTTGTCTTTGACACTTTGACAAGAGCCACCTTGAACTGATGTCATGCATTAAAAAGCTATAAAGTTCCACCAAGTTCAGCACCCTTTCTTAACAAGCCTTCAAGTTCCATCATGAACCCTACATATAGTGCTAATCAGCCACAAAGTTCCAAAGAGTACCATGTGCCTGTTAAAAAGCTCCATAGTTCCGCAAAGTACCGTCTATCTCTTAATCAGCCACAAAGTACGACATCGGACCGATTTTTCGTTAAACAGCTCTAAATCAGCTATAAAGTACGAGCTGGCTATTTGGGAGTTATCTTGCATGCAGCAAGCAACAGCCGGACAAAGCCGGTTTTTTTAAAGAACGGAACGCACGAACGATAGCACCTTGATGACAATATTAAAGCGGCAAAGACCGGAACGGAATGAACGGAAAGAACGAATTGAACGGAACGGAATGAACGGAAAGAACGGAATGAACGGAATGAACGGAAAGAACGAAATGAACGGAACGGAACGGAATGAACGGAATGAACGGAACGGAACGAAATGAACGGTAAGAACGGAAAGAACGGAATGAACGGAACGGAACGATTTTGTATGAAGGATCGGAACGGAACGGCCTACATAAAGAACGGAACTTTTTTACTAGGTTCGGATCGGAACGGCCAACACTAGTTTCCACCTACCCGTCGTCTGAAAATTTCGTTCTCTTTGTGAGTCGGGTCGTCAGTGCAGTTCAATGATCCGCAGCGAGCAGCCGTGCTTGTGTCAGCCAAAGTCTTGGGCGCTTGGTGTTATAATGTTGTGAAGTGTTCAAGTGTTCAAGTGTTGAGCTCATTGAAATGAAGCTGCGCGAATGATTCGTAATGTACAGTCTGTTTCCGAGTCACTTGGATTTGGAAATGCGCGGTTTTCTAAATTTGACAGTTAAAAGTCATATCAATATAATTTACTTCAAGAACTGTCCAATGCAGTATTTTTTTTATTTTTTTTTATAAAAATGTACTTGCTGCGAATGCGACTCTTTTAATTTTATAATTTTCATTTAATAGAAATTTCTATTTGATAGAAATTTCAATTTCTCTTTACAAGCGATCGCCTCGACAATCACCGTTTCATACTTAACGGTTATTTACGAATGTAAGGTATAAAGACACGTTAAGAAAGATAAAGCTAATTTTCGTAAAAATCAACATTCTTCGCAAGCCGTCTTTTTGTATTTACTCAAAACAATAAAACATAGGCAGGAAACGCTGTACGGAAATGCGTATCGTAAATAAGTTCAGATTTCTAATAAATTCAGCTGAACAAACTTTGCAACAGTATCGTACAGAATAATCAACAGTTCAGACTAACGCTAAATATTCTACTCAGGGATCATTATTAGGGATCATCCTGAATAAACAATATCCCTTTCGAGGATCGCCATACGAAATAAGCATAACGCGATCTGCATATGCACAACTCGGTGCAATAAAACAACGGGCTAGGATCGCAAGCGATCCATGCATCCATTCACGGCAATAACATAAACAACTCACGCCCGTACACGACGAACGTTAGAACAGGGTAAATCAATAAAACAAGACGAGCAGACAAAAAGGATCGCAGTAAAAAACTCCAGGCGAAATAAAGGATAAGACGGGCGGACATTACATCCTCGGTCCTCGCGGAAAAGAAAGGAGACAAAAATGATGATGATAAGTCCCACCTCTTACCCCAACACAGGTTTGAGAAGGACGGAAGTATCTTTACGATAATATTACTCTTAGGTAGTTTTTGAATAAAAGAAAAATTTACGAGCAAGTGGTGGCATCGGACGTCATTCAAAAGAAATCACCAAGTCATACACTCACCCAAGACGACCGACGTAGTTTCATCAAGAAAAAACGGGTCAACTCCATCGAACACATCAGGACATAACTGCGACATGCATATGGCCAGTTCCACTGGTGCCACACCGGCTCCAGGGCACTACCTTCCGAAGCAGCAGAACCTAATGTATTGGAAATTATCAGGACACACTGCAACATGCATATGGCCAGTTCCGCTGGTACCAACGATGGCACCAGGGCACTACCTTCCGATGCAGGAGAACCTAATGTATCTGGAATTGGCCACTTACAATCATCAATGAGTGAATCTCGCTGTGACCTCCCAGACATGCAGACAGCAAGCTCTCCCAAACTAAATCCGATTGTCCTCTTGTATGCGCGCGTGTCTCAAACTTATGTTGTCTCTTTCTTATATATTTTTTCTAATTTGATTTCATATATAAAGAAAAATCTTATCATCATCATCAAGCTCATGATGACAAGTGCAGTTGTACATAACATAGTGACATAGGACTTCTACACAAATATGACATTACACAGTTTGTTTAACATATGCCGCACACCTACGTTTGAAGTCTGGCAAGTTACTCGCATTCTTGATTTCTCCGGGTAATCTGTTGTATAATTGAATCCCCTTGAAAAACAAAGAGTTTCTGGCACCATGTGAGATAAAGTTGGGAACCCTCGGCTCATTTGCTCTGCGTGTACAGTGCCGATGAACATCAGATCCTCGAACAATGCGTTCCCCTAAATACCCTGGCAAAAGGCCCCCCAAAAGTTTAAATATAAAGGTCATGGTTTGATACACAATCCTCTGCTCTACGGACATCCACTGAAGAATATCTATCATAACAAAAGACGACGTACGTCGGCCACACCCTAAAGCTAACCGCATAATACGATTTTGCAATCTCTGAAGCCTTTTAATTTGTCCCTTATTGCCAAGAAACAGAACCGACGAGCAAAAATCAAAATGTGGTGAAATCAGTGACTTATAGAGGTTAACTATCCCAAAAAAATCGAGATCTTTTGCCAGCCTACTAATAACCCCACACTTTGATGCCACTTTAGCGATGACCCAGTCTATGTGAGTGTTGAACTTCAATCTGTCGTCTAAAATAATCCCCAGATATTTAACCTGACGGACTCTTTCGATTGGTTCCTTATTTATCACGATGGATGGGGGACTGTCTAATACACCAGCAGTCATTACCATGTAACTAGTCTTCTTAACGTTTAATGCTAGCTTTTTGTACCTAAGCCAACCATCCAGAGCGTTTAAATCGAAATTAATCAGAGACTCTGCTTGCTTGATGTCTTTATGCGAGATAAACAAAACAGTATCATCGGCAATAAGATTGATCTCACAAGACTTGAAAACCTGTTTTATGTCATTGATGTACATTATAAACAAAATTGGTCCAAGAACACTTCCTTGCGGAACTCCAAGAGTATTTTCTATAGGCTCTGATATAGAGTTTCCAAAAACTGTTCTCTGAGTTCTGTCTTTTAAATAATTTTCGAACCAATTGAGCTCTTTCCCCACAATATCAAAACGCCTTAAGGTCTGCAGCAATAACGGTCTTGATATAGTCTCAAATGCTCGTTTTAGATCCAAGAAAACGGCAACTATCGATTCCTTTCGATCCATCAACACCTTCCACCTCGCCAGTACAAGATTTAAAGCAGTTTCACAAGAGTGTCCCTGTCGATATCCTGATTGTTCACTAATCAACAGGTCATTTCGAGTTAGAAACTGGACCAATTGCTCCTTAACCACCAATTCCAGCACCTTTTCGAGTACATGCAACATATTGATGGGACGAAACTCTTCCGCACTGGCAGCTCCGCTCACTTTAGGAATAGGTATTACCAATGACTCCTTCCAAGTCTCCGGAAAAATACCCTCCTCCAGCGACTGATTGATCACTATAAGAAGAGACTCTCCTACCACATGGAATCCTGAATAGTATAGTAATAGTCATTACAAAACAAAGAATCAGGCGCTCTGGCATCAGCAATGTTTTGATTTATATCTAAAACACTGTTTACAAAAAACAAATTGAATTTCTGGCATATTATTGAATCTTCCGATTCTACCAACTCATAAAATTTTACAACAGAAACGCGTGATTCCTCTGGCCTTAGTAAACTTTTAAGCACTTTCCACAACTCCTTGCTATTTCCTTTATGCTTAGATATCTCACCACTAAAGTAATTTCTACGAGTAGTTTTGAGATTCCTGCTGTATGTATTCCTTAGTCTAGTGCATTCAGTCCAATCGTAGCCTGAGTTTGATCTAATAAAATGTTTGTATGCTTCGTCTCTTTTCCGTTTTGCACGGCTAAATTCTAAAGTATACCACCTACTAGTCTCTCTTGACAAGTTTGTCTTCTCTTCAACCAAGGTGCCCATAGCTTTTTTCAATGTGTTCCATAACAAGTCTGCAGCTTCGTTGAAGCTCGGTGGTTCTTGCCTTAAACCTTGTGACACATGATTGCAAAGGGCAAATTTCGAGTATCTATTCCAGCATTTGAATTTTCGTTGAATCGTTTCACCACGTTTCACGTTTATATCCAAAACAAGTGTTTCATGATCCGATATTTTTAATAACGGATCAGTAGTGACCTTGATTGAGTCTGTGCTACTGTAAACCTGATCGATCAATGTTCTGCTCTGCCTAGCAATTCGTGTGAATTTGTTAACTTTTTGTTTCATGTTTACTGAATCCATTAAGCTTTTCAACTTCGCAGATTTTTCAACATTTAACCAGTCAATATTGAAAT
This sequence comes from Anopheles merus, assembly GCF_017562075.2. NCBI lineage: Eukaryota > Metazoa > Arthropoda > Insecta > Diptera > Culicidae > Anopheles > Anopheles merus. The sequence continues at coordinate 8,379,744 of NC_054083.1, forward strand.
CACCGACGATAATGTTAAGTTTGCTCAAATTCAAGAACCTATCTAACCATTCTTCCAAAATGTCAACAAACCTTGAGTCACTTGCACTTGGCGAATGATACAATATCCCGTAATTGCCTGCTGTCATTCCCTTAGAAACTGCAACACCAAGAAACCAATTACCCTCCAATGATTCATTAAAAATCACCTTTAGGACAATTTCGCTCCTGGCATAAACAGCTGCACCTCCTGTATGACGTGAGTGGGACAAACACGACACAACCCTATAACCATTAATATGAAACTGCTGAAATGCTTCTTCCTCAATCACATGAGTTTCAGAGATTAAGACCAGCAACGGTTGAACTTTCTCTACTGTCTCACGAAACATGGCGTAGTTGGACGAAAGACCGGCTACATTGAAATATAAAATCTCTCTGAACCGCCCTAACTCCTCCCCTAGCTGCTATAGAGAAAGTTGCATACGCCTTTCTATCTGTTTTTTAAACATCGGACAATTATAATCATTGGCCGCATGTCTTACATCTAGTTTAAGGTTTCTAACAGAGTTTGCTAACACGCAGTTCACACATTTCAAAGAAGATGAAGTACATTCAGACGTTTTGTGTTCATCACCACATTTTGAACAAACTTGCTTATTCTTGCACTCGGTGCTCTTGTGATTAAATTGACCACAACCATAACACCTCATAACATGCACGGACTTCAAAATTTTACACCTATCAAATCCCACATTTATTTTTCCTAATTTTGCCAGACATAGGTCAGACTCATAATAAATTTCCAAGACCGCATTATATTTTTGGTACTTGTAAATTTTATTTTCAAACATTCCTATGACCTTGACCTGTTTCCAGGGTATTCCCTCATTTTGAGATTTTAAAAGATCTACTAAATGTGAGTCAGTGTATTTTTCGCTCATCCCAATTATCTTTACACGTGACAATGGTAAATCCGTTGCATACTCATCTCCCAAAATGTTTTCTACTTCTTTCCTGAGTTCATCTAATTTAACCTGAGCAGAACATTGAACATACACCTGACCGTCCTTGCCGTTACGGAATTCCGACACCTGCTGCTTCCTTGGATCCAGCTTAGCGCGAAGGTCAGCTCTTGTCTTATCACAAGATTGACCCACCTTTGGTACAATAACCAGAGTCTTACTATTCTTATTTTTGTTTGCTAAAATGGGTCCAGTAACCTTGTCAGAAATCTTGGGCGTCGAATTAACATTCTCCGTGTCAAAACGATTAATAATGGTTTGAACATTACTGTTCCCACTATTCGTCCTTTTTCTTTTCTTAGTCACTGTAGCCCAACTTTCATCCTCTACTGTTTATCTGGCCTTAGTATCGTCAAAGGTTGCACGCAAGGCTTCCTTTGCCTTATTTGAGCATTCTACCGCACTCAAGCTTTCACGCAATGTTTGGTCCAATTTGCGTTCCACTTGTGCGCAGAGCTCAGTTTTTAGAGTCTCGATTCCCTTTTCCAAGGCACTCGATATCCATACTCTCACATTCGACTCCAAATTTTTTATGGATTGTGTGAGTAAATCGTACGATCCACTCACATCTACATCCATACCCGCCAAGCCCGATTTGTGTTCTTAACATCTATCACACATATACAGCACATTCTTATTCTCATTAATTATTTTGGCCGCTGTTTTCGAGAGCGAGGGGGTAACGCAGCGACGATGAAAGTTGCCACCACATTTCCCCGCACACAAAATTGGGTCATCGTTTATTAAAACTACGGCGGAGCATGCTAAATACTCCATGCCGTAAAAACAAAATTCGGGCGAGCTGTTTTAGAGTTAAAAAAAATTATCACACAGGCATGAAAAAAGGTAACAGCAAATGCACACAAACACTACTCTACTACAGCCTGCGATATCAAACGCTTACACTCGTGTACACGTCTTGACAAACGGACAACGATACGTATGTTTAGCACGAACACAAACACATACCGAGTAAAGATTAATCACTTTCGACAACGCAGTGACGCTGTCGACCGAGATACTTCACCCGTGTTTTACATTCACAAAACATTAATACAAATACTAAACAATGATACCGCAGGTAGCACTAACATTAAGTACAAGTAGAACAAAACAAAATAACACTTAGCTCTCTATTTCACAAGTTTTCACAGTTCACAAACGGGAGCTACACATTCACAGGACTGCACTTGTCACCATTCACCTCAAAAACCCAAGACAAAGAAACCCAAGACAAGCGATCCAGACAAAGATAGCAAAAAGCGTACCCCGGAAAATTGGGATAACCTAGCATGTATTTAAGACATTTTTCATTGTTAATAAACACTTTCTATATGGTACTTAAACTGAAAAGTTGTGTGTGCTCCCTTATTTCTTCCTTGTCGTTTACAGTGGAAAGCCTGCGCGTGGGCATCGGCCTTTTCAATTTTTTGATCAGACACAGAGGTATTGTAAAACGCCTTTAAGTTTTATTTTGCAGATTTTATTCGCGTGTACAGAACAAGTTATATTAAATAGGGTGGATATTTACAAAATACTCTAATATAGCTATACATTTACAAAAGTATTGTACACTTAAGGACGACTAAATCTATCTCATCGTCGTTGTTATCAACGATGTGGAAAATGTAGTTAGCATGTTTGCATGTTGTTACCTAAGAATACATATACGTATTCCCGGACTAATTCCTGCTAGTTCTGAAAATCGAAGACTATTAAACAGATAGAGGCCCCCTGCAGCTAGGGAAACAATGTTTTATTGCAGCAGTGCTCAAGCTGCCGCTACTCCAATACTGCAGTTTTCTTAAAAAAAAATAATTCACTTAAAAGCCAAAATTATAAGAATGTTCGGCACAAATCGTAACAAATGAGTGATAAAGTGTATAAAAGTAACTTATGTAATGATTAGAATTAATTTGAATTAATTCAATCAACCGATGAACTCAAACTGAGCACAATCCGAAGGCAGAAGAATAAAGGCAGAAGAAATAAACCGACACAGAAGTAGACTGAAGATGTTGCCGGTACGACAATCCGTAAACGAATGACGTTTATTGTTCATTGCCGCGCGCACGATGAACATGACAGCGGTCATGATCAAGTTTGACACACGAAGCATAGTGGCCGCATCGTGGTCATATGTCTAAGATATTACACTTAAATAAAAATAATCGGATTATCAATTGTATTTTGGCCAAAAACCGCAAAAATCGAGTTATGCTGATGTTAGATTTATCCGGATTCCTCGGAAATGCACAAACCGTGTAACTCGGGAACAGCCTGTATGATATGTACATCGCGCAACTTATTTTTTTACAGTAATCATCGTGAGCAACAGGATCTAGGTTGATAATTGGCCACTTCAACGTTTGCACCGATGGAGCGATCGATTTTATTTTAGTAAAATATTGTGTGTCAACGTACGTAAATGTGTGAAATCGTGTAATGTTAAAGTGTAAAAATATCAATAGAGTGATAAAAAAGATCTAAGCGTGTTTGTATTTTTGTTTGGCTTTAAATAACAAAAAAAAACGCAGAAAGTGTGGGCAATCGCTGAACGAAAGAAACAAACACAAACACACGAAAGGATGCTCGAGCATGGTCGCGAGTATTTAGAGAGCGCACCGTGTATTTTGTATGGAAGCGGAAGAGTACCGGTGTATGTACCGTCTCCCACCCCTGTTTTTAAGCCTTAAAGCCGGGGGACACTGTTCGTACTCGCTAGTGTAATTTCGATTCTCACTAGCGCCTCTTATCGAGGCTTTCCTGGATTATGTCAAGGTAAGTTGCGGGTGTAACCAGCTTCGCTTCAGCGTTTATTTGTTTAAAACGTTCAGCCCGGTGGCAGGCCCCAGGGCCTGCCAGTTAGCTTTCCCGTTTGCCGAGACCAACCATTGCTCTGGGGCCTGTCATTGGTCTTTTTCTATAGAAACAAAAAAAAAAGATCAGTAGGTGCCTGAACCTACCGTGGCCCGACCCGACCCGAACTCGCAGCACCCACGGGTCGGAGTCGTTTATGCTTTCTCGGACCTACCGGAGTAGTTGCACCCACTGAACCTACTTATACCTTTCGGGTTGACCCGAACGACTCCGGGTTGCTTACGGATGGCTCCGACCCGATAGGTTCGGGTCGACCCGCCCATCATTAAAAGGTTCATGTAATATGAAAACGGAAACATTTTTTTTCCTCGAACGTAGCTCTTCAATCAAGTAACTAATGTGATATACAAAACTCAAAAAGTAATCAAAGTTATGTTTTTACAGATTTTTTTTAATGATTTTAATAACTCCCGCTGAATACTCATAATGCGTCTCCTTTATGGAGACGGAATAAGCCGAAGCTCATCGGCCACGTACCGGCCGAAATCGTCCGGATCTACGTTTTCCGGTCCGCCTGTTGCGCCCGAAACCGGTTGTTGAGGGCCCCACTCACACCGTTACCCTCGCGGATCGTGCCAGGAGTGACGCATAATGCAGGAGGGTAGGATGAAGGAGTGGGAGAAAATGGCTCGGGGTTGAAGGCAACCGCGGCCTCCCAATCAATGTCGTCCAACGATTGTGGAACCGCGTAGGCTGCCTCCACGAGGGAACGGGGAGTGAGGCACTCATCCTCGTAGCCAAGCTGCAAAAGAAATAGAAAATGAACAATAAAATCATATTTTATGTTTCTCATACGCTCTAAAATCAACAGTAACTAAAACATGCATTAAAATCATTCCTCTGTTTAATTTTCTTTTAGCTACCCTCTACCGAAGAAGAATGGCTTGCAATCTCAAGACGATTTGAGCAGCGCTGGAGATTTCCTCACGCAATAGGTGCAATCGATGGGAAGCACGTTGAAATTATTTGCCCTCGTAATAGCGGATCCGAATATCACAACTATCTAAATTTTATTAGTATTGTATTAATGGTTGTGGTCGATGCTGACTATAACTTTTTATGGGCAGATGCTGGTGGTAAGGGAGGAATATCGGACGGTGGAATATTTAAAAACACAGGGCTTTATCACAAGCTAGAAAACGACCAACTAAACATTCCACCAGCAACGCCATTGCAGGCCCCGTACCAAACCCCAGTTCCATACTTCATTCTCGGTGACAAGGCATTTGCCTTTACCAATTACTGCTTAAGACCGTACAGCGGGGTGCATCCTCCTGATTCAATGGAGCGTACATTCAACAAAATGCACTCTACTTGTCGTATGCCAGTTGAAAATTCGCTTGGAATATTAGCGAATCGATGGAGAGTGCTCAAAGGCATACAACTGCAGCCGGATGTTGCAAAAAACATTGTTTTGACAACAGTGTACTTGCACATTTTTTTGCGCAAGCATGCTTCGCGGGACACATACAAACCCCCGTCTGCATTTGATAGGGTTGTTCGCGGCCATACTACCAGCATGGTTATTTATAATATACATTTAAGTACGCGAGTGCAACAACTACGGTTTTTAACCATTACTCGCCTGCTCTATTAGCGGCTGGATAAACTGCTGGCTGGCTTACTAGCTCACTCACCGAATAAACGTGGCCACATGCCGGTTGTGTTTGGTTGCTGCTGCTGGATCGAGTGGACGAACGTGGCGATAATCATGCGCACGTAACTATGTACAGTAAAATCTTTCTAAAATTTATTCTCTTCAAGATTGATCATGGAGAAACTTAACTATAGCTACGTAAACGATAGCGACTCGCCCAAACACATTATCAGACGAATTGGCCATCGACCCGCTGAAACAGCGGAGTACCACGGACGATCGTGATAAGCAGGGTATGCTAGTCTATCAACTACGCACCTGCTTCCAGTGCAACGATCGATTGCCTATTGTTATTGCCGATTGCAATTGCACAACGAGCGAAGAAAGAATCCATCGTCATGTCAGCACTATGATTCCGGACGGCTATACATATTCGTCTGGTGCTGTTGACGTCGTGCGCTGGTCAGCATTTCCTGCTTGTCGCCATTGTCCGTGTCTGTGTACATTTTAAGACTCATAGGAACACTTCGTGCGTGAAATGATTCATTTTTATTAAAACTTTGACGAATGAAGCACACACTACTGTGGTGTTATGGGGAAAACCACCAGTTGAATGATATGATATACTTTGTTCGTCAAAATGTTAATTATATAAGTACAAAAGAGAGCTTTTTCATGTATATAACAAACGAGCTTCGCATTAAATTAGTTAAATAGAATGTGAGTAAGGTCAATTATTTCGTCGGAGAACATCTATCAATCATGGATACCCAAATGTGTTGATGCTCAATACTAGGCATTTATGTAAAATTGATTTGAAAGCTGACATTAGCTTCCACACCAAAGATTAAACAAACTAGTTGACCCACACCACTAGTTATTTCAAATATGTATAAACATACTTACCGTGTCTACATGCACCGCATCTTGGGTGGCTTCGTCTACAAAAGACATCGCCTGGTAGCCGTACCAGTAGTCGGAACACATTGTCATTGCCTAAAATAAAACAATAATCAATTGGGATGAGAAAGAATAAATTCACTTTATATATATTTTTATATGTATGTGCACCGGTTTGCGTCGTCTTCTTCACCATGGCCTTGTTGGTCCGATAAATTCCAAGGAGTCGGGAGCACAGATGTTTCGCATCTTGTGGCGGAATCTCTTCCTTGGCCGCTATAGATGCCCAACCGTCGCCCTTCATAACTACATTTTTGTATTTTTTTTTTCTGCATCAAAACAGGGTGCTTTTCCACCTCGGCAATGAAGCGTAGGCTCTTTTCATGATCCTGGATTGAAAAAGAAAATTCTCTTAAATACTTCCCATTTTTAATTTAAATTAAAACAACAGAGAGGTCGATAATCGCGTGATAATTCGGTCATGCTAGCTTTCACACCGGAACCATAGTGAAAATAATAACACGTGCTATTTTTATATTAAATGTATACAAATAGGCCGGTAAATTTTGCTTACAATTTGAAATAAAAAACGTCTCACCATTTGTAATCTTGTAGGGGAAGGTAGGTAAAGACGAACACTGCGGGTAAGATGGACACTTCTCATAAATGCATCAAAATGGTAATTTTTAAAAAAATCAACAATGCAACACCCTAACTTAAAGTTAAACAACACATTTGAGAACATTGTTGGCATAATATATGCAAAATTGGTTAAATCCACGAACAAATAAAATTTTCTATCATGTGCACCCTTGTGGATCTAATTTGACTACTACGGATCTTAAGCTATACAACTTGTATTGTTTATATTTCCGGAAGTTTTATTTAATGAATGAGTTGTCATGAGCATTAATGAAAAAACTGGCGAAAGAACGAGAATGAAAGCAGTACAAAATATTGTTTTCTGGTGGTTTAAAGATCCTGACACCAAAGCGGGAAAGACGGACACTTTGTTGTAGGGAAAGATGGACTCCGAATTTATTGATTGTGAAATTCTTATATCAATTGGTGATGAATGGATTTCTTCAAATATCTTAGGAATTCTGAAAGGAATGAGGGAATTCTGAAGCTATAAACCAATCAGCAACTAGAGAAAGTATTGAAATAAGCGAGAAACGGCACACCAGTCAAAATGGCAGCCTTTCGTTATGCTATTACTCGCTCGATGCTGATGAGGCGCTTCACGATATCCAATGTCTTGTCATGACTTGGACAACTTTAAGCAATAAAAATATGAGGCATTGATACGACATCGTTCAGGAATAGATGAGAAATTCTATGGGGTTACAAATATCAAATGTTAAATTTAGACATGGTAGATAATAGCTTAAACTATTAACAAGATCCTCCAAAAATACTGGAGTCTTTTTGCGGAGTAATTTCCTTAAAGGAAGTTCTAGACTGTTGTTCTGTAAGCTGGAGCAACGTCAGCTGTAAGTGAGCGATATTTCAATAATGCTTTAGATGCTGCATTCCACGATATATTAGAAGCGGTGCTTACAATTCCTAAAACCACGGCTGAATGAATCGTCGTTGCAATAGGCCAAGAATTGGTTTATAAACGTACCAGGACATGGAAAGCGATAGAATTTGTTAAAATACTGTAAAACTCTTCACTTTCGAACGTTTTCTACAGGTGTCCATCTTACCCTTCATGGTGTCCACCTTTCCCATATCAGGTGTCCGTCTTCCCGAACATTTCAAAACCGCACAAAAAAAATCATGTTTTTCATTCATGAAAAAAACGCAAAAATCGATGGAAACTTAAAAGCTTCAACACATTTTCTGATACAACGTAAGTGTAAGATAATGTATGCACATTTTCATGGTCGTTGCACTTACATATCCCTAGATTTTTACCATTTCCCTTAACGTGTCCGTCTTTACATACCTTCCCCTAATTGTAATGTTTGCGCATCGCTTCAGCAGCACGACGGCGATTAGTACACATCTATTGTATAATGAATAGAATTTTGAGATTAACACAGCAAAGATTCGAAGTCTGATTTCTTTTGAATTTCTACATTCTCGCATCATCCAGTGTACAAATCGCCTAAGGTCCTAAGCGGGTAACCGAAGGTTGACACTTTTTAACGTTCTTCGGTGTTCTGCGGTTCTGCGCTGTAATTTTTGGCTCCCTTCCTACCCCTTCCCCTGGGGTTTTTAGTTGGATTGCCCTCTGTTCGCCTCCGGTTTCCTCTTACTCTTTCACCGAGGTTACTCAGTGGTTGCCAACGATAGCCTCCTGGTACCCTTCCTTCCCCTCCACAAACAAAAATCGCGGAGTAGGCCGCTCGTTGTTTGTAAGGCCGCGGGGCCATGGGGATTCTCAACGCTAATTTTCTCAAGCACTCATGAGTGCTTTTGAGAAATCCTCGTTCTCAGCGTTTGTTGAATCGGAACAAAATCGGTTTTGAGAATCTTTGAGAATCTTTGAGAAAGTTGAGGATGCAGCGATTGGCTTATTGAAATAGGAGCAATTGTGCTATTCGTTTTTCGGAAATCACTTTGCACAATGTATTCAATGTTTATAATTAAAAAAGTAAAAAAAACATGCGATAAAAACTTATTTTCTATTTAAAGCTTCAAACAAAGCTTGAGTGGCTATATCAGTTTCTCAGAGTGAGAAAAATAGATGACGGCCACGGGCTCGCGCCTGAGAACAAGTTTTGAGTGCTTGAGAAACTTAAATGAGTGCTTGAGAATGTTTTCTCAGCTTGAGAAAGCCCCGTGGCCCCGCGGCCTAACATCCCCCTACAGTTGGTCCTTCGAACCGGATACCGAAATCCCGGTACGGAAACCCGGATACCGAAAGTTGGTCGCGTGTGATCCGTCGAAACTGAAGCTAACCGCGTGTGAGTTCAGTGCAAGTGTAAGAATTCCCCCAGCAGCCGCAGGCCGAAGCGCAACCAGATGTGTTGTAGCTTCTCCTCGGTGCTACCCAGATTGCTCACCAACCACCCGGTGATCGAAGCATAACCAGGCGTGTTGTGGCTTCACATCGTGTCTGCAGCGCCATCGTCCAGCAGCCGTAGGCCGAAGCGCAACCAAGAGTGTTTTAGCTTCTCCTCGGTGCTACAGTGCGTTATTCAGCGCGTGGTAACAATCCGTTTATTTTGGTAGCTTTGCAGATTTTTTTGTAACTGGCTCTCGCGTATAGGGTTTGCGCCGTATAGTTAAAAAAAACAGTTTTTCTTCTTTCAATGTGAGTTTGATACTGCCCCTTTTGCGATGGCGGCATTTTACTTGATCAGCTGATCTCCTGGACCTTGTTTGCCCTAAAGTTGACCGTAGATGCCCTCGTAGCTGTCTCGTATTTTCGTCCTTTTCTGTATGTTATAGCGCCATTTGAGGGGTTTATTGTGACTAATTCGAGCTTTTATCAAGATAGCTCGATATTTGTCAACATTCGCCTGACAGATTTCATACGAGATCGATATCGTTCCAACAGATGGAGTCACAGGATTTCAAGGGATTTTCTGAAGAAGAAATCCAAGAGAGGTCACTATTTTAAAGGTGTTACGACTAAAACTCGAAGTACTTTTGTGAAGCGTTACTCAACTCGAAACTGAGCTAAAGGCTGCTTAACTTGATTCAGCCATCAGTCGAGTGAATTTACGGGAATTGAGTAAATTGAAAAATTCTCAACGCGGAGTGTTCAATCAGATATTGGAACAACTCCCCTCTGACACAGAAAATTATTTTAAGCACGATGAAAGCTTCAGAAAGCTTGCTACTAACATAGAAGTAGCACTTGAATCGTTTTCCATTGAAATGCCACCAAGCACATCAACTACCTTTCGATTCCGATGCCCACATTCGATGTTTTCTTACCAACAGTGGACAAAGTTTAAGGTCATGTTTATGGACCTGATAAATAGGTCATGTGACTCAGATGCAGTGAAGCTGCATCATCTAAACAAGGCATTAGAGGGAAAGGCAGCAGGCGTAATAAGTGCTAGTGTGATTGCTTCTAACAATTTTGCCTCGGCGTGGAAACTGCTAGTAGAGCGGTTTGAAAACCCACGTGTTATAATAGAGCACCACATTAGTGGCTTGTTAAAACTAAAGCCATTGACACGCAAATCGGCTAAAGGGCTACGTGAGTTGGTTGAAACATGCTCAACGCATGTAGATGCTCTCGTCTACATGAAGCACGATATCATACCTGGCGATAAGATGTAGTGACATCTGCTGTCAAAGCCACTTGAAGGAGTCTAAATCATGTCACCATCATAGTGTCATTCAGTGACACTCCTGTCGACGCTTCCAGCAAAACGTTGCATGAGGCCAAACACCCGCTGATTATTCCCGGAAATCACCCGTTGGCAACCCTGTTGATGAAATACTATCATCTGTTATTGGAGCATGCCGGTCCCCAGTTGATGTTGAGCTACAGTCGTCAACGTTATTGGGTAGTCAGCGGACGAAACGTGGCTCAAAAAATATATCCTCAGTGTTTTAAATGTTTTCGAGCACGCCCAGTATGAACTGAACTACTGATGTACGATCTTCTAGTCGGAAGAGTGGTAGCAGCACGACCGTTTTCCGTGAGTGGTATCGATTACTGTGGGCCTGTTTTTGTTGAGGGCTCACATAAACGAGCTGTAGCGACCAAAGCATATGTTTGTATTTTTGTTTGTTTCGTCACTCGAGCCGTTCACATTGAATTGGTCTCAAATCTCACCACAAATGCCTTCAACGCGGCGCTTAGACGTTTTGTGGCTCGACGCAGGTTTCCAGCCGAGCTTCATTTGGACAATGCCACAAACTTCAAGGGAGCCAGCAACCAGCTCAACAGTTTATATCAATTGTTTCGTTCAGATTATTACCAGACAGCCGTTCAATCGTGGATAATGGAGAACGGCATCACCTGGAAATTCATTCCCCCTCGAGCTCCCCATTTTGGTGGGTTGTGGGAAGCAGCCGAGAGGTTTACGAAGCATCATCTGCTGCGTGTGTTGAGCAGCTCCTCGCTGTCGTTGGAAGACATGGCGAGGCTATTGGCGGACATCGAATGCTGCCTAAACTCTCGCCCCATCACGTCGCTGACGGATGACCCAAGCGATGTATCGGCGCTCACGACGGGCTATTTCTTGGTTGGTGCACCGTTGCTTTAGATTCCGGAAATCGATACGACACAGCTTCCAGCAAATTGGCTGACCCACTGGGGGCACGTGCAACAATTGTCGCTTCGATTTTGGGATAAATGACATCGCGAATATTTGCAGCAGTTGCAAACTAAGTCAAAATGTTTTAAATTAAAAAAAAAATGATTCTATTACACCCGGGACATTAGTCATCATTAAGAAAGATAACATTCCATCTAGTCGCTGGTCATTAGCTCGTGTAGTTGAGGTTTATCCAGGAAAGGACAGCACAGTTAGAGTAATCTCTCTTTTTTCATAGGAAAGGGAACTAAAGTCACTAGACCAGTAACGGGAATTTGCGGGTTGCCTAAGCATGACTAGTTAAAAATTAGCAAATTCAAGGTTGGCATGTGTTGTGGGCAGCCTTGCCGACCCCTGGACTTGCCGTGGCAGTTGCGCTGCCACCGGTCAAAGTCCAGGTAGACGAGAGTGTGTCACGCACACTGTCGCACACACTAAGCAGCGCAAGGCTTAGTGTGTGCCAAGCGCACGATTAGAGTGTGTACGAAGGCCGATCGAGCAGGAGCTCTCGGCAGGGGCGCTCGGTGCGGCTGATGCGCAGCTACTTGTATATTTTAAAGTGTATTGTCTATTGTGTGTTTTCTTTATTATGCACGTTTTAAGTGTTTAACAGGTCCATTTTGCTCCGCTTTCCCCTTCACTTACAATAACTTTAAATTTTATTATTGCACACTTTATATACAATTATTGCACACTTTATATCTAATTATTGCCCACTTTCTAATATACTGAAATAAACAAAATTGAGCCCTGAAATGAATGTTTTTCTATCGAAATGTGTAATACGAGACGCTGTTACATTACACGTTTGGCCTTGGTTCAAACCCTATTTCCATAAAATAAGTAGCGAATTTGCCCATGCTGCCGCACGTTAATGGTAACCATAAAACTGTCAAAATGATAGCACGATGAAAACAGGAGGCTTTGGCCTGTGCTATAAATAGGATCATGGTATTTTCTTTGTTCCAATTATTAAACAGTGAATTAAAAGAGGCGTGTTCTAAAAAAAGTTAAAATTTTGCTTCTAAATTGTGAGAACTAGTCATATTTGTTTGAATACAATCAAAATATAAAGTGCAAGTTGTTCACAGCGCGAGTTAAACCTTATTTTGTGAGGCACAATTCTTCGCGGTTTAGCTAAGAAGTCAAATCGTTTTGATATGCGCTTTAAAAAAATAAATTGTGGCAAAAATGATAGCTTTCATTCATGTTTTATAAATATCAGGATAAACAACAATTTATACGCAGTGTGCAATAATTGGGTGATATGCAACAATTGGCAAATTACCCTTATTATTTTAATTGTTAACTTGTTACTCCTCCGTTGTTTTTGACAGTTTCATACAGTCATGCTTTTGAACAACCGTTGGCATATTTCTTCATCAATTTCTCGCTAATATTTTTTGATCGCCACTTTTAAACCTGTTTCGTTTTTATATTGTTTGTTTTTGGCATCTACTTTTCTTGTTATTATTCCCCACATGTTTTCGATTGGATTCAAATCCGGGGAACATGCAGGCCAGTCCAATGTATTTATCGTATTTTTTGTAAACCATGCTTTCAAAACTTGACTTTTATGAATTGAAGCATGATCCTGTTGGAATATGTAGCTCAAATTGTTCTGCATGAACGGCAATACATGTGTAACGACCAAGCGTTTTACGGGTAGCAGAAGGTTAATTGGCCGTTTCAATATAATTTAACACAATTCAGAAGAGCACACAAATAATAATACGCAGAAGTCAGTGGCTTACGTCTGTTCAGTTCAATATCGCCAAGAAGAGAGCTTTATTCTATGACAGTTCATCTAGCACACCAAGTCCTTCAAGCGGTCAAGGTATAACGCGTTTATACCGCTGCGTCCGGGGTTCGATATTAGATATTAGATATTAGTCCGGCCGTCACATGTTTTTTTAAATACTGAAATATAATCCGTACTGTTCATCCTGGATTGTATAAATTCTATAAATTCTGATTATATATTTAGCGGCCCAATGCGAGCGTAGGCGCCATACCGTTAGGCTGCCCTCCTTAAAATTTCTTTCGGAGAAGTAGCGTGGTTCTTTGCGTATATCTCTCCAATGAAACTGGTGTCCATCTGGACATTCTATGTTAAATTTTTTCTTCTTATTTTACATTCTCATCAGAAAAAATTACCCAATGAAATTTAAAATGATTTATTCACATTTAGCATTGTTAAAAGCATTTCAAAAGCATTTAGATACGATCTCCAATCTGTGGTCATGTTTCCATGAGCAAACTCCATAGTGCGATTTTATGTTGCTCTAGCAAGTTCAGACATTTTTTAAAGATGTTGTTGCTTTATTGCACGAGATATTATCATGCATGACACATACAGATCCAATTTTTAATTTCAATTTGGTTTAATATGTACAACGCGTTGCTTGTACAGTTTATAATACCCCGTCTCTCTGATAGCGTTAGTTTTGATCCACCCTTTTTGTTCTTCCCGTAGCTGTCTGGGGTTTTCAAGAAATTAGAAATTGTCGTTAGTGCTCTCCCCAACCTACCGCCAATCTCACAGATGCCAAGGCCACATTGACAAAAAGCAAATATGCTGCCTTGTTCTTTTCCTGTCTATAATTTACCACATGGCATATTTACCGATATCCACTTGGTGTTCACTCTTGAACGACTTCTACTTAACTGCGACAAGTTGTTACTATCTAGATCCAATGTGTAACATTCTCGTGGCAAAGGTTAACTTCTTCTTCTTCTTCTTTTGGCTCAACAACCGTTGCCGGTCAAGGCCTGCCTGCACCCACTTGTGGGTTTGGCTTTCAGTGACTTATTGATCCCCCCATAGTAGGATAGTCAGTCCTACGTATGGCGGCACGGTCCATTTGGGGCTTGAACCCATGACGGGCATGTTGTTAAGTCGTACGAGTTGACGACTGTACTACGAGACGGGCAAAGGTTAACTACCTGTACAAAAACTAGAGATCTTTTGAAGCTAAAATACGTACAACCATTAAAAGTGTGGTGTGAGTACGGCGTGTAGTCTTTTACCATAATCTTAGTTAGGCTGCAGATAGTTCATATTACACACATCGAGATGAGCAACGTAACAGTTTGTATACTGTATTTTGCATGTGTTTGTATTTTGGTTATGAAGATAGCGCAGACGAGGTAGTGTGAGTTGCGGTCAAGGAAATAATACCGTGCGGTTGCTGTTGATCGGCTACGGTCGCCTTTGCAGCGGCCCAAGCCAAGATCGATGATGAAGAGCGTGGCAGTAGGAAAAAATCAAATGATGACTACATTCTTTAACTGTGTCTGTAACAACAGCAAACATTTGGGTTCTGATAAAAAATTGTTGTTGAGGTTTTTGTGTCGGTTTTGTCTCATTGGATCAGTTATTTCAATTTAGTAAATAATTCATAATTCTCATGGCCATTTGAAAAATATTTCAAAAAATCTTTTGACCTAGTTTGGTTTGTATTTTCAAAACAAACATAACCTGCAAAAATTGGAACCTGAAAACCTATCTAACATATGTTATTTGTATTTTTGGACTATTTTTAAATGCATTAGTTCGTACAAAAAAAAAAAACAACCTATTTTTCGAAGTGTCTTTATAATTATGGTACGACTATCAATTCGTTTTTTTTTTGTAATAAGTCTTGGAATACCTTTCGGGTACGTTCGTGGTATAAGCCTCGTTCCTCTCATGTAAATGGTGATGATAGAATCGTATGAAATCGGCCCATGGACGCCGTCTGTACGTAGACATTTTATCCCGTACGATATTTCGTCCCCCTTTGTTATAGTTTTCATGTCAGCCGGGAACCCTTTCCATTGTGCGTATTTTGCGTATTCAACGTCCTCAAGTCCAATCGTTCTGTTGAACGCCTTTCGATCTTACAAAAAGTTCACACATTTCTTTAGTAATGGCGATGCATGCACCACTGTCTCGTGATTGTGAAGCACTGGGTCTGCGGCGACATGCCTCTCCTCCTCTTGATCTGAGACAGACTGGTGCTCGGACCAATCACACTCTCGTGATAGCAGGAATTCCGGACCATTAAACCACATGCTGGCGTATGTAGCCTTTGTGGTGGCATCGGCTCGATTTTGCTTTGATGAGACTCACCTCCATTGCCTGGTGCTGGTCGCGTCCACACAGCAAATTTTCTCATCTTGGTTCTGTAAAGTTTTTACTGAAACGGTTCCGTAATAGAATAATTTTCTAATTTGCAGCATAAATGTGATGTTTTTACTGATTTCCAGTAAAAAATTTACTGAATGCATTTCAGTAGTACATATTGTACTGAAAATCAGTATAATCAGTATCAAAATTAGTCGTTTCACTGAATATCAGTAAAACAAATAACTGAAAATGCAGCAATTCATTCTGTCAAATCCACCTGTCAGTCTAAACATCAAAACAAAACAACGCGGTGTGCTCGTGCTCTTGATGTGCAGTGGATTTGGTGGATTTGGTTCTCGCTTACAGGCACCCCGATAAAAATTCAGATGATATTTCGGCGTGCGGGGTTAATTTAAAATAATTGCCAGCCGTGTTAGTGTGTACAATATTGGCCACAATTAACTCTGCTTGCTGAAATTTCATGGTGTCTATGAGCGCTTACTGTACTATCAAAATTTGTTGTTGCAAAAAACAGTATAAAAACTGAATTAAACAACATAAAACATGTATGGATATGAACTGAAGGACTAGTAATCTCTGCGCATCAATAAAAAACTCAATTTTAAAGAAATATTTCCTCATTTTTTAATCGCTACCAACTACTGGCCGGTCTGGTGGTACATTCGTCAACTCGTACGTCTTAACAACATTGGACTGACTATCCTGCTATGGTAACAATAAGTCACTGAAAGCCAAGCTCACTTCACTAGTGGGTACAGGCAGGCCTTGACCGACAACGGTTGTTGTGCCAAAGAGGAAGAAGACCAACTACTGAAAAATTAGTAATATGAGAATGGCTTTACTGGGATTTCAGTAAACGAGGGATCATTTTGGTGAGCACTGGCCATTACTGAACTATTCAGTAAACATTCTTTTTACTGAAAGGATTACTGAAAAAAAATTCAGTAAAATGTTACTGAAGTTGAGTAAACAAAGTTTTCTGTGCAAAATTGTACTTTCTCGATGGACCACAAATTGTTTGTATTTCCGATGTTCGTTATTAATCCATCACAATACTGTTCGTGAATCAGTCCAGATCGTGGTGCGGTGGATTGACAATCTAATGTCTTTTGTTATGGTTTTGGTGAGCCTTGCTCCAAATATGACGGATTGTAACTCGAGCCTGGGAATTGTACAACATGGCCAGCCCACCGGAGCCTGGCGAGCTTGATACGCTGTACGACAGTGAGGTCGCCGTACATCTCGTATAGCTCGTCATTATAGCGGCTCCTCCATTGTTCTTCCACACATACGGGGACAAATATCCTTCTGAGCATCTTCCTCTCGAACGCGGCTAAAAGGGTTTCGTCAAATTTGGACAGTGTCCATGTCTCAGAGGCGTATGTGAGTACTGGTACTATATAGGTACTATATAGTCCCAGCTTCGTTCGTCGCGACAGGTTCTTTGAGGTGAACTGCTTTTTCAGGCTGTAGAATGACCGGTTGGCAGCCAGCATCCTTGCGCGCAACTCAGCTTCCATGCTATTGTCGTTGCTGACCTTTAACCCAAGTAGGTGAATTCTGGGACGACTTCAAAAGTGCGTTCACCTATCTGCACATCACGCCTACGTAGATTCGGATTATTTATTGGTAGGTCCGCTGATGTTGCCACCATCAGTTTGGTCTTTTCCTCGTTTATCTGCAATCCGAGGCTCTCTGCCGCCTGCTCAATCCCTTGGTAGGCTTCTGCTACATAGGAGAGCCGCAGACCAATGATGTCTATATCATCAGCGTATGCCAGGATCTGGGTTGACTTATAGAAGATGGTTCCCGCAGTCTCCACCCTCGAGTCACGGATGGCTCTCTCTAGCGCCAGGTTGAATAAGAGACAAGCAAGCCCGTCCCCCTGGCGCAGACCTTTGGTGGTAGCAAAATGTCCTGAGAGTTTTCCATCCACCCTCACCTGGCATGTGACGTTGGTCATAGTCATTCTAACTAGCCTTATCAGTTTGGCCGGGATTCCAAATGAGCTCATAGCGTCATACAGTTTTACCCTGGCTATGCTATAATATGCGGCTTTGAAGTCAATGAAGAGATGGTATGTGTCGTGTCTGTATTCAGCCATCTTCTCCAAGATCTGCCGCATGGTGAAGATCTGATCAGTGGTAGATTTTCCGTTTCGGAATCCTCTTTGATAGTTTCCGACTATCTCTTCGACGTGCGGGACAAGGCGATCCTGATGGATCAGGGAGAATATTTTATAGGCGGTATTCAACACCGTAATACCCCTGTAGTTGTTGCAGTCCAACCTGTCTCCCTTCTTGTATACGGGGTAGATGATGCCAAGATTCCAATCACAAGGCATCGATTCGCTATCCCACACCTCAGTAACAATTTGATGAATCTCGTTTTCTAGTCTTGCACCTCCATTCTTGACCAGTTCAGCTGCAATTCCGTCGGTTCCGGGTGCTTTGTTATTTTTCAGCCGACGGATAGCCTTTTTTGTTTCTTCTATGCTAGGTGGCAGTAGCATGTCACCATCTGCTAGTGGCGCTTCTTCTCTGGTCATTGAGTAATTCATCAAAGTACTGAGCCCACCGCGAGAGGACTTCTGGCTGGTTACTGACCAGATCTCCATCCTTGTTGCGACAGCAGGTTACCTTAGGTACAACGTTATTTCGGTGACCTGCTATCGCTTGGTAAAACTTTCGTGTCGGTCCGTACGCCTCTCTGATTTGCTCGAGTTCCCGCATGTTTTGCTCTTCCAAAGCATGCTTCTTGGAGCGGTGAACTCGTTTCTCTTCGCGTCTGAGCCGTGAATATTCCTCTGCGCATGCCCGCGTTCTATGCCGTTGCTGCATTGCTCGGTATGCAGTATTCTTACGTTCGGTCACTTGTCTGCATTCTTCGTCGAACCAGCCAGATTTGGTGTTGCCACGACGTGGTGGGAGTATATTTCTTGCACAGTTTATTATATTTGTTTTTAGAGCGTTCTACCTCTCGCTCGTAGTTTCATATCTGTTTTCTGGTAGTAGAGACTCTTCTAAAGCGGCTTTGTATTCCTGTTGGACAGTAATGTCTCTTAGAGAGTCCGTGTTGAGCCGAGGCTGCGTGTTTTCTCCGCCCCCATTGGTGCGGGGGCGGGCGATTCTACAACGTATCACTAGGCCAACCAAGTAGTGATCGGAATCGATATTGGCTCCTCGATAAGTTCTGACGTTTAACAGGCTCGACCGTCGTCGACGGCTTATTAACACGTGGTCGATCTGGTAGAAGGATTCGCCATCCGGGTGCGCCCACGTCATTTTGTGGATGTCCCTCCGCGCAAATTTGGTACTTCCTACAACCAGATTGTTCGCTACGGCGAACTGGACCAATCTACTACCATTATCGTTACTGTGCTCATGCAGACTGTGACAGCCAGTGTATTGGCGGTACATTGGCTCCCTACCGACTTTTGCGTTGAAGTCCCCCAGGATGATTTTGAGGTCATGCCTGGGGCACGCATCTATAGTTCTAGCGAGGCGGCCGTAAAAAAGGTCCTTCTCCTCTTCCTCTTTATCTTCGGTAGGGGCGTGAACGTTTATGAGGCTTATATTAAAAAATTTGCCTCGCATGCGCAGGGTGCATAGCCTATTGTTTATAGCCTTGGAGTCTATGATTACGGATTTCAGCCGGGGACCTACGGCGAAACCCGTTCCGAGCACGTGGTGGCGGTCGTGGCAGCTGTAGTAAATATCGTAGCATTGCTTACCACGCCTGTTGTGCACACCGTTCCCTAGCCACCGAATCTCTTGTAGAGCTACGAGGTCCATGCTCAGTGTGGCTAGGGCGTCATCAAGTTGTTTCAAGGCTCCGGCTTTGCTAAGAGTGCGTACGTTCCATGAGCCCATTTTGAACGTTGTCCGGGGGCGTTGCGTTGGGTCGGTATCGTTAAGTCCGTTTCGTATCCTTCTGTTTCTTTCTGTAGTCAGTTGTTCCATGAGACTGGGTGACTGGCCCTGCACCCACGTGACCGTTTTATTTAGCGTCGGGTTACCGACGTTCAGGCACCCAGTTTCCCGGGATACCCACCCCCCTCCTGGTTCGCCATATGCCACCATCCGCCCAAGGGGTTGGATCTAGCCCGTGTACCCAAGCTAGGATATATGGAGGCACATGTTACCACTCTGCACGACGAGGACGTGTCGGAATAGGAGTTGGATGGGAGAGCCTGTATTAACCCTCGAGGGGGCTTCGGATCCCATCCCATTACAGAGCAATGATGATGGGTGATGGGTAAAGTTGCCAAAATCCGGAGTCGACTCCGATCCGACTCCGATAAATTCGTAATAAACTCCGGAAGGTAGGTCCGCACTGCAATATCCGGAGTCGTTCGGAATCGTCCGAAATGGCCCGGAGTCGGAGTCATCCGGAGTCGCAAGTCAGTAAGTATCCAAAAGGGAGCATTTTATAAAAAAAAACATTGCTTTTATTCTTCCATATGTACAAATTCCATATTTGTAGGGAAAAAGCTTACAGAAAAGTACCAACCTTTTTAAGCTACCTTAGAACGCAAATTCAAAGGAAGAGTTTTTCTAGCATCAATGAAACCGGGAACAAAAGTAACACTTCCAGTGCAGTTGTAAAATAATCCAGCAGAAGTTGTGACCGAAGGAAAGACAGTAGTGTTCCAACCATTACAGCCTACCGAAGGAAAACATACTAACATTATTAAGTTAAGTATCCCACAATCGGAAGTTACTTCGCCATCGTTTTTTATTTGTTTTAATAGTGCAGTTGTGCCGGTGCATATGAATGTGACCTGGCTTCGTCCATCGAGTTTGACCACGAAGGTACAATCATTAAATCAACACGCAGAACCACCAACGGAAGTTACTTCGGATCCGGTTTATGGTGTTGATATTGCAGTTGGGCCTTTGCTAATGAATGTGACCCGGCGTCGTCCATCTAATTCGGTTAGTCAGGTACAGCCAACAAATCAGTTCACAGAATCGTCTCAATTTGCGCCGTTCAACTTATCACCTACTACTGAACCCGGAAGTCAGTTTCAATCAGAAATGCCGTCCTTGGAACGCTCTATGTCTCCAAGTATTATAAGTGCCTCATCACCCGCACATTCTACCAAGCCATCATGTCATGAAACTAACTAGAATGTGGAAAGTATTTTGACTCCACTGTGTACGAACGTTGCCTGTGTACGAATCAGGCTCAATCATCTATGCAGCCTCAAAAATTTCCGCAACTTTTAGCATGGAAGGCTTGTCACTTGCATTGCCACCATCTCCTGCAACGTTCTCAAGATTCCCTGTTTGATCCGAATTTGTAGGAACTGTAATGGATAAAACAGAGTTTGAAAACATACATAAAAAATTAGACATCATTATAAGAGAACAACGAAACTTACGCCAAGCATTTGAGCATGCACTGCAATCAAATATGATCTGTCCTACTGCTAATGCTGATATATTTAACTTAAATTCATTACAAAATTAAAGTGAGCTGCAAACGTTAAACTATCAGCTGCTAATTAATCAATTTCGTGAAAATGTAATCGGATACACAAGAAAAGAGGGCAAACGATTTACGTTCGGCATACGGGTTTCGCTGTGCAATCGATGTACTGTTTTCAAAACAATTGCTCAGTAAATTTATTTGGTCCGGGATATCCTCGAAAAGCACTAAAATTTGTTTTAAACGTTTTAAAAACTTGGTAGATCTTACGGGTCAAGCTTTTCATTAGACGCCAAGCCGGCAAGAAAATATACATTATTAGACATCTTTTTATTGCTTGAAATTGGCTATAATTTGAAATATAAAAGTGCAGTATTGCTGAAGCTATAAAGCTACTTCAATACCTGCAGCAACTGTTGGCTCGTTGAAAGCATGCACAAATGGTATAAAAAGCGCATCGCCTTGGTCGTTTAACATTATTGTCCAATATTTAGCAATTATATTGCATGGATCAAATTCTATTATTGGCTCTAAAATAGTGATGTGCTGTATGGAGCGCACCCATAGTGATGAGTCAAGTAGCACTGTGCCACCACGCACACACAGCACAGTAAAATGTGCGAGCACAATTGCACATTTTATCAAATTGTGGTGCCACACTTCGCACATTTTTTTGTGTTCCGCATGATTTTTGTGCTCGGCACGATTTTTGTGCTCCGCACAGTTTGTGTGCTCCGCACAGTTATTGTGCTCCGCACAGTTTGTGTGCTCCGCACAGTTTGTGTGCTCCGCACAGTTTGTGTACTCCGCACAGTTATTGTGTTCTACGCACAGTTATTGTATGCAACTTTGCGGAGCACACAAACTGTGCAAGTGAATAAATCGAGGTTTTCATTGTTATTTTTGCAATCTAAAGTGTTAATATGTTAATATGTATACTCAAAACATCATTTATATGTAAAATAAGATTAAATCGAATAAGTTTCATCAAAATGAAACTTAAATGACTTTCATTAGACATTCAAAATCTAAAAGCCGCTCGTGTCGTCCTGCGGAGCACACAAACTGTGCTAACTGTGTGGTAGCTGTGCGGAGCACAAAAAGTGTGCAAAGCGTGTGTGAACTCAAATATAGTCATAGTCAGTCTTGATCTGAACTCCGATCGGAACAGACGGGTCTCTCTATTATTTCAACACTGTTCCTAACCATCCGCTGGTTGTTTGCCCTACTGCCAATACATTATATTTTAATGTTTGCTATTTTGCTGAATTTGCTATTTATTTGAAGCATTTGTCATTTTTCTACATTGTTTCTAATTCAAAACACTTATTCTTCTTCTTTGGACGCTGCTGTGAAAACCGATGCCCGTGAATCATCAGTTCACACCCTTCTATGGAGGCTAATTCGTACCTCAGAAGAATTCCGTCGTGCAACATACACCATTGATCCCGGAAATTGTCTCTAAGAAACAACTTGGGACGTATGGTGCATTCGGTATATCTACCGACTGATTTAATCGGCCGGTCCTGAGGTCGGAGATAAATGTATCCTTTTCAAAATATTGATGCGTTGCAGCTCGGCAAAACGCCTGGCCGCCTGCGCCAAACTGTGTCGTTTGCTATGCAACACCTTTTGCCTAAAATTGCGGAGATATTCTTCGTACTCTTACGAAGACATAGTGTCAAGTTCACCGAATCTAAATACCTCCTCGTAATTATGCAACAGATTGTGTACGTTGCTGTTAACGAATTCTGGGCCATAAAGGCTACTACGATTGTGCCACAAATTGGTGCAGCAATTTATCCGAATCCATCCAACGGTCTTTATGATGTGCAGTCGATAAAAATGTTGTCGCAACAAACAGCAACATGTAGTGCTTGTATACAGCGTCGCTCAAAATGTCTTTTAGGACAACGAATCCCACAAACTGCAGAAATGATTTAAGTTGAATTTCCTTCCTATCTTGACTCAGATCCAGGCTCCGCATCTGCCGTCTGAAATCAAGAGGCAGATGGATGTGGAGCAGATGTTCCGACACAATTTTAAGCTGCAAATTGTACATCCTAAACTTTGCGCTTGAAATACGCTGGTCCCAAGTTGTATTAATCTATCCAAAACGCCTCCATCTATGAGGTACAGATGATCCGACACTATAATATATAAAATCATGTTTAATCCATCCTGACGGGATAGTGCCGTTAAAAACTTTTGATGCAGCGGAGATTGTTTCTTTGCAAAAAGAATTATGCCAAGTCTCTTGGCTGGGAAAACGCCCCACACGGATAGAACCTGTGTGAAGAATGATTATCCTTTTTGGTTGTAATTGTGCACTTTAAGCATCCGCTAACAGAGTTGTGGGATTTAACACCTACAATTTTGAAATAATAAACTCAAAATAAAATATATGCTGAACTTTGAATGTTATGGATTAATAACTCACCCTTGATATAAGCACGAGTAGGCGTATCGGCAATTTTCACCCAGTAGGACCGACCATGCATCATCAAACCGTTATTTTGTAGTTCGTTCATTTCTTCAACGAAGTCTTCGAGATGCTGATCGACTGATACAGGTTTTGATAAGCCGGAAAATAATGCATCACGGGCATGCTCGGTATGTTAAATACTTTCATAAGTATCGGCCAGAACTGTTTACTGTCGTTCAGGTATAGCGGTAAGCCATGGAAGAAAAGATCGATTGCAAATCCTTCGTCGGTAGAAGGCAAGTTTCTAGAATATTAATAAAATTTAGATACAGATGCACAAGTCCACAGAATACTTAGTTTTGTAGCCACAAAGCATTTAGCGTAAATAATTTATCAAACAAGTTCCTACACGCTGGTACCAGAACTCTTCTCTATCAATCTGCGTTATCGTTGTTTTTATCATTGCATCTTCCGGTGGCTTCAGGATAGTGCGCGCATCGTTTGGCAACGAATCAAGCTCTGGTTTTTTTAAGGTGGCGCAACAGCCGATTAATCACATTGTAGTTTTGCCTTGTTTCGAGGGCCCACAGTCGCAGACCATCCTCCCACGAAGCATCCGCTAACGAGTCATCAAACAGTTGTTCTTCCTCCTGCATCATACTACCATCGGATGAGTTGTCCTCATCGCTGTGGCCGTATTCTGCCGGTCGTTCTTCCTCTTCGCTGCAGTCTTCGAAATCTTTCAAAACCTATGCACGGGTGTCTACAAGTAACGAACATAAATTCGCACAAACCGCTAAGCATACGGCTGCCACATACCCATCGGTTCGGAGTGTTCCGTAGCTGCCGGGAGGATTAATTGTGGCGCAACGTCACTGGCACAACTTCCTGCAATGGTAAAAATCATCAAGCATATTAGACCGATGCTTGTAATCATGTTTTTTTAACTTCCCTGATGCCACTGGCATAGCTACCATTTGAGAGGCGCGTTCTTCCTGCAACTCCTCGCAGTATTTCAACAAAAGATGTTTGCTTGCGCTGAACACCTTTCCGAACTTACTGTCGCAATTTGAAGCCATCGTTTCTGCACCGAATATATTATTATCACTGCTTTTAAATTACTACTGGCGTTACCGGCGTGTGTTTGGACTGCTAGCAAAATTTAAAGCACACCCGACAAGAAAAGACAGTGAAATTTACAAGCGGAAGAAGGGGTTCGGTCGAATTCGTACTTCCCGCATAGTCGAATGGCACTTGTTTTTTACCGAATTGAGAGTGTGCCACCTTCCATGTTTTGGAAACCAATAAATTAAATTAAAAAATAAGTACAGAGATACATTCGTTTCTGCAACTTGATATGTTGGACCGGATTTCGTGTATAAAAGTTCATTACTCTCATGTTTATTGACTCTTTTGTGCTGAAAAGCCATATTGAGCGTAATCTTATAATATTTCATCCAGACAAAATAAGCTCTCAAAACACGTAAAAAAATAAATCGCAAAAGTATGTGGTGCAGAGCAAAACTGAGAAAAAACTTGATGTTTTAGGGGTTTAACCAAAAATAAATGCTTTTTTTACCCTTAAGTTTGATTTTATTACAAAAACAAATTTCGGGGCAAAAGTGCCATACCACTGTGCGCTCTGCTACACGCGAGACAACTGTCAAAAAAGTAAACATTGTAGTTGCGTTGGCAGTGAATCAAGATGGTAAGCAATTATAAGCGGATTTCTTCGCGAAAAAACTGGTCGGCGACCAGTATGGACGTGGCAATGCGGTCCGTGATCGAAAAAAGTACTTCGGTCAAACAAGCTGCTGAGGAATCTGGTGTTCCACGAAAAACGCTCGCGAAATACTTAGCGATAAACGCAAAAACTCCCATCGCAAGTCTCAGAAACCACCTATGTCTAGGACGGTTTAAACCTGTTATCAATGCACATCAAGAAGCGGAAATAGTAAACCATCTTTTGGAATTTGAAAAACGATGCTATGGAATTGGTCCACGCGATGTACGCAGTCTTGCCTTTGAGTTAGCAGAGCGGAATAACATAAAGCATTGTTTCAATCGAGATACAGAACTGGCTGGTTGGGATTGGTTTTATGGTTTCCGCACCAAGCACAAAGAAATTTCTCTCAGGATTGCAGAACCCACATCTGCTGCTCGTTTGCAGGGATTCAACCGAGTTGCTGTTGATAAATTCTTCAATCTACTTGAGGAAAAAGGTAGCCCTCAAAAGTTCCCCCCGATAGAATATTCAATGTGGATGAAACATAGATTTGGACGGTAAGGTTTAAACATCATTTACATGATGTAGATATATTTATTTGATTTTTTAATTCAATAAACCAGGTTCAAACCAAGAAGGCAAGAGTTCTGGCCTTGAGAGGTAACAAGAAAGTTGGCGGAATCACATAAGCGGAACATGGAATTATGGCAACTGCTTGCGTGGCTATGTCAGCTAGCGGAATTTTCGTTCCACCGATGCTACTTTTTGCCAGAGCAAGAATGACCGACCGTTTGAAAAATGGAGCTCCACCGGGCACCTTGTGTTGTGGCAATACTACTGGGTGGATGAAGGCCCTTGATTTCGAACAATACAGGGTTTTAGAGGATTATATAGACATGTTCAGCGAGTTGTAGATTCGTTCAGGCATATAATAGACTCTTTCAGCGAGATATAGAATTGTTCGGAAGTATGCGTTGACATGTTCAACGATACTGTAGTGTTGTCATTTGTTTTGTTTACACACTGTGCCGCAGGGTTCATTTTTTCATTCTTAAAAGTCCTAAAGGTAGCAAATAATCATTCCCCAAGCTGTTTAATACATAAATTAGATGAAAAAAGCATATTTTTTCGAAAACCGTTTGTTTACCTTCTGATGAGAATGATGCAAGTTGCAGTCCAAGGGGTACGAAAGTGACAGCTCTACAGTATAACCGAACATGTCAACGCCTACTTCCGAACAATTATATATCTCGCTGAAAGAGTCTATTATATGCCTGAACGAATCTACAACTCGCTGAACATGTCTATATAATCCTCGAAAACCCTGTATTTTGAACACTTTCTGGAGCATACGCGACCAACAGAATCAAGTCCAATTTTGTTACTACTTGATGGGCATACCAAAAATATGGCGTTTTTGGAAAAAGCAAAACAGAATCATGTTACTATAATCAGCTTCCCACCGCATTGCAGTCATCGAATGCAACCTTTGGACGTAACATTCATGGCACTGTTGAAGACACATCTATCTAGAGCAATCGAAGACTATCTCAAAGAAAATCCAGGCAAAGTTGTCACCGTAAATGAGATAAGTCAAGTATTTGGTAAGGCTTACATCAAAACATGTAACGCATCAATCGCCATCAACGGATTCACAAATATAGGTCTAGTTCCCCGAAATAAGCAAATGTTCACTGACGATATGTTTGCTCCTGCTGACGTAACAGACATTGATCTTCCGGGTAGCGGATCGATGGATCTCAATATAACAAATGATCGATCGGTAGATGATGGCATTGAAGCACACAAATCCCTTGAGGTAGAAAATTTCAATGACCTGACAACATTCAGTGAAGATGAACATGTATGTTCAGTTACTGCAAATGAAGATAAAGTAAACCATACATTGGGAACTTCGCATGATTCGTATCAAGGATTTACAGTTTCTCCAGAGGCCATACTTTCTCTCCCTAAGACTCAAACACGAACAATGTCAAGAAAGCGGAAAGATAAACCAACGGAGCTCACATCAAGTCCGTATCGTGCCACTTTAAAGGAGGCTCATGCATCGAAGGATATGGAAGTTATCAAGAAAGCCAACAAGAGACGAAAATTATGGACTCCAAAACAATCTGCGAAACGTAAATGTTTAACTTATGAAACCTCTTCCGAAGATTTCCTATGCCATTTATGTGGAAAATGTTTCATGAAATCTGAAAATGGAGACGGATGGCACAAATGCGCCGGCTGCCGTACTTGGTTTCATCGAAGCTGCACAGTCCTACGTGCCGCTATTAATACGTAGTTTAAAAACAATCCTTTCCTTTATTTGAAATAATTATGGAATAAATTAATTGAAATAACCTAGAACTGTTTGTTTTGTTTTTCGTTTTTAAATAATCGGGGTTCTTGAAACGATTTAATATTTTTCAATTTTTTACTATTTTGTGGTAATCATTGATTGTTTTCTACTTTTTATATTAAACTTCTAAAGGCATATGTATAATAGTACAAAATTCTCAATGACAACCATTTTTCGGTGAAATTCTGTTCTTTAGCCTAGTTGGCCGTATTGTCCCATATGTTGGCACTCTTGCCCCTTATGGTGGCACTCTTGCCCTTTATGGTGGCACTCTTGCCCCATACGGGTGGCACTCTTGCCCCGTACCCAAAAAAATCACGTCTTTTTGGACCATTTTTAAAACGCTTCAAAAACTGTTTTGTTTGCGCTTATTTCCACTGAAATTCATTTATAAGTGAGGAAATAGATGTAAAATGGTTATGAGATTTAAATCGGCTTTTGAAAAACACGTTTTAGTGAGTTATAACTTGAAATGCTTAAGGTGGCACACTTGCCTCAAGTTCCGCTAAGCGTGTGCAGCTCTCTCCCGCTTGCCTTCAAATTACACGGGGCGCTCTCGCGATACAAACCGCTGCTCAGCTGATATCCCCTCCCTCCCGTGTCTTTCCTCTTGCGCTGCGCTGGATGCTCGGATCAGCTGTTACACCCTCTCTCGCGTTTCTTTCGATTTGTGCTGCGCTGTTGCAACACTTTGCGCGTTGTGCTGGACACTCCCTCCCGCGCATTTCTTTCTTTGCGCGCTGTGCGCTTTCGTTCTTTCGGACTTGCTGCGTAATGAAATCGTATGAATCAAAATTAAAATTTTAACCCATCAGTCTCGGTTGATATTTTATCATTTTTATTGAGACTAAAAGCACAGTTCAACACATAGTATCACCCAATCTTGCCACAAACCACACATATTTTTTATATTATGTAAAAAAAATCGTCATACTTTACACTTCAAGCAGCCGTCTTACTGTGTGTATTCCGCTGTTTGTGTTGAATGCTGTAAATTAAAAAATCATTGAAATAAAGCAGAGCAATTTACATATTCATGTTGAATTATGAAAGATTATCGCAACTATATTTCAATGCGCACAACACTTCATCACTTGAAAATACGATTGTAGAAGACGTAGTAATGTGAATTGAAATAAATAATACTTCAACACTTCACTTTCAAGTTACATCGGGCGCCCGGGACTTAGGGTAGAACGCGCGCGGCTTCACACTGCGAAGGCTTGAACTGTACTGGCGATTTCGTGTGGTGGCAAGAATGGGAGCGCACGAGGAAAACTCGCTGCATTAGTGCGAGCGAGACACCGATACCAGCATGCCGCTTCGAGAAGACCAAACTGAGCGCGCAGGCTGAAAGTGAACGCACACATTTCTAACCGTCTCCCCCTGCTTCAACATGCCCCTCGCCTGAAAGTCGCACACGTTTTTATTCTCTTTGCTAGTAGGTTTGATATGTTCGAGGTATCTTGCGATAATTTGTTAAAGATACAAATATTCCAACGAGTAGATGTTTGAGAGCTGAACATAAACATTAAGATAAGAGCTATTTTCTTAACACTTTTAAAATATTTTAATCAATCAAATATGCATTCATTCATTTTGTTAAATTGTCTTTTTTGGTAAAAACACGAAAAGAATAATTGGGGGTTTCCAGTACACTGATGAACACAAAGTTTATACGTGTAAAAAATTATTCGACCGCATGTCCTTGACGCGAAACTGTGTGTTCGAGAAATGACCCGCAGATTCAGCATAGCATGCGATGAATGCAGGTATCATCAACGGTTATAGGTATCATCAACGTTTTCAAGCATTATCAACGTTTTCAAGCATCATACCGCAGTCTTGGCATTGGCTAAGACAGATTAGGCAAGGGGTCTCACGGTCTTGAGATAAAGTGTAAAACTCTGTACAATATCACAATGAACACTATCACTAATGAAGATGACGGTGCCACCCGTAGATAAATTGATATCCGATGCTGTAAACACCTTTTCATATCGTTAATGTACATCAAGAAAATAAATGGTCTTCGCACACTTCCCTTAGGTACTCTTAGGGTGTTCTCGACGAACTTGATGTTTTCTTATTGAATTCAGTTCGCTGTGTTCTGTCTTGGAGAAAACTCTCGAACCATCGTAATTCGTAGCCTTAAATATCAAAACTCATAGACACTTTTAATAATAGTTGCCTCGAAATTGTTTCAAAAGCCCTTTTAAGATCGAGGAATACAGGAATTGTAGTATTTTTACAGTCAAAAGCTTCCTTCCATATTGCCAACACTAGGTTAAGAGCTAGAGGCGCCACTAGCAGATAGTGTCATGCTACTGTCACCTAGCATAGAAGAAACACAAAAGGCTATCCGTCTGCTGAAAAATAACACGGCACCCAGATCCGACGGAATTGCAGCTGAACAGGTCAAGAATGGAGGTGCACGACTAGAAAACGAGATTCATCAAATTGTTCATGAGGTGTGGGATAGCGCATCGATGCCTTGAGATTGGAATCTCGGCATCATGTACGGCAAACTACATGGGTATTACGGTGTTGAATACCGCCTATAAAATATTCTCCCTGATCCTTCAGGATCGTCTTGTTCCGCACGTCGAAGAGATAGTCGGAAACTATCAAGGAGGATTCCGAAACGGAAAATCAACCACTGTGGTTGGTTTGGAGATTGTTACGGTTACCATATAATGTGTTCGATTTTAGATACGGTCGCCATGTAATCTGATGAGCGTACATACGGTACAACTGATCAACGCGTACCATCGCGGTAGGTCAGTGTTTCGCTGACATGTATCGAGGTAGAATAACACTTTGTTCGAACGGACTTTTCGATACTTAATCGTCCAGGCGATCATAGAAACCTTTAGGAGGTTTCCCTTACTGGATGTGAAATTGAAATGGACAGTGTACTAAAAACGGCTTGACTTGTTTGTTAGTGGTAGACAATCGTGTTTTTCAAATCGAGGATTGCTAGTAGACTGTGGACAGTTGTTAATTGGAATGAAAACCCCTGTAATACGCACTATCAGCTATGGACACATTGTAACACACTTTGGAAAGCCAAACCACACCATTCCCGCCATGCGAATGACAGCTATTTGCTAGGACGCGCGACGGCTCGCACGCCATACAAGTTCACAGTCCTCGAGCCGTCGCATTAAAGAGCTTGCGAGCCTAGGTAGTTTTTTCGCCTCTAGTTTCAGCAGTTATAATTATAGCACCCCGAGAACAGGTACAACGTTGCAAATTATAGCATACTAAATACCTGAATTGAGACATTATATTTTGCAAAAATCATTTAAATTAGAAATAGTGATCTTTTCGACGAATAACACCGCAACAAATATTTTTGTGAATAAAAATGAAGATTATAAAAAACCATAAGATTTCGAACAGATGATACTACTCGTAACCCTCGCAATGTTTGACGGGTTTCAAAAATTATTTTTTGTTTTGTTATTTGTCGTAAAGATCACAGTTTCAATTTTTTTGGATTTTTGTAAAATAAAATGTCAAAATTCCGGTGTTAAGTATGCTATAAATTGCTCTGTTATACCTGCTCTCGGGTGCTATAATTTTAACTGCTAAAACTAGGAGTGAAAAAACTCCCAAGGCTCGCAAGCTCTTTAATGCGAAGGTTTTGGGGCGGTGAACTTGTATGGTGTGCGAATCCTCGCGCGCCCTCGCAAATCGCTGTCAATTGCATGGCGGGCGGTAATTCGCAGTGTGGTGTTCGTTGCAATTTGCACAGCAGAGCTTATTTGTGCTCTGTGATAGAGGGCAGGTTTTTGGAGAGTGCGTGCCAGCGCATTTAACAAATATGGACGGGAGAAAGCAATTTGTACTACCGTGGCCTAATTTATGGCTGTTTGTCCCGATTTTTTGGTTGTAGTATTTGAAGTAAACTCGATGATGGTTTATCGCTCGTACATTTTTTAGTTCGGCTAATGTTATCGAACCTTTGGTGAACTGCAATAGGTACATTGCTTGGTCACTGTACCTTTTGTTTTTGAATGCCAAGCTCTTCACTGCAATTGGGTTGACATTATTTTCTTCTAGAGCTCTTTTGATATCTTGTAAGTGCATAACGGGTAGGCCAAATACTACGACTTTTCTCGTCCTATCATCCGCGAGTTGATGCGTGTAGAAGGAAACTTTCTGATCCTCAAATAGACTTTTTATTTTGCGAAAGTCGTCGACTGATGCAAATGTTACCACAACTCCTTTTCTGGTTTGGCTCGTTGTTTAGTTTACTACATGTGCTGCTACAGCACGTAGGTGTACATCACTAACACTAGCACCCATTACGATGATTGGCGGTATGCGAGTATTCTTTTGCTGAACGTTCTCGCTCGTGTGTGTAAATCGTGCATTGCGTTGTGGTTTAGGATACACAGCATCCATTTTTGCGCCGTTGTCCGTAAGGAGATCAAATTCGTTGTTAGTACGAATATTTGACGATGCTGACTCTCTTAAGCGTAGGAATTCCTCAAGAGGGATGACAATACTTTTTGTCCGTTTGGACGCACCGGTTTTTAGTCGGCTCATTGCTCGAGCCCGAATGGCTAAGGCCGGCAACCTTTTCTTTTTAATTTTTTTTGCTTTTTTATCTCTTCACTTGATAACGAAAGACATCCGAACGCGTCGGTGGTTAAGTAAAGACTGGCCATTCCATCATCCCAATTTTTGGCAAAGATGAAAGATGCCTTAAAACAAACACTTTCATCTAATCAAATTGATTTGATTATTGGACAAAAATCGTGTAAGATGGACAAAAGCTGAAATAAGTAAGGCGAAACACTTAGGTATTTCAGTAAACAATCTTACAAATATACGATTATTGATTTAAATATACCGATGCCATCCATATCAACATTGCTACGCTACGCAAGAAAACTGGATCTTAAGCAAGGAATTCTCAACGACATTTTGGTTTTTATCGAAAATCTTGCTTGCGAATTTTCTGAGAGTGATCGAGAATGCGTCTTTGACGAGATGAAATTATGAAAGCATTTTAAATATGATCCAGCAGCTGATGAGATTGTTGGACCTTATAGCTATTGGCAAGTAGTAATGGCTCGGGGTCTCTTCAGATATTGGAAGCAACCAATTTTTATTGGCTTTGACCAACAGATGAAGAAACAAATCATCGTTGAAATTGTAGAAAGGCTTTTCGAAAAGGGCATCTACGTTTTGGCGATAGTTAGTGATAATTGTCAGGCGAATGTTGGATGCGGGTAAGACTTAGGTGCACATAATTCCCTAAATCCTCACTTTCCTCACCCGGTGACCAAAAAAAAAAATGTTTTTCCGTTTATGTTATTAAAACTAATTACAAATTGGTTGCTTGACACCGGTTTTAAATTTGAAGACAATAATATAAGTGCTCATATTCTTCGTGAATTAGTCGTCGAAAGAATTAAATCCGAGACAACTCCGTTATTTAAGCTCACCAAACATCACTTGGATTTGTCCCCACTAGTGATAGGAATAGTTTCGAAAATTGAGGAACGGAACGAACCTGCCAATCTGGAGATAAAGAACGGAACGCGGAACGCAGGTTCAAGATGATCTGCCATGGTTACGCTTTTTTCAGTTGCCCACTTAATATATGGATAACTTGAAAGTATTCATTCAATATTGTGTAATATATTTTTTGTGCAGTAATCACACAGTTTCAATTAAAACAAAGCTAAATACTAGTTTATTGAATGTGTAAAACTATTCTTCTACTAAAAGAAAAACGCTTAACTTAAGTAACCCACTATACAGTTCCTTTTTGATTAAAAGGTTAAGGCATTTTGTTGGTTTAGCTTTTACTAAAATTAATCATTTTTCCCCTTTTATACTTCTAAACAAAGAAGTAAACAGAAATTTGTTGCAAAGCATATGAAATTTTGACGCAAAATCAAAGACGCAAAATACAAGTTTAATCGGCTTTTTAAATTTCGTATGGATTAAATTACACTACACTGAATGAATTAATATTTCTTAATATAAGCAAATAGCATCGAGTAACAACGGTTTATATAAAATACATATACTGTTAAGTTGTTTCTGTAGGGTTGACATAATACTGTACGGTGGACTACCGGTGTGAAGGTAGTGCACTTTGATTGTCCATAAGAATAGCGCTGTTTCGCTGTTTTGCGCACACCGCTAGTGCAGGATTGTCTCTTTAAATTTTGGCGATGAACTTCCCACCAATCACAAATCTCTATCCTCTTCCTTTGTCCATACTAGAAAGAAGTAAAAGAGAAGAGAACGCCGTTCTTTACCGGAACGAAAAGAACGCTGAGAGAAACAGGTTCAGATTTCACTTGCTTCCTTTGTACGTACCAAATCAGCCCATCGTAGTAAAGAGAGCAGATCATCGAGCGTTCCAGACCGGATCGAAAAGAACGCTGAGAGAAACAGGTTCAAAATGCTCCTGGTTGTATTGTTTACAGCAAATCGGCCCATCAAATCAAAGAGAGTAGAAAGTCGTGGGTTCTAGGCCGGATCGCAATAAGCACTGAGAGCAACCGGCTCAGCACAGATCACAAAGAACGCTGAGAGCAGCCGGTTTAGATCGGATCGATATGATCGCTGATAACAGCCGGTTCAGGTCGGATCGCAAAGAACGGTGGGAGCAACAGGTTCAGTTTGAACCTGCTTGGATTAAAAATAAGGATCGCAGTCCGGATGCTTGCATGCTGGAACGGATCGCACCTGGCAGGTTCGGAACGCAACGCGCATCACTAGTCCCCACAAGAGCGGCAAAATGTACGTAAAGCAGCTGAGGTAATATCACGAACCACTGCTAGTGCTTCAAGAATATATTTTACGACCCGTACAGATGCCAAACAATTAGGCGTTTATAATGAAAAAAAAAAAAATATATATATATATATATATATATATATATATATATATATATATATATATATATATATATATATATATATATATATATATATATATATATATATATATATATATATATATATATATATATTGGTTCAATATTTCAAATTCGTGCTACTCGATAGCAAAAATCCACTATAAAAATCGTTTAATGCAAATGAAAATCAAAATCAAGCGTTGAACGATATGTTTGATCTCATGTCGAAAGGAATACCATTAGGTAAAAATAATATGCAATTGTTTAAAAAATCAACATTTACGCATGTTACATTACTAAGAATGCTGTTTGAAGACATGAAAGAAAAACATCAAATAACATTCATATCAACGCATAAGGTAAATGTTATTTAATATCATTTGATTTCAATTATCTCATGAATCCTCTTTATCATTATGTTCGGCTCATTCTCAGCTCAACCAAGATGTTCTTGAGAATTTTTTTTCACAAATTTGTCAACAAAGTTGAGTATACGATAATCCTTCACCGTTAAGTTGTTTATACAGAATTCGAAAGATGATTATGGGAAAGACGAATACCATTTAAAAAAATCACACACCATATGAAGAAAAAAATAATTCAAATAATAACAACAATCCAAACAACGAAGGAGAGCACAATGAGGAATATCTGTCTGCCACGGTATTTTCTATTGCAGATATTCCTCAAACACTGCCAGAAATATCATTTATACCTAACGAAAAGTAATAACGCCGAAAATGAAATTGTTGGCTGAGTTAGTTGCAGCAATTTAGAAATATCAGAACAAAAAAGTAATGGACTGCATTACATAATGGGATATCGTGCATATAAAATCAGTGCTAAATATCTAAATTTATGTTTAGGTAAGCATACCTACCAAATCACCGATGGTCATATCTACGGCCAACCGCTGTCTTTTATAAGACACTTGTCTCTGGGAGGTCTATTCGAGCCGTCAGAGAACTTCATAAAACAAGAGAACAAGGGAAAAGTGGCATAGTAGCTAACATTTCACACGAAATTCAAAATGAATTGCCAGATCTTCCCAGTGAAATTATTAAACGTTTTAGCAAAACGCGGGTATTTGTGCAAAAAAGATTTATAAATATGAAAATGAAAACCGAAAATCTTCGTAAAAGCAAACAAAAATATTCAGACCCTCATTCAAAACATGGAAAAAAAAACTTATAAATTTTTTAAATTAGTTGCATAAAAAAGCTTTGTGGTTCAGTTTCTCTTAACTTTTTTACTCTAAAATTAATTATTTAAAATTTTGTGCTTTGTTTTTTTTTTTGCCTCTATAGATATAGCAGTAAAGTACCAAATCCAGATAGAAACCTTTCCTCGATTCTAAGTCATTCCGTACGCAACAAAATCTTCTTCAATAGAATCACGCGTGGTTGCTAGGATACGCTTTTTCATCTAACGGTCAAAAATAAGCTTTCAAAAAGGTGGACCAAAATCGAGCTATGTCTCGACCTCTGTATTATATAGACTTAGATATTAATCGATCGGATAAAATGTATCGACTTTGGTTGGCAATCAGGCTAGATGGGTAAAAAAGCTGTTCAACGCACATTTACGAGACTAGCTATGTATTTTCCACCATTGAGAGGGTTTAGTGTTACGCCAAGATATTGGGACCGTTGTTTGTGACTAGGTCTTCAACTTAGTGATGGGGAAAATGAAGTTTTCGTCGGAATCGATTCCGGCTACCTCCGAAATTTTCTTGAATCGATTCCGGATATTAGGTCCGAAATTAGTTTCCAGAATCGATTACGGAACCAATTTTGGAATCGGCTCCGGAACCAACTCCGGAATCGGCTCCGGAATTGGTTCCGGAATCGGCTCCGAAATTGGTTCCGGAATCGGCTCCGGAATTAGTTCCGGAATCGGCTCCGGAATCGGAATTGGCTCCGGAATCAGAATCAGCTCCGGAATCGGAATCGGTTTCGCAATTGGCTCCGGAATCAAAATCGGTGCCGACATCGGAATTGACTCAAAACGAAATCAGAATTGGCTTCGAAACGGAGTCGGTTTCGGCATCTTCATAGGAATAGGCGTTTGGGTCCAATGATGCTATGTGTTGATAACGACAAAGAATCAAAATTACTTGTAAATGATCTATTCACATGGAGATTCACGGACTTATTTCGCTTCCCACACTTCTTATTGCAATTCAAACCATTCCATTTCTTGAGTCAAGTTCTGATTCCGGAGCCGATTCCGATCTTGGAATCGATTCCGGAGTCGACTAAGTCGGCTCTGGAATCGATTCCAGTGTCGGCTCTGGAATCGGCTCCGGATTAAACTCCGGAATCGGCTTCAAAACCAACTCCGGAATCGGAATCGATTCCAGCATCAGAATCGGCACTACTTCAAATGCTTGAACATCGTCAAAAAGTAAATCAAAGTGTGTTTGTTAGCAAATTGTTAAATAATGAATTGGATGCACCTTCTCAATTAGAAAAGTTTAACATTTAAGCACCTTGTTAAGTATTGAATTAGTACAGATAGCCAAAAAACCGATCTTACACGATCGTTCCCAGGTGCTACACTAATCGTGCGCGAATAAGCGAATACATGTAAATAATGATAGGAAATAAAGTTAGTCTAAAATCAGAAGCCGAACGAAAAAGTTGTATCGAGAATCCCCTACACACCTGCTAAAATACTTCGATCGCGTAATTTACTCTATACCATACCTAGACGCAAACTTTATGGAACTAACGATCCTTTGTTGAGAATGACAAGGCAATTTAACGACTGGATTCATTACAGGATTTTACAAGTTTTGCATTTGCAATGTGTGCAATCGCCGAGCCTACGCCAACTACATAAGAAAAATAGAAAACCGATTTAAAAGGGACCGAAGAACATTTTTTAGTTTTGCTAGACAAAACGAGCCTGTATCAGACTTCCATCAATAATGCTTCTGAATGGAAGATCTTTTCCCATGTTAACACCGGTAATGTTAAAATCAGTCAAGCATTTGCCGATTACTTTTCATCAACATACGTGACTAACTCGCCACCAGTCACTAATCCTGTTACGTCCAACCATTTACCTGATACAGCCGACATTTCTCTTCCTGTTCTTTTTGAAGCTGACATTGCTTCGACTATCAACGAGTTGATGCTTTCATTCGCTGCTGAGCCTGATGCTATACCCAGTGCTATTTTCAAACGCTGCAGAGATGTTTTAACTCCTGTCTTGACCACATTGTTCAACAGGTCTTTGCAGCAGAAATGCTTCCCTCAAGCCTGGAAATCTTACACCTGTTCTCACTTTCCTCTGAATCTTTATCCGGTTGCTATGGATCGCAATCCATGAGAATGGATCGCAATCAACTACGTCTGAATCGTTGTCAGCTACGTTTGGATCGCTCTCAGCTACGTTTGGATTGCCCTCAGCTACCTTTGGATTGTGCGGTAGCTCGCGCAAATTTCATTGCAGCGCAACCGTTTATTCAGAGACCGCGGGACACATTTGCATCCCAAGGAAAGAATCAAATAATTAATGCATTCGATTGAATCTAATCTAATCTAAAATCTAATCGTATTTTTTATTTGAAGCGTACATCATCATTAAAACTTCATTGATTATTTGACCAAGTTTTTCAAACAAACCTGCACAATCTTCTTCTTTTTGACGTAATGACCTACGTGGTCATCCTGTTCAGGCTTTCGAGATTTAGCCGGATATTCCTTCTTTGCTATGGAGAGACGGTTTGGTTGGGAATCTATTCTGATGCGTAGAAGCAGACAAATCTTTCAAACGTTATTCATTGCCTAAAAATGGGGTTTCAACACAAAATCTCAATTGGGTTCAAACATAGAACAATATGAAATTGTTGCTTTTCATATTGTCTGTTATGATGTGAATCGTGCGGTACGCCAAGCGGCCAATAAATAAACTTTGAGCCGCAACGAGATTTGCGCGAGCTACCGCAAAATCAAAAGGTAGCTTAGAGCGATCAAAACGTTGCTGAAAACGATCCAAACATAGCTGACAACGATTCAGACGTAGTTGATTGCGATCCATTCTCATGGATTGCGATCCATAGCAACCGGATAAAGATTCAGAGGAAAGTGAGAACAGGTGTAATTCATGTTCCCGGTTTACAAAAATAGAAATAGAAATGAAATTTTTAATTACCGTGGTATTTATATGTTATGTGCAGTCAGCAAAATTTTCGAGATCACCATTTCGAAACACCTATCAAGTGGTTTTAAAAATATAATTTCCAACGATCAGCACGGCTTTCTACCCAACCGCTCAATTGAAACTAACCTTCTCTGTTTATTGAGCACCTACTATCCTGCAATGGACAACGGTAAACAGGTAGACGTAATCTACACCGACTTCAGTGCTGCCTTTGACTCCATAAATCACTCAATGCTTATTTCAAAACTATCAAGCTACGGAGTAAATGGGGCGCTAGTTTATTGGCTCTCCAGTTATTTAAGTGATAGGCATATAACATTGAATGTTTCCTCCTCTCTATCTGCACCATTCACCAGCATGTCCGGGGTCCCACAAGGAAGTATTCTCGGATCTATTCTTTTTAACATTTTCATAAACGATGTTATTTACGTTATACCAGATTGCGAAAAAAAATTTTATGCAGATGATCTGAAAATGTTCCTACCGATATCATATCAAACCGATTGACTCTTCAAAACTGTTCAACTCTATTTAACTCATGGTGTAATTCAAGTTGTATGCGTCTCAACATATCTAAATGCTCTGTTATATCCTACACTAGAAAAAGAACTGCTATTGTTTACGATTATAAAATTGATGATAGATCAGTGCCGTGTAAACATGTGATTCGCGATTTACGACGACTGTTTACGCGGTTGTGACGACGCGATCGTTCGAGGATCGACAAGGAGCGTCCGTACTTCAGCTAGCGGCCGCTAGAGGTCACGGGCTGGACGATAAACGTTCGGACTGAACGAAAGGGATCGACCGAGCGTTTGACGGATAGCCGGTGACCGCATGGACTGCGAAAGAGGGCTTTTTTTTATCCCGGACCAGCGTGGAAGCGGACGAATTTTTAGTTTTTCACTCTCTCGGTTACTAAAATTTTGTGCTGTTAAAGGCATAATAAAATCATCCCGAATTACTTAAAAATGCCGTTTTTTGGTTAATTATTTATCTGCAGGCCGGGCGTTGTGCTAAGGCGCAACACACTATGAAGCAATACTTTCAAAAGCTTTCCGTTGGTTAGGATTCATTTTGCGTGTTTCGAAAAACTTCAAAGATCCATTCAGTATAAAAGCTCTGTATTGTGCAATTGTCCGTCCTACCTTAGAATTTGCTTATTACAGCAATATTTAATAGATAAGCTAGAATCGGTTTAACGCAAGCTCACTCGTTCATTGTTTTATCGTCTCCCGTGGTCTCGTAATTCTGTTTGTCCCTCTTACCGTACAAGTTGCCTGTTATTTGGACTAGAACCTTTGCAACATAGAATAGGACGGCACAGTGCTTACACCTGTTCTCACTTTCCTCTGAATCTTTATCCGGTTGCTATGGAATGGATCGCGGAACGCGCAACGAAATTTGCGCGAGCTACCGCAAACGTAGCTGAAAACGATTCAGACGAAGTTGATTGCAATCCATTTTCATGGATTG
Source organism: Anopheles merus (assembly GCF_017562075.2). Taxonomy (NCBI): domain Eukaryota; kingdom Metazoa; phylum Arthropoda; class Insecta; order Diptera; family Culicidae; genus Anopheles; species Anopheles merus. The sequence goes on from NC_054083.1 coordinate 8,419,971, forward strand.
CGATCCATAGCAATTGGGTATAGATTCAGAGGAAAGTGAGAACAGGTGTATTTCACCAGTTAAATAGTTCCTTTCGCTGTATATTTAACAGCGTAACATTTATACCAAAGACATGCTGTTGGATCCCAGTTGCCACAGGGATAATGGAAAACTAAAATGCAATGCTAATACATAGCAACCATACGGTATAAAAGTAGCTCGATAGCTCATCACTCTCTCACTCAAAGTGAGTTTATATATCAGGTGGGCTTCTCTCTCTCTCTCTCTCTCTCTCTCTCTCTCTCTCTCTCTCTCTCTCTCTCTCTCTCTCTCTCTCTCTCTCTCTCTCTCTCTCTCTCTCTTTCTCTCTCTCTCTCTTTCTCTCTCTCTCTCTCTCTCTCTCTTTCTCTCTCTCTCTCTCTCTCTCTTTCTCTCTCTTGTTGTCCTGTTCCGGATAGAGCACTTTGATGTGAAATGGCCCGTCAGGTCTCGCTTCACCTGGTCCAGCCATCGAGTTCGCTGTGCTCCCCTGCGCCTTATGCCGAACTGGGGATCGCTGTCGAACACCCTCTTGGTGGGGCATGAGTTCGACATCCTCATGACATACCCTAGCCCAGAGTATTTGCTTCCCTGCTCTAATGCTTCTCCACAGGACTCATGTCCGTAGAGGACCACCGGGCGTATCAATTGCACTATTTACTAATTCCATATACCATAATGTCGTTGTCCGAAGTAACGACCGTCCCGAGATAGCAGAAATCCTTTACCACCTCGAGACTGTCGCCGTCAACTAATACACTGCTTCCCAGATGGTCTGAGTCACCGGCAAGCAGGTACTTCGTCTTCGTCGCATTGATTCTCAATCCAATTCTTGATTCCAAGCGGAGTGAGGTGAATTTTCATCTTGCCCAGATACTCTCGGAACATGGATTTTTTCGAGAGTTTCTGCACGTCTGCGGCTTCGCTCCATCTCTAGAATGCCCGGAATGCACAGGCTCGGTCGAGTTTGTGGCTCACGTGCTGTTCCACTGTCCGAGGTTTGTAGAAGTCCGGCGCGACCTACTGGAGCTGGGAACGGACGGTACTATTACCGAGGAGAACATCGGGCGGAGGTAGCTGCAAAGTTCAGATTCTTGGACCCGAATCAAGGAGGCGGCACAACGCATCACCACAGTTCTGCAGCTGCCCTGGAGAAAGGATGAGGCAGCGATGGACGCGCTTATCAATTCCGCCTCCGCAAAGGCGACAGTCAACGTAGAGCAGGCGCAGGACGATCAGGCTGTAGTACGACGAGCGGCCCGAAACCGCCAAACAAGGGCCCGTAGAGCTCGACTACGCGCGGAGCAGCTTGGGGACATGGAACTGGCGTCCGCGTTAAGACTTTTGTACAGCGATGCAACACCTGCCGAAGCCACACCAGCACCAGTAACAGCAGCAGTAGCACCTCCGACACCACAACACAGCCGAAGGCGAACGCAGAGACAGGTCGGACTACAACAACTATCCGACAGTCAGCTGCAGGGTCACACAGCGCAACTTACTGCGGAAGTGGACCAGCGCCAAGCTACGGTGACGCCATCGTCGCCGTCACCATCGGGCGAGAGACAGGAGAGGCGCACTGGCCTGACACCAGAAGAAGAAGCAGCCGTTACCGCTCAAGTAACATCAGGGCGCTAAGAGAGCTGCTCAAGGTAGAGTGGATGACTTCCACGGAAGTAACGGAAGGGCTTAAGCTAGGTTACAAGGTTTTTTCTCATAAAGGACGAAGGCACAATAGTGTATAAATGCGTAACCAAAAAATAATAATAATAATAAAAAAGGAAGGTCCACTCGGACGGTCTTATCCGGTGGGTAAATCCTTAACGGGTAACCACCATCGGAAGGTGCACGCAGTTGAATGTTAAATATATACCTTTTTTGACAAATAAACTGCGGATACATAAAAAAAGTGTTTTTCAATGGCTTGTTTTCTGTCTCGCAGCAATTACCTGTATCGAAGTACGCTGCTTTTAGAAACTTAATTTAAGAAGATATAGAAATCATTTACGCACCTATACGGTAAGCGCTTCTTGGTGATGCTATCAATTGTAAATTGTAGTAAAATATATGTGTTATTTTTGCAGCTATGGAAAATATCAATATTGAAATTCTCATTTCTGAGCTGCAGCAGCGGGAACCATTGTGGAATCCGAAGCATGCCGGGTATAGGAATACCTTTGTTCAACAGCGACTATGGGATGAGATGGGCGCTAGCATGAAAATGAACGGTATGTTCGATCGTTTATCTTACCGAAAATACACGGACCGCGTAATTCGGGTCTGTGTTTTTTCGGCCTTATTTGAATAATGTATACTCTTGTCGCTGATAGCCCCTGTCGTTGGGCATTGTACCCCAGATATTGATCAGACGATTCAGGACAGAAAGAAACATACGGCGTTATCGGTCAACACGTTCTTACACGGTTAATGTTACACGTAATTTTACTCAGTGTTTTCATATGTTACAACCAACTAGTCCAAAATGTAGCCAATCGTAATAGTTTTTTTCTGCTCATCCTAAAGATTTACCTAAAGTTGAGTGACGAATGATTTCTTTTTTCATAGAACGAGTTGGTCGGTAATTATTAATAAATTGATTCGTAATTTTGTTAATTGGTTCAAGGCTGGATTGCAATCAGTGACAAATATCTATATCGTTTAATTCATTCTAACCCTAAAACCGTTCCTTCCTGCTGTGATGCACAATCTATTGTGATTTACATTCTTCCTTTTGTGATGCAGAGTCTGACGTGTTATGGACGAAACCTATTTGATCCGGAAAACTACATTCCGATACCCTACGTACTCTGGGCCAGAATTCATTAGATAAGTGTACGTATCGCATTGTAAATAGCTCATATACGGCCATTTTTGCTTTAAAATCTTGTAGATACGCTATATTTAGAATAAATATAATATAGTTGCTTCTTTTTATTGCTGAAATATGCTTTACTGTTCTAATATGATTTTATAATGTTAACAATATTTAGCACATCAAAATAACTCATTTTTAATCCATTAGTTAATCCAGACAAAATAATTGTTAATTTACTAACATTAATTACAATTAACATTTTACTAGTGATAACTATCGCTATAACCTGGCGTTCAGTTTTGGCAAATCGTCATTAACCCTACTACATACAGGGTTTTACAAGTCAGAATCGAATGTCAGCAAAACAATTTCAGAAGCACAAGATTCAGTTTAGCTGTCAAAAGTTGTTGTTTCACTGCACCGATGCTATTTTTCACAAGCGCAAATTGATTTTTAAATCGCTCAAGTTGTTTTTTAGAGGCCTTTCGCATCGTTTTGCAAATTCAGACATGTGTTTTGAGATTATATGAGTAAGATCAATGCTGTTATGCGTTTAAGCATTATATTTATGAAAGATTACGTATTTATGGTAAAATTGCGATTTTTTGTGCAAAAGGCTACATAAACATTGTACATGTTTACATACGCAAGGGCTCGTAGCTTTTTGCCCAGAAAATATTATTTTTCACAATAAATACGTAATAGTTCATAAATATAAAGCTATAAACGCACTAAATAAATGATTTGTATACAAATAATATCAAAATACGTGATTTAATTTGCAAAACGATGCGAAATGCCTCTAAAAACCAACTTTAGCGATTTAAAAATCAAATTGCGCTATTAAAAATAGCATCGATGCGGTGAAACAACAACTTTTGACAGCTAAACTGCATCTTGAGCTTCTGAAATTGTTTTGCTGACATTCGATTCTGACTTGTAAAACCCTGTAACGAAAACATATTAATCAATTATTCATGTTTTACTCAACAATTTCATCAATAACACATTTTTTTAAAATAAGAATGTTTATAAAACCCAATATTTCAATGTGTACTACTAGTTGAAAATATTCAAATATTTGCTCTTTTTTTCATGCTCTATCACTCCTATCCTTATGATAACGTCTTTTGAATTTATTATTACAGTCTGTCCCCCAGTTACGCGGCAAATAAATGATAAAGTGTATAAAAATACTAAATTGAATAAAAAATACTAAGTAACCAACTGTATTTTAGTCGAAAACCGTGAAATTCGATATTCGACGCGGATATTCGAGTTACGCGGATTCCTCGGGAACGCATAAACCGCGTAACTCGGGAACAGATTGTACTTGCATATGAGTTGCATTGAGATAATAAATGAAAAAATATATCCTAACATTCTTCTTTGGCTCGACAACCGTTGTCGGTCAAGGCCTGCCTGCACCACTTGTGGGTTTGGCTTTCAGTGACTAATTGATTTCCCCCCATAGCAGGATAGTCAGTCCTACGTATGGCGGCACGGTCCATTTGGGGATTGAACCCATGACGGGCATGTTGTTAAGTCGCACGAGTTGACGACTGTACTACGAGACCGGCCTATATCCTAACATTAATCCCTTTAAAATAATGTATCCTTTTATATTCCCCTTTGATCTAACTTCCTAAGTTACAAAATTGTTAAGAATTTCTAAATCTGTTGTGTTTCTCATTTATTTTTACTTTTTTTGTAACTTAGATTTATTAGTCAAAATTTATACAGGAATAAAATAGCTTCCTTTTCATAGTTCGTTATTTATGTACGCACGATTTAAATGGTAGTTTTGTAAAAAGTAATGCGAATGTAAATTTAACAGTTGCATATAGAACTAATACATATCTTGCTCCTTTTAGCTGAGCTTCTTAAAAGAAAGTGGCAGAATTTACGCAATCAATATGGAAGAGAAAAACGTAAAACTAAAGTGCCGACCGGTTCTGCTGCTTCCACGGAAACAACCTGGCTTTATTTCCAGCATTTAGCATTTTTATTCGATGCGTATTCGTCACGTACTACCGTTTGCAACCTGCCAGATATAAACCAGATTCCTGATGAAACGATTGAAATTTTGGACGGTAATTTCATTGAGTACTGTTTATTGTTATGATATCATGTATTACATCAGAAAATGTATTATATATTTGCAGATAACTTTCCAGCGGAGACAAATGTGTTTATTAAAGAGGTAGAAAATATACCGATGTGAGAATGATGAAAATGGTTTTCTACCATCGACAAGCCGAAAGAGATCGGCCCAAGAGCAAAATAAAGTGCTGGAGGAGCTTATTTGTTAAGAAAAACAAAAGATTGCCAAGTTGGATGGATTAAAACAAAATCCTTTCGATGCTAGCATCTCGAATGATTTGAGCAAATAGTCGATGCTGAGACAACTGCTAGCTAAAAAAGAAATTTTAAATATTTTAATGAAGCATGTACAGGTACAAGAACAATCCAATAAATTCAACTGAACTGAAAATGAACTAGTGCGGTTACGGTAATAGTTAATTAGTTAATCAAGTAAGTTAAGTAGTTGCATAGTTTTAGGTTACATAACAATGTATAATTAGAGAGATACAGAGATATTTATGCGTAGCAATTAGGAATTTAAATTAATTAGTTAATATTAATTTCTGTAAATATTATGCCCAACATAAAAACCTAACATTAATCAATGTAGACTTAAATGTAAGTATTGTTGTCATTTCATTGAACTTGAATATAATGAATTTCAGAACAAAGCTAAATATTACACTATCGTTATTATATATACATATATATATACATATATACATATACATATATACATATATACATATACATATATACATATATACATATACATATATATATATATATATATATATATATATATATATATATATATATATATATATATATATATATATATATATATATATATATATATGTATATGTATATGTATATGTATATGTATATATATATATATATATATATATATATATATATATGTATATATATTATATAAATAGAAAACTGGCGGAACGAAATTTGCTGCATTTACGAATGAGTGAAGAAAGGTGGAACTCCCTGGTCGTAACAGAACACTGTTATGCACTCCTTTGCGGTGCTAATACTAGAAACGTTTCATTCAAGTATATGATTTGAATGAACTATAAACGAATTGCCTGAAATGAATATCGTTTTTCCATAAAATATATTATGTGCTCTTCTTATACTTATAAAACAAGCAAGATTTAGATTAAGGTGCAATGCATGAATAAATCCGGATTGCCCCATTTTTGATTGCTCATACGAATTCGGTCGGTTGCTTTGCATACACGTATAAAACGCGTTTACAAATTAAAAACTTCATAATATGATTGCAATATGAAATCAATATAATGCATTGATCTCCGTGTCCTGGTTTTTACACACGCTCTACGGTTCGCTAACGAAGCAAAAATATTAACTATAAATCATCTAAAATTATGAGAACTGACTTATTTGTTTATCTACTTACCTCAAAGTTAGCATCAAACGGTGTTCAGGCTTGATGTTTGTTTTATTCGCTTTAGGTAACTTTGAGCGTATTTTACCCAAAATGTAGAAAAAAGTTCGTTTGGACATCCGCATGTATTCGTAGAAGTATTTTGGTTCGCTCAAAAGATCCTCGTACTGCTTGGTAAATTCTCCTCTTTCTTTTCTCGAGCGGTAAAATCTATTTGTAGTTGCTCTACTACGCTCTAGCATTTTAATTGCTGCTAGCAGTGCTGCACTTGAGGCATATTCTTCGCTATACTCCATTCTAATCGTGAAATAATGCACTAGCAAAATTTTAAATGCTCGTTGCTGCTATTCGCTTCCAATCCAAACAACAGACATGGCCGCTTAGATGTTTTGTTTTGATTGACAACGATTGACAATTCTATCCGACATATCGTACAGCTGACAGAGCACCTTTCGAACAGCGACGTGTTTGTTTGTTTCGTTCGATTGCTGCTAGAGCGCCGCCTTACTCGAGCGTACGACACACACTAAGCGGCCCGCACCGAAGCTATCAAAACACAGATTTGTGAGCCTTTTTGTCTGAAACAGTGTCGAAATCCAACAAAAGCATACACTTTTTAATGCTTTGTGCAAAGTCCGATAGGTGACGCTACTGAAAAACTTGACAGCAAGGGAAGAGGGAGAATATGTTTGGAAGAGAAGAAGGTAAAAAATCAAAACATTTTTCGTAGCGTCTTTTGCATGTTTGTGGTTCGCAGCTTCGTGGCGTCTTTCGCAGCATTTTAGCAACCTTGTACGCATTTGTGTTGATATTTAAGTTAGTTTTCTTTATGAAAATGGACTTAAATGAGAAAAAACTCTCGGTTATAAACAAATTGTGTGGCAAAAATCGCCATTTGCAGGCTCTGCGTAAGACTGCGCTCTGGCACCAATCGAACACGACATCCGACTCGAACAAACCCATATAATCATATGGAGGTGCACTGTCAGACACAAACAAACAAACAAGACAAACATGTCAAATCCCATACATTTTTCATGTTCGATGTCGTGTTCGATTGGTGCTAGAGCGCCGGGTAAGTCTGGCGTTTTATACCGAAGAGCCGCAAAACTGTTGAAGCAGTATAAAGAATCGGTGGACGATATTGTGAATGTGGTATCGCCATCAGAACTACAAGGTAAGTATTCTAATGTAACAGCTATTAAGTTTACAATTCTACAATTAGCATTTCTTGTTGGGTTTGTAGCAGCGTCGACTTCACCGGAGCTGTTCGATGGCGAGAATACCGATATGGCATCATCAGTTGATCCCGAACACATGCTTTTTCAAGAAACTCAGGATTTGGAACTGAACCTAAGTGAATCGGAAGATGAAGCATCGATGGACGACGATCAGGACATAGCATCTGAGGACGATGAAAACGATCCTGACTACACCAAAATGACAAGCGAAGAGGGCTTACGGTATTGGGCGCTAGCTCGATCAGAATCGCACGCATCTTTAAAAAGTTTGTTAAAATATCTTCGAGTCAACACAGATCTCCATCTGCCTAAAGATCCAAGGACATTGCTGCGGACACGACGAAATCCTGCTATCCTTTCGTCTATAGGAAATGGCAAATATTGGTATAATGGAATACGCCACTACTTGACAAGTGAAATGCGGTAAGTAAATCTACATTGCTTATGAATACGAATATATGCATTTGTTTAGAAAGTTTATGGCTCCCAAAAAGCTGATGTGAGAATACTAAGTAATAATTTAAATAACCTTCTCTTTTAAAAGAAAACGTACTGCAGTGCCACAAACGCTTCAGTACGATCTTAACATCGATGGCCTTCCTCTTCATACGCGATCTAAAACACAGTTCTGGCCAATTTTGTTGAAGATTGTTGACCAGCCGGATTGGCCAGTGATGATCGTGGCTATCTATTGCGGACCAACAAAACCGGAAAGTAATGAGCTTTATCTGCGGCAGCTAGTCGATGAGATAAATTTATTATCGAGCACTGGACTGATGGTGGGAGAAAATGTCATCACGTTAAAATTATGAGCCATCATCGCAGATACACCAGCACGAGCTTTAATTAGAGGTAAAATATAAGCATTTATGACAGGTAATATTTTCTAAACGTTGTTTCTTTGCAGATGTCCAAGGTCATACTGGAAGACACTCCTGTTTAAAATGTTGCTGTGAAGGAGAATCGGTGTCACAACGAATGGTTTTTTTGGATACGTCTGCGCCAAAGCGCACTCACAAAGGATTTTTAGATGGAGATTATATTCTGCATTGTACGGGGTCCACGCCGTTGATTGATTTGGACGAATTTGACATCATTCTGGATATGATTGTTGTTGATCGTCTCCATCAAATAGACATTGGTCTTACAAAAAAACTACTTCACATTTGGTACATGGGAGTGTTAAAAGAATGGAAAAGATGGAATCGCCAGCAACGTGAAGAATTTAAACAAAGACTCCTAAATCAAAAACTCCCCTTTGAAAAGAACCAAAAAATGGGCCCGATTGACGACCTAGCATATTGGAAAGGATCAGATTGCAAAACGTTTCTCCATTACATGGCTCCCGTAGTATTGGAAGGATTGTTGAGTGAGCAGGAATATAAGCATTTTATGCTTCATTTTTGTGCTATAACGATATGTTCAACAACCGAACATAAAGAACACTGGAAAGCTGCTGGTACTATGCTAAAAACTTTTGTAGAAACATTTGCCGATGTATATCATAAAAAAGCTGTTACGTCCAATGTACATAGTCTAATCCACCTCGAAGAAGAAGTAGAGCGGTTTGGTCCTCTTGACTATCACTCAACATATGCATATGAACGCAAGCTCGGAAATATAAAAAACAGGCTCATTAGAACTAACTATAGATGTTTAGAACAGGCAATTCGTAGAATATCGGAATTTGAAAATTTTACAGGAGCTCAACAAAACGATCAACCATTTCGTCACCCGTTTTATACGCAAAGAGGGCAAACTATTACTATGAATGTGAGGAAATATTTAAAGCTGCGAAATGATGATGTCAACTATTTGTTTATGACCAACAAAAACGTAATTTTAAAATTTGTTTCAGTAAGACAAGAGCAGGATAAGTTGATTTTTTTTATTCAGGAGGAACGGTCCGAAGGGCCGTATTGCTTAAAACTAGATTATACAAGTATAGTTCATGGCGCTACAATCCATATTGGCAGGGAGACATTTCCTTCTCTGAGCCATGGAGGGGCACCTTATCCCGGGTGTACTCGGACGGTTTGGTTTTAATCAATCCAGTCCATGATTTTGAGGTCCTATAAGCGTGACGAAGGTCTACATCATTCGGGTTTCGAGGTTGTCTATTCCAGTTCAGTGTTCGAAATGGCATTGCGGGGGTCTGTTTCGTGTGGATTCCAGGCATTTCGTCGGATCCATCCATCAGAAGCGGTCCGAGTATATTCCCATTTAGTGGCTCAAATGACATTGCGAGGGTCTGTATCGTTGTAGTCCTTTCCTTCAGTGGTCCGAGTGACATGGCGGGGGTCTGTATCGTTCCAGTTATCTAGTAAATCCTTGCAAGAACATCGTTCAAGCAAGGATCTTCTGTCTGCCGTCAATGCCGATTACTCAGCCATACACATTGCACTCATTCATTCTTACATTCATGCATACATTCATCCATCATACAAGCGATGTACATTATGTAACACATAGACAAACAAGAAGAAATAACATAGGATGCAAGATTGCTGTTGCCAACAATGTTGGTTGGTTCACAGACATTTTGCTTTAGGAAAGTCACACAGTTAAGCCATTCTCTCTATAGAAATCGAATATGGCCTTCAGGAACTCCCAGTCCGATACCGCTAATATATCCCGAATCGGAATATCAGTACATTTTCCCAGTCTTTCGACCGCGTCCAGCAAGGCAGGTCGAGCAGACTCGTATTCCACGCAGGACCACAAAAGATGATCCATGTCGTGGAATCCAAGCCCGCAGCCACATACCTTGGAGTCGACCAGTCCTATACGCTGGAGATGTGCACCCAATGCGAAATGATTAGACCTAAGTCTAGACATCATTCGAATGAACGCACGATCTCCAGGGGTGTTATGGAACCAAGGCTTCAAGCTTACACGAGGAGTGATTGTATACAGAAACCTTCCGAGTTCATCCGAGTCCCACAGATTTTGCCAACTTGCCATGAAAAACGCCTCAGGGGCCTGTAAGAACTCATGAGGAAGGATAGGCCTATCAAAAAAGGACCCTTCTGCAGCTCCCCCTTTTGGCCAAATGCGTCATGTTCATTTCCTGGTATACCACAATGAGCAGGCAACCATACTAGAGATATGCGAAACGACTTTTCAAACTTTACAATTTCTTTCACAAAGTGGTCTGGGCTCTTAACAGCCTTTACGGATTTTACTGCTTTCATAGCACTTAGGCTGTCTGAAAAAATTACATATTGATCCGCAGGGCATGCACTTATCAATAATAAGGCATAAAAGATTGCGGCGGGCTCCGCTACATATACTGAGCATGGTTGGCGTAATTTAAAGAGTGCTTCGGAGCACGTGTTGTATACACTAAATCCAATGCCCTGCTCTGATGAGGATCCGTCAGTATAAAAATGGTTACTGTTAGCATGGCCATGTTTCTCCACAAATTTGCTGGGAATTGTCATCCGGCGGAGGTTATCGGGGATACCTTTAATTTCCTCCTTCAATGAGGTATCTACACTTAAAATGGAACTGCAGGACTCTGGTAAGCTGGCACTAGTTATACTTTGAAAAGTACTAGGGTGCACCTGTAAGGAAACAAAATCATGATAGACCTTCATAATTTTGCATTTAGAACCTATCTCTTCAGACGTCTTTGGGACGTCTTTGGGATGGGCATCCCACCAGAGTCCGGTAACCGTTCTGAGAAAATTGATTCTTCTTGTACATTTCTGTACCAGATAGTCGATATATGTCCTCCATACATTTTTGTTACCAAACAAAACCCCTAGGTATCGAAAAGATCTGGCTATGGATATCTGTTTACCATGTAACAAAAAATCGACCTTTGAGTCAACCAAATTCAAGCGTCTATTACTCTAGGTGCTGTAAAAGAAAGAGAATATCAGCATTTCCGTTTTCTCAGGAGAAAACTCGATAACTAGGTTCGTGGCCCACGCCTCTAAATTGTTGAGCGTGGTTTGCAAAGGACTTTGAACGTCGGCGATGCTGTACTGGCGACTGAAACAACACCGTCGTTCGCCAATTACCTTAGGTTACAGCCAGGTGCAAGTCATGTATCAATATCATTCATATAAAAGTTATACAACAAGGGGCTCAAACAGGACCCTTGTGGTAGTCCATAGTAACTAATTCTTCGAATTTCATGTGGTCATTGTCGCAAATTCATTGCCTTTTCCGAAAGGAGGTTGAATGAGACGTTATTCAGTCTTGGGGTTAAGCCCGCAGATTCTAACTTTTGACACAGAACATTGACTGATATTGAGTCAAAAGCCCCCTTGATGTCAAGAAATACAGATGCCATCATTTCTTTACGAGAATGAGCCATCTCGATTTCGGACACAAGCAGCGCCAAGCAGACGTTGATACCCTTGCCTTTGCGAAAGCCAAATTGGGTACTTGACAAGAAGCCTTTGGATTCAAGCCAATTGTCCGGTCTAAAAAGAATCATTTTCTTAAATAATTTTCGCAGGCAAGATAAAATTGCTATCGGTCGATATGAGTTGTATTCTGATGCAGGTTAACCAGGTTTCAAAAGGATGACTTCTTTCACTTCTCTCCACTCCAACGGGACGGTGTTAAGCTCCAACATAGTGTTGAATAATCTCAACAGCCGTTTTCTCGCCAGATCTGGCAGATTATGGAGCAATTTGTTCCGAATCAGATCCAGTCCTGGAGACGAATTATTGCTGGAGTACAGAGTAAGCGATAGCTCAACCAATGTGAATGGTGAATACATTTGCGGATCACTCCCATGAGCACTCGGTTGAAATGGTGGTGCTTGAGCGAAAACAGGGTAGGCTTTTTGTGCAAATGGCTCTAGCCATGCTCCAGAAACCCTTTCGCTCTCGTTTCTTGCTTTGCTGTTGGGCATTCTTTTTGCCATGCTCTGAAGCTCCATTTGCGAAGTGGAAGGCTTGAGGTTTTTGACATACCTCGGCCAGTATGATCTTTTTTTTTGCTTTAAGCAAGTTTTTGCGCATACGCTCTAGACCTCTATATAATGGTTGTATAGATCCATAGATAGATTTTTTATACATAGATTTTTAGGGGGAACAATTTTGTTTTTCCGGATCCGTTTGATTGACAACCTCGGTGTAATCGATCTTTTCACTCCTGTTAGAGGGGTCAGATTGGGCAATAGTTCATTACCCTCAAGAAGTGAGAGTATATCGAACGGATTCACTTATGAGGTTATCTTCATAACATCCGTGAATGACCTCTTCGAATTATAAAGGCCGTCCTTTTTATGCTCGGCTTTTTTTGCGGTACACTGAGCAATGCACTTTTGGGTGTCAGCCTTGCATTCTGTTGTAGAATGCGGTCCTTTGCACTTACCGCACCTAACAGCGTTGGTACAGTAGAGCTCGGAATGCCCAATCTGGGTGCATTTAGAGCAGGTTGCCACCCTCGTAACAAAGAGTCGACAGATGGGTACCCGCAGACCCTCGAAGTACAGCGTGTTCGGCAGTACAGCACCCTCGAAAGTGATCCGGAGTGAGGAAGTCTCACGGAACACCTTCTTTCCGTCAACTATTTTCGAAGCGTACAGTTCTTTCACTTTGAGGACCCTAAAACGAGGCGAGGATTGGTGTAGAAAATCCCCTTGTACGTACTTTAGGATGTCTTCTAAGGGGTATTCAAAGCCATCTACTACACCGATGACTTCCACTCATCCACCGGGAATATACACCCGGTAATCCTCCGCATAGTCCGGATCAGCCACGATAGCATTGGCCTGCATTCGGTCTTTTGTGGTGCCACGAAACTTTTTTGGATGCAGTCGAATAACGTCCAAAACACCTGGGAATTTCTTGTAGATGGATGCTGTGATCGAACTAGCATCAAGCGGCTTGTTACGGGGCATGAAGAACACATTATGTGCTCCGTTAAAAGAAGCGTGGTACACTTTAACCCTTGGTTTCACTTCTTTTTTGGAGGAAGCATCTCGCGGTGTTGAGGCTAAAGGTTCATTAGAAACCTTTTTCTTCGCTATCTGCCCTGGGTCGGAACTTTTGCGCTTCACTGTAATGAAGCCTTCATCGGATTCATAGATAGGCTCCGCCTCCATGTGAGAGCCCGAGCCAACAATTTAACTGCGTGGAGAACAAGGATAGTTGGATAAGAGAGGATCACTTACCAAACACATGACAAATGAGAGGAGAGCGCGCTCTTCAAGATTCGAGCGCGCGAGATGCGAATGCACAAAGATGCGTGCCTTACGCACCTGTATTGTCGCTCAACACTCTCAAACGGGTAACACACGGACAATCACATACACGGCACACAATTAACACAGTACACGACGCACTGTACACTTATTATGCACAGCAAACAAGATGAAGAGTAAATCGGACAGAAACTGTCAAAAGGACCAATTGTTGGATTATTGTGATACTGAGTACATCAAACAAGGAGCGTATTAGTCACGATCCAAGGTGTATTTATTTAAAAGGTGAATTGTTATCGCATTTACCAGAAGAAAATTGAAAATTCTGAAAATTGTACTAGGGAATTTAACCCAACAAATGATTGGGACGCTCTAGCAGCAATCGAACACGTTCTCGAACAAAAAAAAGCAATCGAACAAAAATCTAAAATTACCTGTTTTTATTGATTTTAGAACAAGGACCACTATAGGAACATGCCTGTTTGGTGTACCTATAATGGCACTATCGTAAAAACACTTAAAAATACGTAAATATGATCAACAGCCAATGAATTCGAATAAAACAATATCATTTGATAACAATTATGTTTAAAAAAAAATAATTGCGTTGTTATGTGGTCATTTAGGACGTTAACAAAAATATGAGTATCGTTATAAAATCCTAAGGATTTTGGGAAAGTTGATACCTTTCACAAAATAATGGATTTTTCGGTCACTAAGAAACGGAATAGCTCCATTTCATTTTTAAATCCTTTGTAAAAGGCTAGAGAACATTTCACACTATCGTAGATAACTTAACTACTGTTAATTTATAGTATGAGACGCATTTTAGTGCAATACCACCACTATTGGTACTAGCACCACTATAGGTACATTTACCCTATATATTATTTTAAAATGTTTACCTAATTAAATCGCCTAACATAAAATATTTTTAAAAAACCAATTTGCATTGTACACGTTTGAATTAAAAATTTAAAAAAAGGAATTTGAATAATTTTTTATTTAATTAAATTTGAAAATAGTGAATTTTCTTACATATCAGTTAAACTACTCGCTAAAAAGTATTGTTCTACAGCTAGAAAGCAACAAAATATAAAGTAGGCCCAATTCATTCTGTACTTTGCCCGATTCATACTTCACAAGGCTCGAATAGCAATGACAGTGCCCAATTGAGGGTTTACGTCGCCCGAAAAAGTATTTACGGCGACCGATAACGCTTTGACGATGCCGGATTGGCTAGGTAAACCCTGTAATAGGTTATTTTATCTTACAGATAATGTCGGAACAAGAAGAGCACCAAAAAAGAACCTACCGTACCACCACTAAAGCCGATAGAGAAAGAGTGATAGCTGTCCATGAAAATGGAAATCGAGATGGAGCAATCGCAAGAATGTTAAATATGAAGCGATAAACAGTTGCAGGGATTATAAAGAAGTTCAACGAAACATCTGTTATAGAAGCCGGTCTTCGCGGAGGAACAAGTGCCAAAAAACTAAGTACAGAACAAAAAGAACAGATCAGAGCTTGGATCGATGAAGATTGCAGCATTTCATTAAAAAAATTGGCAGCTAAAGTGCATGAAGCATTTCAAATTACAGTTTCAAAAACAACAATAGCTAAAGTAATCGAAGGCTTCAATTACACGCTAAAACGTGTACATAAAGTTCCCGTTAGACGAAATGTTGACGAAACAATAGAATCCAGACGGCAGTACGCTGTAGAGTACACATCGCTTGGAGGCAGATATCCCCAATATGAAGTTATATTCATAGACGAAGTGGGGTTCAATGTTTCGATGCGAGATACTAGAGGGCGAGCATTAGCAGGAAAACCTGCAGTTAAGGAGTTACTAGCACTACGAGCACGAAATATTTCGGTGGTATGTGCTATGAGCCGAAATGGAATTGTGCATTACGTGTCTCAAACACGTGCCAGAGATAAAAATTTTTTTTGTTAGTTTTATAGATGAGTTGCATGATAAATTGGAAGAAAAGCTAATAACCAATGCGATATTAATATTAGATAACGTAGCATTTCACAAGTCTTATGAGATAAAACAAAAAATTGAATCATATGGGTACAAAATCATGTACTTGCCACCATACAGCCCGTTCTTAAATCCGATAGAAAATATGTTTGCCCAGTGGAAGCAAATTACAAAACGAGCCAATCCTAATAATGAAACAGAATTAATGCATACAATTGAAACAGGAGCCACTCTGATCACATCAGTAGACTGTGACAATTATTACAAACATATGTGGACATGTCTTCCACATTGCCTAAATGGCGAAATAATTGATACATGATCGCGAATTATTAATATTTTAAGTATGCTGAGAAGCATAAAATCCACATTGCTGTGAACTTCATCTACAGGTGATAAATGAAATTACATATAAAATGAACTTTTTTTTATTGAAATACAATTTTTAATATCGAACATTGTTTCAATAAAACTACTGTTTTGGTGACCAGCTCATAGTATTTTTTTTAAATATTACATAATTAGTGAAACAAAACGCAACATTGTATTTGTACACTTCATGGATCAAACACACCGGAGCTTCCGATTTAACGGCTTAATGGATCTAATACACCGGAGCCACCGATTTGACAGCTTAATGGATCTAACACATCGGAGCCACCGATCCAGAGTAGGACGCTTTCATTCTTGACTTTGCCCGATTCATACTGAACAGGGCCCGAATAGAAATGACAGTGCCCGATTGAGGGTTTACGTTGCCTGAATAAGTATTTACGGCGCCCGATAACGCTTTGGCGATGCCCGATTGGCTAGGTAAACCCTGTAACGCTGCACGTTCTCTCTCTCGCAACTCGTTCCTAATTCGCTCTCGTTCTCCCGATCTCGCTACCGTTATCACTCTCTCCCTACCGCTAGCGCTTTTCCTTTCTTACATACATGCATTTTCAACATACGAACATACATTTCATTTTCAATGTTTTCAGATTTTTTTTAACAGCGATCTTATAAGAACCCCGATTGTAGAAAGTGTGACTATTTTTTCACCTATAATTTCGATAGTAACTGCATTAACAAGATCGAGAACACTTGTCGCTTGTTCGATTGCGGTTCAATCATGTTCTTCTAATTTTGATTTTAATGTTAATTGACTCCACACAGGAAAGCAACGAAATTCTGTTATTGTTTAATATTTTCAACATTTCGTAATATAATGTGCTGTCAATGTACAATAACTTGTATTGCTTATGCTTGTCCAAGCATCAGACGTTAACACAATTGTTTCGGCTTCTTTTAGATTTTTTCAACGTTGTTAACTGCTACAGCACGAAGTCTAGCATTTGGTACAAAGTAAAAGGCTATTTTGTAAAATTAAAAATAATGCGTAGCATCAAGAAAGTATGGAGTTGTTTTCCTGAACTTTGTATTTGTGTGTAAAAAATGTTGATTTTATATTTCACCTGTGCTTCGATTGCACCGATTCAAGCCCAAATTAGACATTGATTTGCAAATTAGACAATACACATTTGCTTACGTGATGTTTAATTTGAGACAATTTGCTACCCCGTTGTGCCAAAATTATACTCCTAAGGTGTTTTTGGTATCGATACACAGTATTTTAATAGAGTCCTTGGATCCTTCGGCAGCATGGAATTAGTTTCTTGTTTGAGTGAAGAGAAAGCGAACCCACGGCATAATGATAAATGTTAGACGAAAGCACTAAATGCTTTTTCCTGAAACTGGACATTATTTATATCCATGCCTTCGTCGTCACTGCAGTCTTTTTTTCGTTAAAGGGATCATCGTCGTAGAAACCATCATCTCTGTTGCGTTTAACAATAGTCAAATAAAGCGCGATGACTTTTACGAGCATCTTATTTGTAGTGCTTAACACGTAAGAAGATAAAAAAAACTTCTGTACTATCCTACGGTTATAACAAAAGAGCCCGTTGCACTTTGGTTGTTACTCCCCCCCCACCCTTCTTAGGCGTCATCCATAAATTATGTAACACTGATAGGGGGGAAGGCGGTGTCGTCAAAAGTTACGATTTGTTATACAGGGGAGAGGGGGAGTTTAAACTTTTGTTACGTAACACAAAATAAAATGTATCAATTTTTTTTTTCGAATCACAATAAATAATAAACGAAGATTCTTTTTCGTGACTTTGCAAATGGCACAAGAATAAACTGTAACGCTGTAAACAGGTGTAATACCATTCCAGCTCCAAACCAACCCAATTCGTTTCAAACAAATTGGAGTTGATGCAGTAAGCAAGTTGTCGTCAGAATTGATGATTAGTCGTAATTTTATAAATAAATCGAAAATATTGTGTATACTTTGTTGTGTATATTTAATTAAAATGATAGACGAATCTAATATTTCGACGAATATAACATATATTTTTTACACGGTCACACACTTTACACAACGATAACAAGGACGCTAAACATTCAGACGAGATGCGCGAAGAAAAATAATGCGACTCAACACATTTGCTATCGTCATGCCGGGCTCATACGCATCAGATGCCGCATTCCGAGCAAGACATGTGCGCATAAACGGGTCTCGGGAGGCGAAGGCTGTCCTTGTCTCTGGGATGGCCAGCATCGCCTGAGGGCGGAGGTTACTTGCAGGCCTTATAGTTGTAGCGACGAGAGCAGAGCCGGACAATCGATGCTACCGTTGAGAAGCCCAACAATGAAAGCCCGCCTAGCATTTCGTATCCGGTGGTCGAGTTGGGGTAAGCCGAGTAACAAACACCTTGTCGTGTAGTCGTTGGTCCTCCCCCATGAACGGTAGCCCAACGCTGGATAGACTCCAAACCCACAACCCCCCGAGCAGAGGAGGACCACCACACAACGCTGCCATACTCCAGCACTGATCGAATAAGAGCACAATAAAGAGTGTTGGTGCAGATTGGGTCAGAGAGCTCGCGAGTCATGTTAACGACTAAACCTAACAATTGACTGCATCTTTTCACAACGTGATCAAGGTATTGCTCAAACGTGATTCTCGCGTCGACGAAAACACCCAAGTCCTTGACACAATCGGCTCTCTGCAAAGTTTGCCCGTTTAGCGTGTAGTCGAAATGCACTGGAGAGCGCGAACGGCTGATGGTGATGGTAACACACTTATCAACACAAATGTTTAAGGAGTTTCGCGTGTACCAGTTATCGAATTCTTCTAGTGAAGCCTGGAGTATGCGATGGTCGTCTGGTCCCTGGATTTGCCGAAAGATTTTGGTGTCGTCCGCATAGAGCAGGTGATTATCCGCAGGAAGGATCGTGGAGACATCATTTATGTAAAGGACAAATAGTATAGGTACCAGATTGCTGCCTTGAGGGACGCCAGAAGAAGCACGGAGGGATCTAGATAAATGGGGCCCCATCCTAACGGAATAAGTGCGGCCCATTAGGTATGATCTCAGCCAAGCAACTAGGGGATCTGGGAGGCCAAGTCTGTCGAGTTTTGCTAGTAATATGACGTGAGATAGCCTATCGAAGGCGGCTTTTAAATCGGTGTAAATGACATCTACTTGAAGGCGAGCATCTGAGTGCTACTACGAAGGACATCTGAATGGAGCAGAGGCAGGAGAGGCTGGCGCAAGTGACAGAACAAGGCAATCACCACAGCAGCAGCACAGCAGTAACAACAGCGACAACATAGGTGCAGACGACGGGATGCCCCCGCCATCTCTGGATGAGATTGCCAACGCCATCAAGAAGCTTAAGAGCAATAAGTCTACGGGCAGCGATGGACTGGCGGCCGAGCTCTTCAAGGTGGGCCGGAGAGGCTTACCGTCGAAATGCATCGACTGTTCGTGGAAGTCTGGGAACAGGAGGAACTACCGGAGGAGTGGAAGCTGGGTGTTATTCACCCAGTCTACAAAAAGGGCGACAGACTGGATTGCTCGAATTTTCGAGCCATCACAGTCCTGAATGCCGCCTACAAGATCCTGTCCCAGATCCTGTTCTGCAGACTTGCGCCCTTTGCTACATATTTTGTCGGCAGCTACCAAGCTGAGTTCGTTGGAGGCAAATCCACCACCGATCAAATTTTCACTCTGCGACAGATCCTCCAGAAGTGCCGAGAGCGTCAGATCCCTAGGCACCACCTGTTCATCGACTTCCAGGCGGCCTACGACACCATAGACCGGAAGGAGCTATGGAGCATCATGCAGCGGTACCACTTTCCTGAGAAGTTGATCCGGCTGTTGGAGGCCACCATGAGCGGGGTGCAGTGCAAGGTGAGAGTATCGAACTTGACGTCGGAATCGTTCAAATCTCACGGGGGTCTGAGGCAAGGTACGGACTCTCCTATCTGCTCTTCAACATCGCCCTGGAAGGTGTCATTCGAGGCGAAGGGCTAGACAACGGCATCCGTGGCACGATCCTCTACCGGTCTCTCCAATTTCTTGGCTTCGTGGATGACATCGACATCATCGGCAGGACAACAGCGAAGGTGTGTGAGGCGTACACCCGATTCAAACGCGAAGCAGCAAGAATTGGATTGAGAATCAATACGACGAAGACGAAGTACCTGCTTGCCGGTGACTCAAACCAACTGGGAAGCCGTGTATTAGTTGACGGCGACAATCTCGAGGTGGTAAAGGATTTCTGCTATCTCTGGACGGTCGTTACTTCGGACAACGACATTGTGGTGTATGGAATTAGTAAATAGTGTACTTAGTATGTAAGTATTAGTGTGTTAGATTTTAATGTGCATTATAATTAAAGAGTCAAAGCGATCGATCACAACAGACATCAGCAGCGAAATCCGGAGACGTATTGTGCAGGGGAATCGTGCATACTATGGGCTTCACCGACTGCTGAGATCCAGAAGACTTCGAGCCCACATAAAATGTGAGATATATCGCAAATTGATATGCCCGGTGGTCCTCTACGGACATGAGTCCTGTGGAGAAGCATTCGAGCAGAGAAGCAAATACTCTGGGCTAGGGCATGTCATGAGGATGCCGAACTCATGCCCCACCTAGAAGGTGGCGCAGGGGAGCACAGCGAACTCGATGGTTGGACCAAGTGAAGCGAGACCTGACGGAGATCGGCGGGGCGAGTACCGGCTTTGAACGATGAAATCCGATCGACGCTCATGAGAGAATGAGAATCATGAGATACAACTGTCAAGCATTTAAAGACGTTTATATCTACGATTTAAGGATGGTTAAGTTTTGAATTTTGATTTTTTTTGCCGTTGCGAATGGATTTCATTCGTTACATCATTATTGGATGATTTGTTATCAATTATAAGGCAGCTTTAATCACTTTCTTGAATTTTGAATTTAACTTAATTCAAATTTAGGAGGGTCGACAGGAATTAATAATGAAAAATGTATAGAAATACTGATTAATTTTATTTTAAAGAGTTATAAACGTTATTTACATGGTGAAAATGTTTTGCGATATTTGTCTATAAAGTTATCAGCAGTGAAAAACAGTATATTTGACCTTTACATAAAAATTACATACATATTGTACTTATCTTCTTCTTCTTTTTGGCTCAACAACCGTTGTCGGTCAAGGCCTGCCTATACCACTTGTTTGGGGTTGGCTTTCAATGACTTTTGGATTAACCCCCATAGCAGGATAATCAGTCCTGCGTATGGCGGCACGGTCTAGTTGGGGCTTGAACTCATGACGGGCATGTTGTTAAGTCGTACGAGTTGACGACTGTACCATGAGACCGGCTATTGTATTTATATAACTATATTTTTATAGATATTTGTATGTATATTAATATTCCGATATATTTTATGTTTTTTATATACATTTTCAAAACTGATGAAATTTTTTTTTATTTGAAATTGATCACAAAACATGTTCAAAATGTTACATACCTCTAAGTTTAATTCACTTCAATCATTTAAAGCAAAATTTAAAGCAAAACGTTACATTGAAAACAACATTCGTTCGAAATCCGCAGCGCAAAACCTTGCGGATTTCTCCCCATACAAACGGGAACGTTCGACCCCGGCAGGTAGAACTCATTCTTTCACGCGCTTCTTACGGTCTCTCAATGGTACGTTATTTTAAAACTCAGCGCCAAGTGAGCGCCTTCTGAGAACCGCGGCGAACGGATCTCGTCGTTCGAAGCCCATAGTCGCCCGCGGGTGTCTACATGGATGGGAAACTTCAACCAGGGACTGAGTAGCCTGAAGAATTGTTGTTGTCCGGGCCATGTCACATCGTGATTAGGCCATCAAAAGAGAAAGAGAGAGAAAGAGAGAGAGAGAGCGAGAGAGAGAGAGAGAGAGAGATAGAGAGATAGAGAGAAAGAGAGAGAGAGAGAGAGAGAGAGAGAGAGAGAGAGAGCGAGAGAGATAAGTTTCGCCGACAAGCTTCACATCATCAAACTAAGAGAGAATGGAAAGAGTTTTGATGATGGATTTGATGAAACCAATTGTCCTGAGTCAACAATACGCACCATCGTGAACACAAAAGAACGATTCTTGGAATCTTTGAAGAAGGGTGCTTTGATGTAAAGCACGATCATCACTCAAAACCGAAAGGATCTAATAATCAAAATGGAGATAATGCTTCTGTTTTGGATAGAAGATGCAACCAGCAAGCGACTTCCTCTATGCATGAAGAACATTCAAGAAGGCTATCTCATTTTACAATGATTTAAGATCTAAAAATGGCAGTACGAGTGAACCTGAGTAAACTTTCAAGCAAGGGTAGGTTGGTTTTCATAATTCAAAAAACGAGAAAATTTGCGTAATGTTAAAATATAAAATGAAACAGGCAGTGCGGACGATAATGCAGCCTTACCTTTTTCGAGCCTTTTCGATAGATTAATAGCAGAAGAAGGAAGATCCTCGACAAAATTTCAATGTAGATGAAACTGCCCTGTTTTGGAAGAAACTGTCTGAACGTTCTTAAGTTTCCAAATAAATGAATTCGATGTCCAGTTATAAAAAAGGAAAAGACCGAATCACTGTAATGCTTGGAGGAAATTTTGCAGAATACCATAAACTAAAACCACTAGCAGTGTACAGCGCACAAAAAACCTCGAGCTTTTAAAAATGATAATTTAGGACGTCTACCAGTGGTGTGGAAATTCAATTCAAAAGGATGGGTTACACGTTCCACTTTTGTTTCATGGTTTAATGAAAGTTTTGTACCCGAGGTATAAAAATACCACGATTTGCACGAGATACCATTTAAAGTGCTTTTACTTTTAGATAATGCGCCTGGACATCCTGTTGAGCAGAAGAATATGCACCTTAATATTAACGTATTTTCTACCACCAAGAACGACCACGTTAATGCAACCAATGTATCAGGATGTAAGAGCTGCTTTTAAATCTCATTATCTTCTGGCACACTTTCACATCAAGGCATTCAAACGACTGAAAATGATGCTATAACATTGAGCGAATTTTGAAAGCAATATATTATTTCAAACGCAGTTCCGAATGTTGGTATGGCCTGGTAAGAAGTGAAGGAAAGTATAATGAAATCAGCATGGATAAATCACTTCAGTTTTTTCATGAATGATCAACAGATGAAAGCTTCTGATAAATCTGATGAATTGGATGACGATGTGAATGAATTCCTTGAACATGACATGAAAAACTATATAAATAGTTCCGAGGCACCTTTATCAAATGATTAATTGATAAAGCCTCAGATATTATAAATGCTTGAAGAATATATACACGACGACGAAATTGTGGAAGAAAATGATAAAAATCTAGGTATAAAGGATTGACCGAAGCATTAAGTCATTTGGAAATCGCATTACAGGGTTTACCTATCCAATAAATATATTTATATATTCAAATAAGCTGAGTGAAAAAAGCTACGTTTGGAATGGTTACAAGCTAGAAACAGTTATTCTGATTCCGAAACGGATCCGATATCTTCCGAATCAAGTAAAAAACTCTCTGTTAGTACTTTCAACGAACCATTGAACTGTCTTTAGATTCTTTGACCTTGCGTGAAAATAGCATGGAACAAATTTGCGATCCGCAAAACCTAGCAGAACGTCAAGGCTCGTTGGAAGCTGCGATCAGCGAAAGGAACAACAGAGAGCAATGCCCTGAAGAGTCTAAAGCAGCGGTCGGCAAACTTTTGAGACAACGGGCCAAATTTAGTAAATGATCTAAAGCCGCGGGCCAGGAGAATGCGGTTTTTCTATTATTCTGATTAATTATTACATTATAAAATTTTAGAAACAAAATAATTGGTTAATGATATCAAGCAATGTGATTGGTATTATTGCTGTTTTCCTATAATTGTGTCATCCAAGCATGGTTCAAAATTGATATAACTTACTTATAACATTTTTTTTAATATACAAAAATATAAATCATAAAATTTCGTATGCGACCTTCATTTCGAAAGTCTTATTATGGTGTTAAAATAATGTTAATATTGAGTAACGGTTGCATTAAAAAATGGACAACAATTGTCGATTTTTGATGGGTTTATCTTAACCCGCACTAACAAACCGTAAATTACACTTTGAGCAGTAGTATCCCATTAGTTAGCAGACAAAATTTGACACCCCTATCAGTCGAACTCGAACCATGATGGCCAAAAAAGTGAATCAAAAGCGTGCGAGATCGAATAATGGCACCCCGTAGCGTCCAAAATGGACTCCGTGCGGAAGTTTTTGGACGTCCTATATACCGGTTTTTGCATTTTGGTCGCCAACATCTTTGAACTATAAGGCAACAATGAAAGCATCGAAAGAAAGCCCAGGTTCATTTATGAGATTCCAAAAGAAGCTGAAATGAAGACAGAGGGACAAGTAGCTACATTACTGCATTAGCTGGACCGGAATATCGATGCAACCCACCAAACAATAAAAACATATATCCTGGGATAACCTGGGGAACATGAATCAACAGATCAGGAATTAGAAATCGCATCCACTGGCTTAGCAGAGGCAAACAATTGCGCGAAAACTCAATGCAATCATTTCAGGTGAATTTCGATAGAATTTCGATATAACACCCTAGTCCGCAAACTGGTCCAACATCCGTCATATGTGTCCTATCGATTTTTTCTACACCAACGTGATGCAAAAACTCTACTCTAACAATTTTGTAGCAATAACTTAGGAGGAATTGATGAAAATCGAAGGTAGAACTTAAATCATGCATGTCTACGTCCACCAAGGTGAAAATTCCTAATAACTGACGAAAGGCAATTCGCAAAGTCTTTAACTTATTTGTGCAAGTAATCTGAAATAACTCCCTTTCAACAGATGTAAAAGTAAAGAAATTATCTTTCGTAGTTTTTTTCTACAACCAGCCGAAAATGGCATATTTTCGTCACAGTCGTTATCAGGTACACGGTGGCGGTGCAAATCGAACCACAAACCATGGTTAAATGAAACTTGTAGAGTTTAATTCATACCAGCTCCGACGAATCACAAAGCACAAGCGACAAACTGCACTTTTAAAGTGCAAGTTTTAAAGATTTTTACATTAGAATGCAAAAGTTACGGGGATATTGACCTCGAGCTCGAACATACTGAACGGTCCGTCATTCCATAGTACTTTAATTAAAAGTTGAAAAAGTTGACGATGGTTAAAATATGGTATACTAAAAGATCTTCAGTAATTTGTGTACGAATCGTTTTTTCCCATCAAAATCAGTCAAATCCTTTCGCGGGCTGGATTGAATGTTGTGGCGGGCCGCATTTGGCCCGCGGGCCGGACTTTGCCGACCGCTGGTCTAAAGAGATACAACATGTGCACGCGCACACTAGTCGAGCGAATTTTTTAACTATTCCCGATCCAATAAAAGAGCTTCTGTCTTTCGATGGTAATAGAAAAAAATTAATGGGATGTATTGCTAAAGTCGAAACGACTTAAAATGTTTTTAGAGCAATTGTTCCCGTTGATATTTTCAACTTGTACGAAATTGCGGATAGTAACAAAATCATAGGTAGGGCAAACGATGTATTATGCCAACAAGGCAGCCCACATGATTTTGAAACCGTAAAAAGCATACTATGGAAAGCTTTCGGCGAAAAGTTTTCTGCATTATCAACCTACAAAAGCCAGTTATGGCAATTGAAACTGTCGACTAATATGTCAATCTACAAATATTATTCCATTCACAACGATTTGGTAGATAACATAAAAATCATTGCTAAGCAAAATCCAATTTATCGAAACAATTTGGAAGCTATTAACTGCTGCATAAACGACGATGGTTTAGCAGCTTTTATAGCCGGGCTAAGTGAAGAAAATTACGGTCACGTACAAGCTGCACAACCGAAAGATATGGAAGAGGTATACAACGTTTTGTGAATGTTAAAAACAAAGAAAGACTTTGGCAAAGTTATAGAGAAAAATGATAAACCAACTAATAATATTAATAATGCACGTAAGGTCGCTCCTGGCGAACCAATGGACACTACTACAACTAGGAGCAAGCTATCGCAAAGGTCCGTCAACAACAACGAAACTTGATGAAAGTGACATTGATGAATTTTTTTGGTCTGCTTCGGAACCGAGATCTGTGGAATAACAAAAGGCAATCACAACTTTCTACCCTTTTTGAAACTATACCATAATTCTAATAATCAGGCTTTGAATATTCTTGTAGTTCAGGAGCTAACAAAAACCTATTGAGGCCATGCATTCTCAAAACCGTTTAAAAATGCCCCAAAACTAGAAGTAAAAACATGTATGGTGAGGTTGAAGTGCACACGAAAGGACGTGAGTTCCTGTTAGGAAAACATCTACCATCTATCAAATTTTATGAAAACAAATTTCACCCGTTTTTCGATGGGCTAATTGGTACCGAAACGCTTTCCTCTCTTAAAGCGGGTTTAAATTACAAAGAAGGAACACTTACACTTCTGAATCAAAGCATTTGCTACCACAAATATCAAAAGAGTCAAAAGAGTATCAAATCTTAAATACCCTTATCAAGAATAATTACTCTTTTTGAAAGATTCATTGAGAATTGATCACCTATAAATAGTGAAGTACAAAACAAAATAGTTGGACGTAATTGATAAACATAAAGGAATAATACCAAGAGAAAATGAAAGTCTTTCGGCAACAACTAAAGTTAAGCATTATACATGTAGCAACAACCAATAGACCAATTTACACTAAAACCTATAGGTATCCCCATGTGGAAGCGTTACCAAATCGTTTGTTGAGCGTGGATTTAAAATAGTATATTTTTCGACTAATTTTAAATATTCACACTTTTTTACAAATCTTCGACATGTCCTGTTGGTGGATTTTCTGCTTCTGGTTGCAGGCTCTTATTTGTTTAGGAATCAGCGCGCGCTGTCCCAATTACCGATCTTCGATCGTTGACCTGGCGCGCGAACCCTGACCGCTCCGAAGATTTATGAGTTTATGAGTTCCTTTATCCATGGAGCCCCTAACTAGTACAGATGCTCTTGCTGAGACTACTGTACACATTGTTCTATAACTACTTTAGAAAACAAATAATATTTAAAGTTACACAACCAGAAGGAATTATTTAAGACGTACCGTTCCCCAATCAAAAACGAATAACAATAACAAAAAGCTCTTATAGCCCCAGCGATATAGAATCATTCATTTGAAAATTCCACGATGGCGCAATACACGCCCCGGAAAAATTGTTCAACTGACCTACCGCGACGGTACACGAGGATCATGTACGATCATGACATTATATGGACATACCAACCACTCTACGCAACAAGGCTCTCTCACCTGAGACATGGTTCTCCGCTATAACCGACCGAGAGTTCCGTGACTACCGGGCCAATAATTATAACACTAATACCCGTGCAACAGCCGATACAAATTCGATGCTCGATCACTACGTTACTCTTGCTACCCTTGCTACTCTTGCGACACTTATCGTAATCCTTTCTCACATTCTGGAGGGAGCGCTCCAATGCCAACCACTACAACAGATACGCTCGCACAGCCCGTTACGATTTCCTTACCTGCCATGACCACTACAGATACAGCTTTGTTTACAAACGAACCACATCTTGACCTTAATGAGCGAATGCTTGACACTACCACACCTACCAGGTCGCCTCCGGAATGCTTAGCCGCGCCTAAAAAAAGACCGAAGCGCGGAAACGCTAAACGAACTGATGATTCTGCCGACGCCGAGCCGTCAGACGAATAACAATCTAGCACTGCATCCGGCAATGCCCCTGAGGATCCCGATGCTCCGAATCCACGCGTTGATATCTCGAATTCACCTGGTTTGGTACTTCTTAGCCTCTCATTGTTCAACCAAAATGTTCGTGGTTTACGTACGAAAACCACTTATCTTCGTCTGGCGTTGTCAGAATCCGAATACGATTTCATTATTCTCACCGAAACTTGGCTTACCCAGTCCATACCTTCATCACTATTCTCCGTCGAATATTATCACATCTACAGGTGCAATAGGAATCCCTCCAACAGTGCCCTCTCATGCGGTGGGGGTGTGTTAATTGCTTGTTCTACATCAATACCGACATGTGAAATCGCATCGCCTAATACCATACTGGAACAACTTTGGATCAAAACATTGCTGCCGGGTGTCTCTGTTTACATCGGGGTTGTTTACATTCCGCCTAGTCATGCGAATGACCCCGCAGTGATGAATGCTTTACATGACAGTGTACGTGAAATTTTAAGCCGCATTAAAGAGAGCGATGTATTACACGTCTTCGGAGATTTCAATAAACCTGATATCAGATAGGAGCTGACTAATACATCAGAAGCCACCGATTGCTCTTCATGTTAATCTGTCATGCATTATGCACCTTTATGCAATTCCGTGGCTAATACCGATTTCGTTGATGGGTTGCATAGTTGCGGTTTATTTCAGTTGAGTGGTATTGCAAATCAATCTGGGCGTCAATTGGATCTGGTCTTCGCAAACCTAGCCGCAACCAATATTTTGTGCGACTCAATCACACCTCTGTACTCTGTGAATAGTACTTCGGCTCTAGTGAACTCCCTCCCATATGTAACACACTGTAGTATTCCACTTCTCAGTGAGGACTTTCATCATCCTTCATTGGATATGATGATTTACTATCCCGCACAATTATCCCACACCACCAACAGTCACACTCGCAGTACAGTCAATAGAAATTTCTTCAAAACGAATGGGAACGTATGAATTCTCTTATTGTGTCGTTTGACCGCAATTTTGACTGCTCCAACTTTTCCACTATCGACGAAGCCACCGATTTCTTTAGCGTTTTTATGCGCTCAGCGATTAATTCCTGCGTTACTGTTGCTCGACGAATGTCTGGCCCCGATTGGTCTAATGCATCTTTAAGACGGTTGAAAAAAATAAAATCTAAAGCCTATGCGGATTACAGTAGAACGAGATCATCGCTGTATAGGAGAATTTTTTTCGATGCACTGAACAATTATCGTCGACAAAATCGTGTGCTCTACCGTTCCTTCATTCGCCGTACTGAAAGGCACCTGTTTTCTAAGCCGACACCGTTTTGGAGCTTCTGGAACAAACGGCGCAATATAAATAGTATCCCTCCGTCCCTGAGCTACAATGGCATAACTAGTATCCATACATCAGATATTTGAAACACTTTCGCCAATCGTTTCACCGATGCATTCACTCTTCTTGTTCACATAATTCAGTAGAGCCCGTTATCCTATCCCATTTACATACACTATGCTCAACACGGCTTTGGTTCGCTCAACATGCATCCGTAACCAGGGGGCGTTACTCGATCAGAAGATGTCATTCCGCCCTCACATTGCCAGCGTTGTTGCGAATGAAAATCAGCTACTCGGATCAATTACGCGTACCTGTAGCGAGTTTATTGATCCCATGTGCGTCAAGTCGATCTTCTGTGCCATCGTAAGGTCGTGCCTGGAGTACTGCTGTCCGATCTGGTGCCCGTTTGGCGTTGGTAACATCAATCGCCTCGAAGCCGTTCAACGAAGAATCACCAGGTATACGGTTCGACTCCTTCCATTGCAAACCCACCACACTCGGCCCTCCTACTATCAGCGACGTCTACTTCTCGGACATGAACCACTCTGCTTTCGACGCAAAAACGCCCAATGCCTTTTTATATTCCGGCTCCTTAACGGAAAGATTGATTCCCCGGCATTACTAGCCAGCATCAATTTGTTCGCTCCCTGTCGGATTCTTGGATCCAATTTCCATCTTCGTGTACCGCGTACCCGCAACAACCATAGCCAGGGACACCCTATTATACGTATGTCCCTCGAGTTTAATGAAGTGTTAGATCTGTTAGATTTTAGTATGCTTGCATCTACGTTCAAGGAGAAATTGCGTTTACGTCATATTTAATGTTGTTCATTGCTACACAACATTGCAAGTCCTGCCTACGAATGGTAAGATCAATTGTATTTGAGAGCTAATAGTGCAAGTGTGTGAATGCAACATGAAAAACGTTTCCTTTTTTCCCTGTGACCTTGAATCAACCTGAAACCTGGCATCCTGTTCATAAGTTAATCAACGAAAATGCATCGCTGTCGGTGGTAATATGTCAGAACGGCCTCCTTTGAAACGATAAGCGATGGGTAAGTAATTGTTGCATACTACTAAACCGCGAAACTGAGGCAAGCAGTTTGGTCAATTTCTTGTTCTGTTTAAACATATTTGTACAGAAACGCCAGCACTATGTCATCTAGGAACGAAAAACCAAATACATCAACCGTATTAAACACTCCCGAGCCAAGTTTCACACAAGCTAATTCATCAGGTACAAATAAAGATATTAGCCGGCATCGCGAATAAATAAACTCTTTTTAACAGTCGTTTAAAGTTCATTTTGGTTGAACCGAGTTCATTTGTTGTTCATTCCTGTTAAAATAAACGATCGTCAAAACAGTTAACGACTGCTCGATATCGCATATAGGCAAACACGGGGGAAAAATTCGAGCAGTCTAATTAAACGACTGTTAATTTGTATCGCATACGCTCTTGACAGTCGTTTGTTTAACGGCGACATAGGACCTGTCTTTAAACCAGGACCAGGCAATTTTAAACGACTCTGGTTAATTTTTAACGACTGTTAATTTTAAACTATTTGTTTCGCGATGCCATTGTGTGACAAAATTGTGATTTTGTTTGCCACATGGATTCCTTGATAGCAATGTGTGGATCATAGGAACGATAATAAAGAGTTTACTCTGAACAAATGAAGAGTTTACTCTGAACAAAATCTGCTGAAGAGCTATCTGTTTTTGAAAATGTATTGGCAAGTGATGATTATTTTAACAATATAAAGAAGGGAATCAATGCATCTTTACATCGGCTTAATGTTGAAAATCGCTTGCACGGCACGCTTGATCTAGTGTTCGATCGCAAATTCGTTCGCGAATGCAGCTGGAAGGGTGTATCAAGACCAGCCGTAAGAAAATAGCAAAGGCATCGCAGACTAATATTTTGAAATTATTTAAAGCAATAGGAAGTACTCAATTCAGTACGTGTACAGATACTGATATAACGAGGTTTTTTGTAAAAAAAAAGAAAAACAAGAAATGCTAAAAATCGAGTGAATGTACAGGGGTATAGACCGACGAGTTGCTTAAGCAGGGGCTCGCTACCTAAAAACTTGGACTAAAAACTTTTTTTTCTTTTAGAGAAAAGGTGTGTTTGCAAATAAACTGAATTATGTATATTCGTTTGAAGTTGATATGTGAACTTTATTTAAGTATTGAAAAATATAAAAAAGGCGTTTCAACAAGTTTTTTTTTAATTTTCATTTGTTCTTTTTTATTTCAACGAAATCACAAACATGCAACACAAAAAATATATTTAACATGATTGTACGTACGTGACGAATCGTGAAAATGCAGTTATTCATTGTAATCTTCTTCTTCTTTCTTTGGCTCAACAACCGTTGTCGGTCAAGGCCTGCCTACCATTTGTGGGCTTGGCTTTCAGTGACTTATTAATTTCCCCCCATAGCAGGATAGTCAGTAAGTATGGCGGCACGGTTTATTTGGATCTTGAACCCATGACGGCTTGTTTAACGTCGTACGAGTTGACGACTGTATCATGAGACCGGCTTATTTGCAATATGCTTGTCTAATACTCTAAGCCAGCGGTCGGCAAACTTTTGAGGTAAAGGGCCAAATTAAGTAAATGACCAGGAGAATGCGGTTTTTTATCATTGTGCTTAAATTATTACAATTTAAACTTACAACGTTGTTTTTCTGTAATTATATCATCTAAGCATGGTTCAAAATTGATGATACCTGCTTTAAAAACTAATTGTAATCTTTCATCATTTGAGAATCGGCAATAGATGGCCAAAAATGTGATAAGTCAAAAAATAACAAAAAAAGGATCAATATCGCTTCTTCAAGATCCCATCCTTCCACGCTGCAAAAAATATTGCGGATATTCCGGGAATGATACAAAAGTCGTGACGGCTAATTAAATATCGAAGCAAAGGTGGAGTCAGTAATTCTTAAAATGCTTTATGGACAAGTCATGCCATGTCAGATAGATTGATAACTGATTCCTTATGATAAAGCACTTTGACAATCGTTGAACTCATAAACAGCAACAGTGTGGAATCGTCGTTCTCGTTAAAACAACAGGGGTTTTACAGGGTTTTTCAAGCCAGCTCAACATCGTGACACTATTTTTCGAACACGTTAAGCGATTGTCAACATCGTGCATACAATTCGAATCCGTAAACTCTTTTCGATTTGGTAATACTAGGTTTTGAACCCGTAAAATCCCAACTCGAATCTGGAAAATGTTTAATGGATGACAAGACAGCTAACATACAATTCGAATCCGTAAACTCTTTTCGATTTGGTAACACTAGGTTTTGGACCCGTAAAATCCCAACTCGAATCTGGAAAGTGTAAGTACGATGTTGACAGTCGCTTAACGTGTTCGAAAAATAGTGTCACGATGTTGAGCTGGCTTGAAAGACCCTGTAAATGTTCGCTTTTACTTTCAAATACGATCGAAAATATCGCTCAAATAGTTTGAAGCGAAACCAACAGATTTGTGTGAAATTAAGAAGAACGAACACGAACGAACATAAAAAATTTATCGCGTGAAAATGTATGGATCTATGTTGCGATACTTAAAACATTGTATTGCATGCATGTATTCCGTGGGTGAAAGTCAAATGCTCTCCTCATCGCAAAGTCGCATGCAAAACATTAAATAAAATTATTGTAACCAGCCTTTAGTGTATTTCATCAATATACATTTTCGTATGCGATTTTCTTCATTCCGAAAATCTTATTGTCGTGTTGAAACAATGTTCGAATTACATACCGGTTGACGGTTGAAAATTGACAAATTTATGGGTTTATCATGGGATTATCTTCACCCGCTCTAACAAAACATTAATTGCACTTGGAATGGTAGCATCCCATGAGACAATAGTAAACCTCTATCAGTCACCTCACCTTAACACCTCTATCAATCGAACTCTAACCATGATGGCCAAAAAAGGGAACCAACCAACTTAGAAGCGTGCGCGATCAACGAATAACACCCGGTAGCGTCTTAAATTGACTTAGTACAGAAGTTTGTCGTCGCATAAGAACGTTACGGCGTTTTGGTCGCCAACATCTTGGCACTATTCGGCAACCATCAAAGCATCGAAAGAAAGCCCAGGTTCATTTTTGAGGTTCCAAAAGATGCAAAAAATGAAGACAGAGGGACAAGTGTCTACATTACTGCGTTATCTGGATCGGGAGATCGATACAACCCGCTAAACAGTGAAATAGTTCTTGAGAAACATGAACATATGTTTATATCAGGAAGCAGAAATCGCGTCCACTGGCTTCGCAGCGGCAAACAATGAAGCCAAAACTCACTGCTTTCATTTTAGGTTAATTTTGGCAGAATTTGGATAATACACCTGCAAACTGGTACAACATCCGTAACATGTGTTCCATTGAATTTTTCTGCACCAACATGATGGAAAAGCTTTTCTCTAAGAATTTGTCGAGAAAACTTAGGATGCCTTTGTCCATCATGGTGAAAATTCGGGATAACTGACGAAAGGCAACTCGCAAAGTCTGAGATAAATTTGTGCAAATACATTTACAACCTTTCAAATGATGTAAATGTAAAGAAATTGTCTCTCCTAGTTTTTTTCTACAGCTAGCCGAAAAAAGGCATTTTTTTACGTAAAAGTTGCGGGGATATTGATCTTGAGTTCAAACATACCGAACGACCCGTCATTCCATAGTCTTCTTCTTCTTTTGGCTCAACAACCGTTGTCGGTCAAGGCCTGCCATTCCATAGTACTTTAATTAAAGTTGAAAGAGTTCGTTGGCATAAAATGCTATTCTAAAAGATATTTAGTAATTTGTATACGAATAGTTTCTTCCCATTTTTCAAAATCAGTCAAAACCTTTCGCGGGCCGGATAGAATGTTGCGGCGGGCCGCATTTGGCCCGCGGGCCGGACTTTGCCGACCGCTGCTCTAAGCGGATGTAGCTGAGTATGTTTCGTGCGCTTAGGACGAGGGTTGAGAGCAATCGATTGAGCAGGGCTCTCGAAAGGGCTTGCGCGTGGCCGAGCTTGTTTTATTGTGTTTTGTGTTACATGCTTCTTGTTCATATTTATTTTTGAGAACAGTTCTAACACATGGTCAACGAAAACCAACATATCTAAATATAATCTATATGGTCTAATTCTATTAACATCAATAAAAGCTAATTTTAAAGCAATATGGCAAAGCCGTCCCTCCTGAATAATAAAAAAACAAGCTAATTCTCTAATATGTGCAATAATGGAATCACTAGCATGCCTTCTTCGTCAAGATTGATTGTAACCGGCTTGCATTTGATTTCATCAACTGAAACCATATGCGTGTTGGTAGAAAGGTCGTTTAGTTTTGCAGCATAAATATGCAACAATGCGGAGTTGCATGGTGCATGAAATAGGACCTGTTGCCAAAGCAGTTGTGACAGCCGAAATAGGCCGCCACAATCAACCAGGTTCTAGCCGCTCCCGAAATCCGAACGAATAGAACCGAATGTTTAGTGGTGCTCAGAGAGCAGATACGACCAATTAGCCGGAGAAAGTGGACGGATATTTTTTAACGCGTGTGTGCGCTAGAACTAGAATAAATACTTTGCCGGACTAAGGCAAGAAGCGAGATTGCCTTCCACAGTAAATTTTGAATCGGATAGCGTTGCATTAGAAAATTTCATGATAATATCATTATTTAGCATGAACCATTGATCGCGCTGTCCCTTTTTAGCGTTTTTTTAAGTGTACATTCACGCCACTTCCTTTATTTACGCTAGCAGAATATTGTTGCAAATACTGAGCAACTGTTGCGAGGTGCTCGTTAAACATTCTTGCTACAGTAGAACGTCGATTATCCGGGGGCGGATTAACCGTCGGGCGGCTTAACCGTGCGCATAAATGTGACAGCTGCTCAAACATGCGGCGAAAATTTGCAGCGATAGTCAAGTAAGCAACCATTTTTTTGTGCAGCTCTGTAGGGTCTAGTGGTATTTTCGGAATTAATTTTTGTTCATGAAAAGTTGCTAAACCTCTAGTTATTGATTAACATAATATTCTACTAACGATTAACCAATAAATCCAATGTGAATTAATCATAAAATTAATAAATTTTATAATTTTTATATGCATTTGATATTTCTTGGCCGATTATCCGTGCAAATCGATTAACCGGCAACCGTCCGGTCCCGAGCTGCCCGGATAATCGACGTTCTACTGTATTTATTCATTGCGGTTTTTAGCCTGTGGCATGACGTTGTTGCCTGTGTGTATCATATGTCTTATCACTGAAGTGCACATTCGTAAACATTGGTTGATTATTCGTCGAACAATCCAAAGCTACTCACATCATCATATACGTGCTTTAAGTTGTTCACATTTCTGTAGATAAAGTATTCGGTGCTACAATGCTGGGGTAATGCAATAAATTTTTAAACTCTACGCAATATTCATTACCCAAAATTCTGAAAAAGTGCAGCTTGCTTGGTACTTTACCTTCCAATGCGTGACTTGCTTTAAATTTCGACACTATCATCACTTGCTTGCTATTAAAATATTCCTCTTCAAATCAATGAATCGCGGGGATTATTAGATCATTAGATCGTTCGCAGCTAATGTCACCTACGGGAAAAACAAGGAGAATGAAAATTCCGTCACGTCACGAGAAAGCACGTAAACAACCAAGCCTTTGAACCTATAGCATGGTGAGAAAGTGACAGGACATCATCGTCTGTGAGCGGAGGTAGATCGGAGAATCGAGGCAGAAGCGATGGCGGAGAGAAGCGGGACTTCGGTGACGGCTTGCGTGTAGTTAGGATGTGTTTAGAGTGGTGGTTAATTTGTAGTCAGAATTGAAATATAATACATAAAGTTAGTTATAATCGTAAAACATTAATTCATAGTCGTTTCACTTGCCTTACGCTTATGTCCGTGCCTTCCGCCATCAGCTGATTGTGTGTTGTGTATGCCTTGGTACATATATAAGTGGTGTATTGCGTGGTTGTGTGTTTTGATTAGCATTTTTTAGTGTTTGTGTGTGTGTAGTAGTAGTAGTAGTAGTAGAAGTAGTAATATAAGTAGTAGTAGTGATAGCAGAAGTAGTAGTAGTAGTAGTAGTAGAAGTAGTAGTCGTGTTGGAAGATTCAGGATTCGGAAAATTCGGAGATTCAATCCCTAGAAAGATTCGATCGGGTCGGATCTCGTTTGTATGATTTGAATCCCTAAAAGATTCCTTTGCGATTGGGATTTCATCGCAATTCGATTCTGATTCTGATTGGAATTGGGTTAGCGATTAATTCATTTGTGGGATTCGTTTGCGATTCGATTGGGATTCAATTGGGATTCTGTTTAGGATTCGGATTACGATTCGATAGCGATTCGAGTGGGATTTGGATGCTGTTTGGAATTGCAATCTGATTGGGATTGGGATTCTGTTTATGATGGGATTGAAATTCGAATGGCATTGGGATTCTGTTTGGGATTTCGATCCGATTGGGATTGCGATTCGATTGGGATTTTGATTGCGATTGCGATAGGAATGGTGAATGAACTTAGAGACTGTCCCCAAGATACGCTATTAATGGGGGCTGAGAGAAACCACGTATCTATAATTTCGGAAGTCGAATCACGCAGTTTTCAGTCAAAATACAGGTACAGTATCGGGCAAAATGACAGGGCCTTTTTTTTCACCGCACCATGCACCTGTTGGGACAGGTTTGTGTGTGGTTTGTATATATATATATATATTTTTTTTTTAGATCACGGACAGGTTTTATTGTTCTTATTGGTTTTCACATTATATCCCCTGTCCTTGCCCACTCCCTTCCCTCTTGCCCCGCGAGGGGTCTATGAGGGAAGGCTTTTACTGCTCCTCGGAGCCTCTCTTTCCCGTGCGCCAGGCACCTAACACATGTTTTTTCCCCCCTTCTTTCCCTTTCATATTCGTTTTGTCCTCCCTGCCGCTCAGGATGCGGAGATCGCCCTTTTGACCATACTTTGATCCTTCCTAGATCCTCCACAGACCACCAACATCATCTAGCGTGATGCCACGTCTGCCTCAGTCGCTGCAGTCTCTTCTGCACCGTTCATGCCTTGTCGAGACGCCTCGACCAATGTTCTATCCTCCTGCGAGATTACTCCACCGACACTGTGGCCGGATATTCGCCGACGCTCTTCAACTACCAGTAGCTGCCTGCGATAGCGCTCCCCAAGAGATCGGACTTCTGCCCGCCACCCTACTGCTCTGGGTGGAGGTGATGGTGTTGGGTGGCGTCTGCCCCGTTGTTCTTCTCTGGTGTTCCTCGCTCTGTACAACGAGGTTCGG
This sequence comes from Anopheles merus, assembly GCF_017562075.2. Classification (NCBI taxonomy): domain Eukaryota; kingdom Metazoa; phylum Arthropoda; class Insecta; order Diptera; family Culicidae; genus Anopheles; species Anopheles merus. Next base: position 8,457,494 of record NC_054083.1, read on the forward strand.
ACATTCTCTTGGTTATGTTGATTATCGCCCACACGTGGGGCGCCTTGTTCGGCCAGCTCTCGCCGGGTTTCGTCCCAATCCTGCTGTAGCGCTGATGTTATCCGCTTGGTGGCCTCACATACATTACTCCAGTTCTCTGGGCTCTGGAGCATGTGTTCAAGCAGCGTTTCCGGGACGACTCCGTGCAGCAGCTCTGTTCGGGTTGAGTCGAATCGCGGACACTCGAACATAGCATGTTCTGCGCTCTCCGCAACGCCGGGGCATCGCGTACAGTCCGGGGACGAAGTGAGCTGCTTACCGCACAGGTGCTCCCGGAAAAAACCGTGACCGGAAAGTACCTGGGATAGGTGGAACGTGACGTCTCCGTGTTTCCGTGACTGCCAGGATCCCACGTCCGGAATTACGCGGTGTGCCCAACTGACGTATCTGCTGGCTCGTTCGTTGGCGGCGTCTGCGTCCCACGTTGCTTGCCACTCTTCCATGGACCGCTGGCGCTCCTCCCTCCGTATTGCACTGTTTAAACCAGTTCCACGGCGACTGTGCACTCGAGTGTCCTCCTTGATTGCCAGGCAGATCGGCAAGAGACCCGCAAGCAACACTGCAGTCTCGTAACGAACCGTTCGGAACGTTCTGGCCACGCCAATTGCCGACTTACGTTGCACCCGACGAAGTAATCTGCAGCACTCTTGATTGCCAATCGCTTCGTGCCATACAGGTGCTGCATAGCGCATGGTCGAGTCGGCCACATTTCCCAGCAAGCGAGACTTCGACGTCCTTGGCCCATGGAGGTTTGGCATGAGTCGATTGACGGCGTGCACAATCCGCGTGGCCTTCAGAGTTATCTCCTTAACGTGGGGTACCCATGATAGGTGGTCATGTACACGCACCCCCAAGTATTTTATGGAGCGCGAGAACGGCACGTTCACTCCGCCGACAGTGATAGAAACTTCCTCTGGAGGCTGCTTGAGGCTTGAGATCACCGTCATCTCCGTCTTAGAATGAGCCAGTTCCAAGCGGTGCTCGAGAAGCCACTGTTCCACTGCTGCCACTGCTTCCTCCGCTGCTGCTGCTGCTGTTGTCGGAGTTGTGTCTGGGACTAATAGCACGAGGTCATCAGCATAGCCAATGATCTCTGCCCCCGGCGGCAGCCCAACTCCGAAAACCCCGTCATACATCATATTCCACAGTGTAGGACCCCTGTGGAACTCCTGCGCTGATGTGACGTTCGACAGGGCCTTCGCTAGTGTCAAACAGCAGCTTGCGTCCTTCAAAGTAAGCTCCTATGATCTTCATCAGGTATGACGGGACATTCTTACTTTGCAGCGCGTCGGCGATTGCCTACCAGTTGGCAGTGTTGAATGCATTGCGGATGTCCAGTGACACCACCATCAGGCAGTGTTTATCACGGGTGTTCGTGCGGCGGAACAACCTGGCCGCTGTGCCCGCGTCAACAACACGCTGGATCGCGCTGATGGTAGAACGTCCTCGGCGGAATCCATACTGGGCATCAGACAGCTGCGGTGATTCTTGTTGCTCCATGTGACGATTCAGGCGATTGAGGGTGAGGCGTTCCAGTACCTTTCCAAGTGCGTCAAGCATGCACAGCGGTCGATACGAGCTGCTCTCTCCGGGGGGTTTGCCAGGCTTCGGGAGTAGTACCAGTCGCTGTCTTTTCCACTGCGGCGGGAAGGTGCCGCGCGAGAGACAGTCCTGGTACAGGCGGCAAAACTCCTCCGTGTATTCCTCTATCGCCACTTTCACCGCAGCGTTTGGGATCCCGTCCAAACCTGGGACCTTCCTCGTTACCATCCCGGCAGCGATAGATAGTAGTTCTTGCGGTTCTACTCTGCTGTCTGATGGGATGGGCAGGCGTCGACAAGTGCCTCGATCATGCCAATATGGCTCACCGCTCTCTCCTGGAAGTTGTTGGCGCGTAGTGCTACTCGAAATGACTGTCGGTTGAATTGGGTCGTTTTCCATCGCCTACTATCGCAACGGTCATGCTGTCGGCGTGCTGGATTCTTGCGTGTCGACCTTTGTGATCGGTGCAACAGGTGTTGTTGCGCCCCGGCCGGGTTCTCCTCTGGTTTTTTGACCTCGAACGCTATTAATTCATGATCCGACCTCGAGAAGGGGATCACTGACCAGGTGTCGGGGCGAACAATCTCCCGACTCGCAAACGATACATCAATGACACTACTAGCCGCGAAACCTCGTCCGATGAAGGTTGGTTTGCGACCTTGATTGAGGATCGAGAGTCCCAGTATTTTCACAGTTTGCAGTAGCTCGATCCCACGCTGCCCGTTTCTCCCGCTGCCCCACTCTTCGTGCCAGGCATTGAAGTCCCCCGCAACTACGACGCGGGAATGAGACGCGGCTTCCAACTCAATGGCCCCCAATAGTCGCTCAAACTCATGTGCTGATAGGCTTGGAGGGGCGTATACACTGATGAATGTGATACCGGCTACCTGAGCAGCGACTAGTCCGCATAGCTCGCTGCCCCACACTCGCTGTATAGGGTACGAGCCGGTGGCTACTACCGCTACTTTCTTGGATACATCATACGCCCATCTCCCGTTATTCACAGGCGGCCTGTGCATATCAGACAGAAGCAATATGTCAGCACGGTGCTCTCGCGCTGCTTGTAGTGCTAAGGCCTGGCCCTCCCGACAGTGGTCTACGTTGAGTTGTACAGTTTTTAGTGCAGGCATCGCGCTGCAGGACGAGCACAAGAGATATGGCCAATGCGGTGGGGACCGTTGCACGCAGCACACTTGATCTCGGAAGTGCAGCTTTTGGCATAGTGACCGTCTGCGCCACACCGAATACACGCCTGTTGGCGATCCACGGGAGATTGACAATCGCGCGCCAGATGGCCTCTTTCCAGACAGCGGTAGCATCGCTGTCGATCTACCGAGACGGGCATGGCTTCCTTTATGCTGCTGATGCAACCGCACAGTCGCAACTTTCGTCCGGCAAGCTGCTTGGCTGCTTTGGTCGGCAAACGAACTCTTGCCCGCTTCGTTCCATCAAAGAGTTGCCACATGCTTACAGCTGTCACGCCAGCGTTAACCTGCAGCTCTTCATTGAGAGCTGCTTTTAATTCCTCCTCCTCGGCAAGTGGGTCAATGTGGGTAACCAGTAGTTCCGTCATCTCCGTTACGACACGAGCAACTCCAGACCCTCCGATTATTTCCTGCACTTCCTGTAGCACTAGAGTGGAGTCTGCCGACCGGCTGAGCTCTATACGAAGGAGGGCCGCTCGCGTGCGCTTACCCATCCCAATATGTTCTTCGAGATTCTTGTGTGCTGGGTCATCTCGCACTGTGTCGCGTACCTTGCGGTACAAACTATCCCATGTAAGGCCCTCCTGGGGAACAACTTCTATAAGGTCTGCCTTTGGCCGACGTATCTTCCGCTGCTGTTGCTGTTGCTGCTGCTGTTCTTGCTGCTGTTGCTGCTGCTGTTGTTGCTGCTGTTGCTGCTGCTGAAGCGATCTCTGCTGCTGCTCACGTTGCTGACTAGAGGACTTGCCGCTGTTTATCCCGCGGGGCTTGCAGCGCACTACCTCAACAAACGAGCTGTGGTCAATGTCTTCCTCTGGTTGAGCCTGCACCTCTACGTTCCGCAGTGAGACGGCTGACGTCGATGGCCCTGGTTGCTGGGGAGGCTGATGTTGCTGCTGCCTTTTCATCTGGTTCTTCTGTTGCAGGTCTCTCAACTGCGCCGATATTGCAATTAATGTAGTGCGAGTCTCCTGCTGTTCCACCCGCAGCTTCTCATTGTCGGCTTTTGCGGCCTCTTCCCTGCGACGCGCTTCTTCCTCTCTACGCTGTGCATCTTCTCGCTGCTCGCGGAGCTTCTCCTCCATGAGCCATCTCAACTGAGTTAGCTGTTCCTGAAGAGACTCATTTTTCTTCCTGGTCTCTTCCAGATTCTGCCGCAGTATCGACACCTCGGGTGATGAAGGGAGGTTGGTTCCCGTGGCACTCTTTTTTTGTTTCAATTCCAACGAACTGGACAGCCGGTGAGCCGGTAAACCCCCGGAGCGGAGTGCCGACGGCATTATTCTTACCCTTCACGCTTTGTTTTGGGTTTTTTTCTTTTTTTTCCCAAGTACTATCCGTGTTTGCCTCACCGAAATCGAGGAAGGTCTTTACCGCACCTGTTAAGACCGTGTTTAGGCACACCGAATAAGGGGAACATGGGGTGGGGTGGGGGGGGGGGTGATGGGGGATAGTGGGAGTTTTTTTTTGGTGAACGTGCCAATTTTCTTCATCCACCAGATTTAACTTCTAGCCCGCGATACGAGGAACGTATTAAGATGACTCTCCGATCTTACACCACCAACGGCCAATTCAAATTTTCTGCTTGGGAATTGTTGATGATTGGTGATTGGGCTGTCGCCGTCCTGAGCTGTCACCGGCTTGAGACCGCCCCAGCCGGGGTCGCCGGCGCCCAACCTGCGTCCGTCTGACCCTTGTCGATTGAATTTCGATTTGTCTGACCACAAAACCCTGCGCCAATCCTCTTCATCGAAGAACATGTGCTCAATTGCAAATAACACCCGTGCGTTTTTATGCGCAGGTGTTAAATTAGGCCCTTTGCGTGGCACTCGCGCGAGTAGCCCGGCACTGACCAATCTTCGCTGAACTGTTCTCGACGTCACCGCCAATTTCAGTCTGCCTCGGATCTCTGGTGCCGAGCTAAACGGATGTTTCTTCGATATGTTAACAATCTTACGGTCTTCCTCCGCCGTGGTCTTCCGAGAACGTCCGGGTGACTTGCACGTTTCGGTTTTCCGAAGCGCGTTCACCACAAAAGTGCGCGATCGTTCCATCACGAACTCGATCGTTCTGCGCTTAATGCCAGCAGCCGCCATTCGCTTTATGATATGGCGCTGATAATCGGTACAATGTTTACCTCGACCCATTGTTACAAAAATTGCTTGCTTAGACCGTCAAGAACACACTGGTTAAAAACATGGACACGACTGATGCCGTGCACTGCCTGCGTTCTGCTTTTATACGCCATGAATCACATCGTTGTCGAGCAGAATAAAAAGCGTATGGATAAAAACTATCAATGAGAAAGCGAGTGAGCGTCTACCCATTTAAATCGAGAACAGAATACTGCCGCGCTCATGAAACAAAACGCCCATTGAAAAGAACACCTGCGCGCTTGCTCAATGCACACACAAAGTTTCCCATGCGCACACAACGATCAACACAGAGATGCACGCGGGCCTTTCAATGGCGTGCACTGGCGAAACACCTGTGAGGGAATGCTGAGTTCATTGCTATTGTGCGCGTTTCCATTTCGCACCGCTGTCGCATTCACATTCATGAAACAGCACACCTGCGTTCACGTCCGAGGAACAAGCGCTGCTGTCGATGCAAACTTTAGCTTTTATCCAAGTGAACTAAACTACACTTTATATTAATAAAAGAAACTAAGTTTTTTTTTGTTACACCGTGTTAATTTCAAATTTTTTTCCACCTTCTAGTTTCCCGTCCACTGAGTTATTAATCCTTCGTATCCAAGTTTGCCACCACTTGACCTCTCTCCCGAGGAGGAATGACCGGACGACCCCCCCTTCTTCTGCTTCTTCTCAATTGCTCTATCGTTGACAATCTTTCGTCGATCCGTACGTTGTCCTCCGCGCGATCACTAACGCACCGCTTTGTCTTATCCTAGTGTTGCGCTTTATAGCGTGAGCGGAACGCTTCACAAGTGTGAACGCACGCTGTTTCACATGATAACACACATTATTCGAATACTTTCAAAGCAATATGACATCATGTCAAGCTATGTTTCTTCAGACACAAGCCCGCGCACCTGCACACACACTCACACACACACTCACACACACACACACACACACACACACACACACACACACACACACACACACACACACACACACACACACACACACACACACAAGTAACGTGGTAAAACAAGTGCACGGTGCGATGAAACAAAGAGGCCCTATCTTATTGTCCGATACTGTACAAGTAGGTTCAGTAGGTGTAAGGAAACATAAGCCCGTTGGCATAAACCACAGACATTGATGAAGTGAGTTTGGATGCCCGCCATCGATTCAAGCCTCAAATGGATCGTGCCATACGTAGAACTGACTGTCCTGCTAGGGGGGGGGGGGGGGGGGGGGGGAATCAATAAGTCACTGAAAGCCAAGTCCACAAGTGCTACAGGCAGGGCTTGACCGACAACGGTTGTTGAGCCAAAAAAAAGAGAAAAAGAAAGATTCTGGTCCACTCGAACGCGTTCGCGCACCCTCGGATTGGATTGGGTGGGAAACGATTCCGGTACGCACTTACCTGCTTCGGGTCGTGTCATTAAATTAATCGCATGATCTATCTCAGCGAATAGCTATCTGTCATGTGAAATGTGAGGTTCTGCCTTACTTACTTACTTATCCGGCGCTACAACCGCTTTGCGGTCTTGGCCTGCCTCAGGAGTGTCCGAAACCGCTCACGGTCTCGCGCCTTCGTCTGCCAGTCCGTTATGCCGGCCTTAATGGCGGACGCTTCCACGCCATCTTGCCTCCTCATATTTGGGCCTACCACGTCTCCTCTGTCCTGGTGGACGGCCTAAAATGACTTTACGGGCGTTTCCATGCGTACAACATGGCCAGCCCACCGGAGCCTGGCGAGCTTGATACGCTGTACAACAGTGAGGTCGCCGTACATCTCGTATAGCTCGTCATTATAGCGGCTCCTCCATTGTCCTTCCACACATACGGGGCCATGTATTCTTCTGAGCATCTTTCTCTCGAACGCGGCTAGGAGGGTTTCGCCAGATTTGAACAGTGTCCATTAGACATGGGCAAAATGATTCTTTGCGACGAATCGAGCGAGCTGGCTCTTTTATCAATAACGTTTCATGAGTGAGCGGTGATTCGACCGCTCGCGATAATCACATAATGATTAGAACGGTTTTCGGTGTAAATACCGTCCTTCGTTTGGCATTGTCCAAAAGCATGCAGTTTTTTTTCCAGCTTGTGGTCAATGCTACGCTAGAGATTATGGTCAATGCTACGCAAAAAAAGTTTTAATTAAGAAATACATATTATAATTATATCTAATGAAAACATATTCCTATCTTAAAACCTATTCTAGCTCGAGGCATATACATAAAAGGCCTTTTTTAATTATAATAAATAATTATATTAAAAACCCATTACATTTTGGGAGCTCACTCAACTCAAAAACACAGTAAGATGAACAAAATATCTCCAACAAAGTAATTCATTTTATTATTTAATTCACTTCATAATTAAAAATAATTTTCATAATTGAGATCATATAATTCACTAACGGTACTAATATAATGCAACATCTTACGCATAAACGATTTTAAGGCTATGAACAATGTTTTATGTATGTTTAGTTTACAATGTTTACAATGTTTACAATATAAAAACGTATGACGGCATATTTGCTAAGGCTCGTGCTGATAATTTTGTTGCAGGAAAAGAATTTGAGACATTGTTTTAGGCAATAGTTTTGACCGTTTGTCAGAATATATATTCACTGCCTTTGAAAAAATTCGTTCACACGGAACTGACGTCGCCGGAATGCAACTCAGTTTAACCACAATTTGATAAATAGCTGGAAATTGGCCCTTATATGATTTCCACCACGAGAGAGGATCAGCAGTAAATTCGATGCATTCCATTTTCCATTTAGTCTTCCATTTTCAAATACTCATCTAGTTCTAGCTTTGCGGCCGTCTCTGGATTTATATTGTGTCTTTGTTGGAAACTTGTGAGTGCCCAACAGTCTGTCAGGTCACAACGCTTGAGAAGAGAGTGAGAAGGAGGATAAAAACGATAAATTAGGAGATAAGGAGGAGGATTGGTCCGCTCCTAGCCTTGAGTTGAAATTCGACAATCGGTACATGTGGACTAATTTTTTGATTTAACCTCATACCAGTAAATAAAGTGTTTTCTCTAAAAAATCCACCGCGTTTTTCAACAGTCTTACTTGTTTTATTTTTGATGTAAAATCACTGAACAAACATTCGTAGCTAGGGTCGGTGAATGATTGCTGAGTATTTGGTTCTTCCGCTGATGAATTATTTGCTTTGAGCGGTATTATAGCATCTATCAAGCTTTGGTAAGTTTCTTCATACCAATCCCGATCATTCTCAAAACTATGGTTTTTCATACGTGGAACCAAAAGCATAGCTTGGTTAACCAGCTTATTCTCTAGATAAGGCTTACCCTTTTCTAAATGTTTTTATTTTTTCTACAGTGTCTGAAATCGACTTTTGCACAGCATTTTGCACGATCACAGATATATCGTACAGATGAGTAAATTTTGTCTGGCGTACTCCAGCTTGCATGTTTGCAGCATTGTCTGTAACAACTGCCTGAATTTTATCGTGGATTTTAAATTTTTCTGCTACATTTTTTAAACAAATGGCAATATTATCAGCCGTATGTTTGGAACTCGGCTTGGAAACTCTGAACATTTTAATACATTGGAGCAGAGATTTGATTCATCGTTTATATAATGAACTGTAACAGCCATAAAACTGGTATTATTGGAATTGGTCCACCCGTCAGAAGTTAGTGCTAATGATGTTGTTTTGCTCAAATTATCTGTAAGTTTTGCCAATTCTCTCTGATAATTGCTTTCAAGTAAACTATTTGAAAGGGTTTTACGAGAAGGAACCTCATACTTGGGATTTAACATACGTACAAATTTTTTAAATTTGTCTCCTTCTACGATGTTAAAAGGTAAACATTCGTCGCAAATCATTTCAAGTAAGGCTTCATCTAATTCACTTTTTTGAGCAAAAGTTAGCGGCTTATTTGTGTCAAAGAAACGTAAAAGATCCCCCTGCTTTTTTGAAGGGCCTGCAGCAGGCATCGTAGTTTCGTCCCTATCTGTCGATTGTATGGAAGAAGTAGTAGCTGTAGGAGCATTTCTCTCAATCGGAATAGTATGATGCATAGATCTTATATGTCGCTTCAGATTCGAACTAGATTTGTTGGAAAATGAAATCGCCTTGGAACAATAGCGACATTTGGCCGTATTTCCTTGGTCTTCAAAATGTTGCCATATGTCACTAGTCTTGGTAGACATACTTTCACCCTAGAAAATAAATGATTTAAATAGTGTTACATTTTTTAAATAATTGATATTCTTCTGTAATAACCTTTTCTTAACATTTGCAAACAGATGAATCTTGAAGGCAGGTTCCGGTAGGATAATTATTTTACCTAATCAACCCAAATATACCTACATTACATTAGAAAATACATTACTCTTTTGCATAAAAGTTTCATAAACATTTTTGCATATAAGGTTCAAAAGGTTAGCAAGAATTTCATTAACAGTATTAACAAGATGATAAAGATGAACATAATTGATCATTAGCAGGTAAAAAAGTACACCGAAGGATTCCCTAACGTGATAATTGCATAATTGATTTAAGTTTTTGCACAGGACACTACAGCGGTGGTGACAACATGCTTTGCGCTGCGCATACTACTCAAAGACGTCAATGTTTTCTTCGGCGTTATCAAGATACTGTACATTTTTTTTGAATTTTCCCTTTCAGAATTGAAATCAGTATTGTAATTATACACCATAAAACTATAGAATGAAGAGTACCCCGATGGACAGTATGCAAACTACTCCATGACAACTGCAATTTGCAGAAAATTTGGCAGACCGTACGAGCGAGCAAAGCACGAGCACCAGCAAGCGATGGAAAACTGATCCTTCGATCCCACCAAACCATCACTTGTTTCAGTTGGCTATAAAACCATCCTTGATAATATAATTTTAATTCGTTGGCATACAGAAAACATAGCGGGATGATGATCATTGGTATTATGCTTCAAATATATGTTTAGCTTTAGTGTCTAGGATATTTTTAATAGTCTACCAACACTCTTTCACGCTTTTACTCATTATTTGTTCAAATTCGCCACATATAAATTAAGACAGATTATGTTAAACTTACCTTTATTTGTTAGTAATTCCTAATATTCACTGTCAAAAGTATTAGACTTCACTTTTAAGTAATCACTTTTAAAGTAACTGGACTCGACAATGCGCAACGAGAATGACAAGCAGAACAATATTGAGGCTTCATTGATTGTCTGTTCCTGATTTTTCGTCAGTTGAATTTTCCATAGTATGCGTGGGGTACACTCCAACTAGTACAGTGAGCATTCATGTTATGCAGTTCGTACGATTTAAATTATTTTTACTTTAATTGCACAATATTTTTTTATACAAAAATAAGCTTAAAATCATATTGCATAAAAAGAATTATTTTGGTTGTAATTTTTATGCTGTAGTATGACTAGCAATGAAATTTATCTAACCATGAGAGGAAATTATAATGTTAATTGATAACATTTATGCATATTTTGAACTTTAATTCGATTGTTTTTCATTTTAATTTTTTTATTACAATGCCATTATTTTTGTAAATTACAGTTATTTTTTGAAAATCACATTAATAATCGTCTCCGTAGCTCGAGTACTGCGTAACTCGAGATCAAACTGTATCCATAAAATAAAGAACTTTTTAGACAATAGCAATAACCAGACAGGAAATGGACTGGAGGACAGTGTGTGAATTGTACACGGATCATTATCATAGTGTGAGGCGATGTGTCTCCCTCCCATCAATGTGTTTCAAGCAGCAGATACAGGGATTGCGATTAAGTTTAAAATAGCTACAACGTTTTACTGTGGTTAAATGAAATAAATAAATTTCTGCAGTGAAACAACGATGAAGCTATTACTAGGAAAATTTGATTTGTATTGTATTCTGTACTTGTATTGTATTCTGTATACTTTTGTGATACGTTTGGTCTCGTTTATTGGCACGTGTGCTTCGGTTCAGGTGCGTGTGAGAAGTGGTCCGTCCCTAACTCGATCGACGCACTCGATCCTATCGTCTCGCTAGATCGGCGCATCCGATCTCCTCTCTTCATTAGATCGGCGACCCGATCTTATCTTCGGCGCATCCGATCCTCTCTCGTAATCAGATCGGCGCATCCGATCTTATCACCTAGCTCGATCCTAGCTCCTGGTTGATACGGTTTGGAACTATGCTAAGTGAGTGGAGTGGTTCCCGTGCCTGACGCATAGATGTCGCAAAGATCACTACATGACCCTCCCCCAGTGACCCAGTCGCGAATTCGATGAACCGTCAAACGCGAAAAAAAAAACGCGGACAATTGTATCATTTGAAACGGACTGTTTTTTTCCTTGCGCCTCTGGAAGGACAAACCGGAAGCGAGGTTGGTGATTTTACCATGTCTGGGCTCTCTTCCGATTCGAACGCTGGTTTCAGTCGATCAACAGAAATTGATTCGTTTTTCTCGTTAATTTTTACGACGTAGTATTTTCGACATCTTCTTATAACGTCGTAGGGTCCTTCATATGGTGCAGTAAGTCCTGTTCTCACTTTATCGACTCGAACATAAACTTGTTTGCAATCCTCTAAGGTTTTTGGAAAGTAAACGTGCTTATGACGATCGTACCTTGGGGTCTTTGGTTTCACCGATCTAAATTTTTCTTTTAAATCTTTGATAAATTCGGTTCGATCCGTCAAGCAGTTGTCTTGTGATGGGGTAAATATTTCAGAAGGTAACCTCAGGTTCTGGCCATAGACCATTTCCGCAGGTGCGCCTTTAAGGTCTTCTTTAAAAGCGACTCTGATTCCCAAAAGTATCAATGGTAGGCATTTCGTCCACTGATTGGTGTTTTCATTTGCCTTGATTGCTTCCTTTAAATGTCTGTGGAAACGCTCCACCATACCGTTTGACTGGGGGTGATATGCTGTTGTTTTAATATGGTGTACTCCCATTATTTGTGTAAGCTCGTTGAATAGCTTTGAAGTAAACTGTCTACCTCTATCGGTAGTAATAACTGTAGGGCAGCCAAAACGTGAGATGTACTCGTCAACGAATTTTCTAGCTATTGTGGGCGCAGTTATATCGTTTAGCGGGTAGCACTCTGGCCACCTTGTGAATCGGTCCACAATTGTTAGTAGGTATGTCATGTTTTCTGACGGGGGCAATGGTCCGACCAAATCCATGTGAATGTGTTCGAACCTGCCTTTCGTGGGCTTGAATTCCTCGATTGGGGATTTCACGTGGCGAACCACTTAGCTTTTTGGCATCCCAGACAAGCTCGCGTCCACATGCCAATATCTATTTTCATGGACGGCCAGAAAAATCTATCCGTTACAATTTTGCGTGAAGCGCGAGTTAACCATCCTATGTGTATGTGACACACCACTATATTTACCAAATAGCTATAGCCAAGCACCATATTCATATAAGATAAGCCGTACACTCATACATACAAGATAAGGTTAGGATTAGAGTTGATAGGAATCAAACTAGGAGAAATAAAGACAGTTAGAATCTGGAACTCAAAGCGTTCACATCATTTGATCCGAAAATATATTAACTCGCGTATTCCTGGATGTGCCAGATTATGAAGGCTCTCAAAAGTTTGTTTCCTTAAGGTTGATGGGACGTAAAGTCTGTTAGTCCCAGTCGAGGACTCGAACACTAAATCTGTGTCGAATAAGGTTAGGCGTTCCAACCTGTATTTTGAGTTCACGTCTTTTGTTGCACTATGCATGAGCTTCACTAGTTGTTCATCATTTTTCTGTTCTCTAGAAAAAATTTCGTAGCTATTTCTCGTGATTGCCTCTGTTTCCCCTATCCTTGAGAGTGCATCAGCTATCACATTGCTATCTCCCGTAATATAGCGTATATCAGAGGTATATTGGGAAATAAAATCTAGCTGGCGACTTTGTCGCGGTGATTTTTCCGATTTGGAAGTTAATGCTGAAATCAGCGGTTTATGATCGGTATATACCGCAAAAGATCTGCCTTCAAGAAAATGTCTGAAATGTTTAATAGCGAGAACTATCGCAAGTAATTCGCGATCGTAAGTCGAGTATCTTGTTTCCGTTGGCGATAAGGTTTTTGAAAAGAACGCTAAAGGTACTCGCTTGCCGTTTGTTGTCTGTTCGAGAACAGCGCCGACGGCATAATTGGAGGCATCCGTTGAGACCGATAGTTTGGCATCACTGATGGGATGGGCCAGCAAGGTCGTTTTTTCAAGGTCGATTTTTATGGATTGCAATGCTTTCTCGCATTCTTGAGACCATTCAAAAATCTTTTTATTTTTTTTGTTGCTATGCTCAGCTATTAGTTGGTGAATAGGACGCAGTTTTTCCGAAACATTTTTAATAAACCGGTGGTAATAGTTCACCATTCCAACTATGCGTTGGGCCTGTTTAACTGTAGTTGGAGTCGGAAAATCTCTGATAGCAATTATTTTGCTTGGGCAAGGAATAATGCCCTCGGCCGTTATGCGGTGGCTGAGAAATTCTATCTCGCTTACCCCGAAACGGCACTTCGACGATTTTATCCTTACGCCGTTCTCTGAGAGACGCTTCAACACTATTCGAAGGTGTTCCACGTGTTTTTCCTTTGTTGGACTGGCAATAAGGATATCGTCTATATAAATGAAAACGAAATCTAAATCACTGAATATGGTGTTCATGAATCGCTGGAATGTCTGTCCAGCATTTCTAAGGCCGAACGGCATTCGAACAAATTCGAATAATCCGAACGGTGTGGTGATTGCAGTTTTGTGAATGTCCTCTTCTGCAACCGGAATCAGGTGGTAGGCTCTGATTATATCCAACTTTGAAAAAAATGTGCACCCGTTGAGGTTCATGGTGAAGTCCTGTACATGGGGAATTGGATATCGGTCTGGTGTGGTGATGGCATTGAGTCGCCGATAATCACCACACGGTCTCCAATCCTGACTCGATTTAGGCACCATATGTAGAGGTGACGAAACAGGTGATGATGACACACGGCAGATTCCTAGTTGCAACATCTGTTGAAACTCTGCCTGTGCAATCTTCTGTTTTGTGGGGTCCAGGCGCCGAGGCCTTGAGAAGGGAAGAGTCCCTTTGGTCTCGATGTGGTGTTGGACCGAATGACGCACTGGCTCATTGAAATTCGGAGGCTCCAGTAGATTTGGAAACTCTTCTAACACCTTCGTGAATGCGGAAGGTTCATGTGAAAAATGTTTAGGTGTAGGCGTGTCAACCTGAGCAATTCTCCCTTGAGCAGTAATGTGAGTAGACGAATCTACTAACTTGCGTCGCTTCAAGTCTACTGCGATATCATTACTAAAAAGAAAATCTGCTCCCAATATAGGTCGGTTGACTGCAGCCACCATAAATATATGGCTAAAAACACGTCGTAATCCGAGGCTAACTCTTAGCAGCATCGTACCATACGTTGCAATGGCACTGCCGTTGGCTGCGGTGAGCATTGCCTCTGTTTTACGCGTTGCCTTTCCTATCATGGTGTGCGGAATTACAGACACATCAGCTCCTGTATCGACCAAAAATGTTAATTTGGACATTTCGTCCTCGATAAAAAGACGGGGCGAGAAGCTAATGTGAGCTCGCGGGACATCCGCTAGTTCACGCGAGTTCGTTAGTTTTTTTTGTTATTTTTGCTGAAGGTGCATGGTGCAACACATTTTTCGGCGTCTTTTCCAAACCGAAAATGGTACCAGCACATGCGCAACTGTGAGGTTGACCGAGCAGACTTGGAACGTTGCCTAGCACGACCACTTTGAGAGCGCGATGGGCTTCTTCCTCGCTCTTGAAAAGTCAATTTTTTAATTGCCTCGCGAAGCTCGCGGATTTCTGCCCTTAATTCAGAGGTGGTATTTTGTGTATCATAATCAGATTCACTCTTGTTCTTTACCTCTGCTACCATTCCCACTTGAGCACACTCCCACAGTCTGTCTGCGATCCGCAGCTGTTCTTCTTGTTCCTTTGTGTCAACTGCTATTAGTGCCGTTTCTATTGCTTTGGGCAACCTCGATTTCCATAGTTTCTGAATGAGGGCCGAACCTACCATACTCGAATCTCCTGCTAACTGCACCATATGGCGGAACAAGTCCGAAGGGGTCCTGTCACCAATCTCCACGTGATAGAGCAATTTTGTTAATCTTGCCTCTTCACTTTGAGTAACTCTATTCAAAATATGATGTTTGAGTGAGGTGTAAGGGTTGTCCACATCGGGTTTTTTCAACACGTCAATCACTTTTACCGGTATTTGTTTCGGTAAAGCGCCCAACAAGTACGAATATTTTGTTCTTTCGCGAATGATTTTTGAAATTTCAAATTCTGCCTCAGCTTGGGCAAACCAAACGTCCGGTGCATCCTCCCAGAATTCAGGAAGCTTCATAGAAATTTTTTCGATCTCTGGTTGAGGTTCGCTGCGTGACGGCGAGCATGGTAGCGTTTTTGGCACTTTGGAAGGTTCCCCACTCACGGTAACCGAAACTTTACCACTCTGTTCATTCATAGTAAAAAACTAAATCCTTTTCACGTGACTTATTACAGAGTAATCGTGTTTAAATTTTTCTCTTTTGGAAAATATTAAATTGGTCGAAAACCAAGAAATGTAAATTGAAAAAAAAAAAACGCAATAATAATGTAAAATAAATGAATGAATATTTAGAATAATACTAGTAATAATAATGATAGAGAAAAAAAACTATCCTAACTGGGATATAATAATTCCGGACACACGCAATCAACGATCATATAATGATTATAATATATATATATATATATATATATATATATATATATATATATATATATATATATATATATATATATATATATATATATATATATATATATATATATATATATATATATATATATATATATATATATATATATATATATATATATATATATATATATATATATATATAAATGATAATAATGATTGAAAAGAATGATAATGATAAAAAAAAAATGAAAATGCTTAGCTGTATTCGATCCGGAATACTCCTGCGTTGGCCATGTACGATGGTTGTTCGCGATGGCCGCACCGCCTGACACGTCTCTTCCGACGTGGAACCGCGATGGTCGCACCGCGTGGCACGTCTCGTCCGACGTGGAACCGCGATGGCCGAACCGCCGTGTTGCGTCTCGTCCGACGTTGAATCGCGATGGACCCACCGCGTGGCACGTCTCGTCCGACGTGGAACCGCGATGGCCGAACCGCCGTGTTGCGTCTCGTCCGACGTTGAATCGCGATGGCCGCACCGCGTGACACGTCTCGTCCGACGTGGAACCGCGATGGCCGAAACGCCGTGTTGCGTCTCGTCCGACGTTGAATCGCGATGGCCGCACCGCGTGGAACTGCGATGGTTACGTCTCGTCCGACGGCTGTTCACAGTGGCCGCTCTGCGTGGCACGTCTCGTCCGACGTGGAACCTGGCCACACCGTGTGGTTGCGTCTCACCAGGCGCTTATTCACAGTGACTACGCGGCGTGGTACGTACGTCGGATGTGGATTCGGAATTGGTGCTCCGAGTTGTTGCGTCTCACACGACGTATATATGTAATGATAGCACCACCGTGTTGCTTCTCGTCCGCCGATTTTTGCCGTAGGCGCACCTTGTGGTACGTCACGTTCGTTGTAGCCACTGTGCACCGCGTGGCACGTTTCGTCCGAAGTGAAATTACACCACTGGGTTGCGTCTTGTTCGACGTGGAATCGCGATGGCCGAACCGCGTGGGTGCGTCTTCTCTGACGGCTTATCGCGATGGCCGGACCGCGTGGTCCGTCCGTCTGGTGCAGATTCGCGATGGCTGCGCAGGGTGCCAGCGTCTAGTCCGACGTCACCGTGATGGTCTCGATGAAGCTGTATCTCGACGGAAGTGGGGAGACACTGGCTGTTTCAGCACACGAATCGCGATTGGCAGAATAACGACGGAACGGATCACTAGCGGAATCGAGTGTCACTCGCGGCACAACTCTCACTGGCGTGCACGATAATCACTCGCGGGCACGAAAACGAGGCAAACGAGAGCAAATAAGCACCGAGCTGAAAAAAACTTTTTGTGTTTCACTTGTATCACGTCGGGGTCACCACTTGTATTGTATTCTGTATACTTTTGTGATACGTTTGGTCTCGTTTATTGGCACGTGTGCTTCGGTTCAGGTGCGTGTGAGAAGTGGTCCGTCCCTAACTCGATCGACGCACTCGATCCTATCGTCTCGCTAGATCGGCGCATCCGATCTCCTCTCTTCATTAGATCGGCGACCCGATCTTATCTTCGGCGCATCCGATCCTCTCTCGTAATCAGATCGGCGCATCCGATCTTATCACCTAGCTCGATCCTAGCTCCTGGTTGATACGGTTTGGAACTATGCTAAGTGAGTGGAGTGGTTCCCGTGCCTGACGCATAGATGTCGCAACGATCACTACAGATTTAAACCACTGTAAATTCATTATGTGCATCTCAAAACATCACTCGTTTAAAAAAGCAGTTGTTTGGCAGCAGAATAGAAATGTAGCTACTCTAAACTCAGATTCAATTATCAAACCCTGTAAAGCGCACGAGCCCCATGTACAAGACAAAGACAGAAGAAGTCAAACTTCTCAGTCTCTCTTGGCGCACCACAGTACGCTCAAGAGCGAGCTAGCTAAACTTTCTCGTCAGGCATATTGGCGCTTGCGAGCAAGGCTGTTTTTTTCTGTATGGGTTTTTAGCATACAGTTCGCTCGAGAGCTACCCTGATCTTCTCGCTACGTATTTTGGATAGGCAGTGCGCTCGCGAGCTAGGTTGTTTTTTATGCATGGATTTTGGATAGGCAGTGCGCTCGCGAGCTAGGCTGTTTTTTTATGCATGGTTTTTGGATAGGCAGTGCGCTCGCGAGCTACCTTGATCTTCTCGCTACGTATTTTGAACAAGCAGTGCGCTTGCAAGCCAGGCTGTTTTTCTCTGTGTGTTTTGCACATACGATGCGCTCGCGCTCTACGATGTTTTATACGTGTGTTTTGAATAGGCAGTGTGGGTCGACGACAGTTGCTTGTGATGTTTTTTTTATGTTAATTTGAGTTTTAGTTTTACTTAACTACAATTAGAATATTTACTGTTTTTACATGCAGCTATTTACATAAGTCCGACAGTATTATAAATTTTTATTTATTTTTGTCTCAGGGCAACTAGTTTCAAACGAGCTTTTTATATTTGTTTATGCGAGCGGGCGAATCATATTTTTCTGGAATGAAGAGCGGCGAGTGGCCGCTCACTAATGGGAGCGAGCGAACCTTATGATTCCCGCTCTTCTTGTCCATGTCTAGTGTCCATGTCTCAGAGGCGTATGTGACCTTTGATCCCAGATAGGTGAATTGTGGGACGACTTCAAAAATGCGTTCACCTATCTGTACATCACGCCTACGTAGATTCTGATATTTTATTGGAAGGCTTGCTGATGTTGCCACCATCAGTTTGGTCTTTGCCTCGTTTATCTGCAATCCAAGGCTCTCTGCCGCCTGCTCAATCCCTTGGTAGGCTTCTGCTACATAGGAGAGCCGCAGACCAATGATGTCTATATCATCAGCGTATGCCAGGATCTGGGTTGACTTATAGAAGATGGTTCCCGTAGTCTCCACCCTCGAGTCACGGATGGCCTTCTCTAGCGCCAGGTTGAATAAGAGACAAGCAAGCCCGTCCCCCTGGCGCAGACCTTTGGTGGTAGCAAAAGGTCCTGAGAGTTTTCCATCCACCCTCACCTGGCATGTGACGTTGGTCATAGTCATTCTAACTAGCCTTATCAGTTTGGCCGGGATTCCAAAAGAGCTCATAGCGTCATACAGTTTTACCCTGGCTATGCTATCATATGCGGCTTTGAAGTCAATGAAGAGATGGTATGTGTCGTTTCTGTATTCAGCCATCTTCTCCAAGATCTGCCGCATGGTGAAGATCTGATCAGTGGTTGATTTTCCGTTTCGGAATCCTCTTTGATAGTTTCTAACTATCTCTTCGACGTGCGGGACAAGGCGATCCTGAAGGATCAGGGAGAATATTTTATAGGCGGTATTCAACACCGTAATACCCCTGTAGTTGTTGCAGTCCAACCTGTCTCCCTTCTTGTATATGGGGTAGATGATGCCGAGATTCCAATCACAAGGCATCGATTCGCTATCCCACACCTCAGTAACAATTTGATGAATCTCGTTTTCTAGTCGTGCACCTCCATTCTTGACCAGTTCAGCTGCAATTCCGTCGGTTCCGGGTGCCTTGTTATTTTTCAGCCGACGGATAGCCTTTCGTGTTTCTTCTATGCTAGGTGGCAGTAGCATGACACTATCTGCTAGTGCCGCTTCTAGCTGTTCGCTAAACTGGTCGTTGAGTAATTCATCAAAGTACTGAGCCCACCGCGAGAGGACCTCTGGCTGGTTACTTACCAGATCTCCATCCTTGTTGCGACAGCAGGTTACCTTAGGTACAACGTTGTTTCGGTGACCTGCTATCGCTTGGTAAAACTTACGTGTCGGTCCGTACGCCTCTCTGGTTTGCACGAGTTCCCGCATGTTTTGCTCTTCCAAAGCATGCTTCTTGGAGCGGTGAACTAGTTTCTCTTCGCGTCTGAGCCATGAGTATTCCTCTGCGCATGCCCGCGTTCTATGCCGTTGCTGCATTGCTCGATATGCAGTATTCTTACGTTCGGTCACTTGTCTGCATTCATCGTCGAACCAGCCAGATTTGGTGTTGCCACGACGTGGTGGGAGTATATTTCTTGCACAGTTTATTATTTTGGTTTTTAGAGCGTTCCACCTCTCGCTCGTAGTTTCATAACTGTTTTCTGGTAGTAGAGACTCTTCTAAAGCGACTTTGAATTCCTGTTGGACAGTAATGTCCCTTAGAGAGTCCGTGTTGAGCCGAGGCTGCGTGTTTTCTCCGCCCCGATTGGCGCGGGGGCGAGCAATTCTACAACGTATCACTAAGCCAACCAAGTAGTGATCGGAATCGATATTGGCTCCTCGATATTTTCTGACATTTAACAGACTCGACTGTCGTCGACGGCTTGTTAACACGTGGTCAATCTGGTTGAAGGATACCAGATACCAGGACTTCAACGTAAAAGTCGGTAGGGAGCCAATGTACCGCCAATACACTGGCTGTCACAGTCTGCATGAGCACAGTAACGATAATGGTAGTAGATTGGTCCAGTTCGCCACAGCTAACAATCTGGTTGTAGGAAGTACCAAATTTGCGCGCAAAAAAATCCGCAAGATTACATGAGCGCTCTCCACCCGGGTGCATATAAGGCAAGTAGTTATTCATTGTTTAAAGCAGTAAATGTTGGACCAAGTTTATTGTCCATCGTGCAATGCTGTATAGTTATTTTAAATGTTTAAAATAATCAATTCTATCTTCGTATTATAATTTTCTTTGACAGCTTAACCAAGATGTACTAGAGAACTTCTTCTCGCAAGTAAGACAAAAAGGAGGGGTGAATGATCACCCATCGCCGTTGAGCTGTCTTTACCGTATAAGAAATATGATACTTGGAAAATCCCCAACCATGTTACGGAATCAAACTCATACCGGACAACAAAACAACCAAGAACCGGATTAATATTTGACGACAGTGGAACCTAACGTTGAACAAAGTAATTTAAATAAAGAGCCGGTGGAATATATAGCTGCAACGGTGTTTTCAGGGGCCGAAATATTACCGAACTTCCCAGACATGCAACGCATGGAAAAAGCTAATGGATTAATAAGCTCAGAAGATAGTGATATTATCAGTACGGCGAGCAGTAATCCTTTAACAATGACAGAACAAGAAGAAGATGGTGTAGTGATATGAAATCTTCTAACTACCCAAAAGAATAATGTGGCTTGAATTTGTGTAGTTACTTGGAGTTTATTTCTTCTATGTTAACTCGGGCAGCGTTTCCTCTTAGCTCGGACTTTTGTTAATGATCCTAAACCTCAACTTATCCTTAATTTATACTCACTCGTTCGCGCCAAAATTCCTTAATCATATTCCTCATTGGCTAATCCTAATTATCGCCTATTTTACTATTTCCTATTTCCTATCTTATGCTATTCTATTCTATCCTACGTGTAACCTTAATTGTAGATGTATGTGTGTAAATGTATATATGCATAATTAAAATCTAACTATGTGTATGTGTGTAAGTGTATATGTGTATAATTTAAACCTAGCTAGCTATAATTATTCTGTGCGCGTTTTGCCTATCTTGCAGGCGCTACAATGGATTGCAATACATTATGGGTTACTTCGCAAAAAAATTGAACGAAGAATATCCCAACTTAAACCTAGGAATAAAAACATTTAAAATTTTTAATGAGCATAGCTATTGCCAACCACCAACATTTGTGGACCATTTGTCGCTGGGTGGACTACACAAACCCAGTAAATATTTTATGAACATTGGAAAGAAAATGAAAAAAATATTCCAAAAATTACACAAGAATGGTAAATTTAATAAGAAAACATTAATCGTACGGAGATTAGCGGTTAATATACAGAAACAAGTTGAATTACCCTCAGAGGTAGTTAAATCATTCGCAAAACAAAGAGAGATAGTTCGCATGCGATGTTTGAACATGAAAGCCAGCTTTGAAGCTAATGGCACAACTTTCCGCAAAAGAAAATTGCAACAGCAGGATCCAAAAGGAATAAAAAAGATGAGAAGGATAGTAAACTAAGCGCACTATACCACCAAATTATCTGCAAATGGGGTAAGATCCGACACCTCCTTGAAGGTTAATATAGGCTCTCTTACTCAACTCCTATCCTGCGACGTCCGTTTCGTGCAGTGGTAACATGTATCATCGTATATCCAAGCTTGGGTACACGGGCCCAGTCCCAACCCCTTGGGCGGATGATGGTACATGGCTAACCAGGAGGGGGGCAGGCATTCCAGGCAACTGGAATGTCTTAACGTCAGACCAATCTAATGACGCTAAATCTGTCGAACAGGTGTATAGAAAAGAATATCCTGCAAGTATCCGAAAATATATGTCCTTCTCATCTAACGAAAATAATGAGGAAAGCCCACTGAAACTAGCAGCCGAAAAACGATTTAAAATGAACTTAATGATGAGTGATGGTTAACCAGAAGCCTCAACCGTGACGGAGCAACTTATCCCGGATGGCAGCCAGCTTCTTTTTGTCTTCTTTTTTTCTTTTTTTTCTTTTCTTTTCTTTTTCTTTTCTTTTCTTACTATTTCTTTTCTAGATATCATCGTGGAGGACATAGTAAGGATCAAGATGGGCCATCACACAAACGCCTAAAGGAAGATAAAAGGTACGCAGAGTGTTTTAGTGAGGTCGGATTGATCGTAAGCTAATCTGCAATACAGATGGGTTACGATCAATGAATCCCACATTACCCACGACATGGACGGTTGGTATGGAAGTCGTGGGTGCCTTTTGAACGTTTCACTCCGCGATAACAAAAAAAAAAAAAAAAACAATTAACCTTAAATTTCTCAACATATCAAAACTGTGCGATCAATTTGTTTACATGTTAAATATTATCTAATTGATCTATATACGTTCTTTAGTAATGCGTACATGTGCTTAAGCGTAACTTTAGGTAAGAACTGTGATGTAGAATTTCCTTTTAAATATTTTTAGAGATGATTTACTTCTATATTTTTTCCGGGCAGCGTTTCCTTAGTATACAGTTTCCTAAATGACCTAATTCCTATTCCTAGCCCTTATTTATACTACTTCTTTTCGCGCCAAAATTTACCCTTCGGTTTTCTATTGGCTAAAAGTATTTATCTTAAACATATCTTATGTGGCTATTAGCTTATATCCCTATCATATTCTATCATATGCCCTTTATTCTATCCTTATCTAGCTAATGCATTTTTATGTAATTTACTTGCTTTAATTATTCCTATCCTTCCTACCCAAGTGACATGTGTTCTAAATTTTTACCAAAATCTGCTCGAATGTTGCTCGAGATATCAAAATATGTGGATTTGCGTGTGATAAACCGTGTAAAAAGTGTCAAAATTTCGTTTTTGCGTGCGAATGACCTTATTTCATTGAATGATGATGGCGTCCAATTCGTTTTAGATTATTTTCATTTGATATCTGGCGAAAAAAGAAGGTACTTTTTGTACGGCGTCAATTGGTGAAAATTCGAAGTTTTTTTTTGTATAAAAAGACTATACGACCAGTAATAAGAATTGGAAACGTAATTTCCCAACGGATAGAGAAGAAAGCATCGAAAAATACGTTTCACAGTCGATTTACAGGGCTTGTTCTAAAAGTCCCTTAAACTGGTGCAGTTTAAGGGAGGTTTAAGATGTCAGTTAAAGGGAAATAGCTCGAAATCCCGATTTTAGAACTCAAAAATGTCAATTCGGTATCCTTCCTATCGTACCATAAACGATCGCTACCATAATTGGTTACTATAAATGATTATTCCTAGTATTACACTTATTGCCTAACTACCAGGCGCTACAAGAATATGGCCTATCCCAAGCGCCACAGATTAAGCTTAAACGACTGGAAAATTGAATATCCATAGGAAAAAAATGAAAGCTTCACAGCTTCATTGGTTTGATCAATAGATGGCGTATTACAACTCATCATTATATTGCTATCCTTTTCTTGCAATGTGTTTCGACAAGTTTCATCTTATAATGACCTATATAGCCTTCTAACTTTCTGAGCAAAAATCTATATAAATGGTCGTGTGGTCAGATACGTGGGTATCAACACCAACGACCATTACTCAAATCTCACTTGCTTCAGTACTGGTGGTTTCCGTTGGAGTTTAGTATTTAAACAATCGTATCGCCGTTCTAGTTCTAGCGATGCATAACTTCAATGCGAAACCATACAACAGTACAGAGGAAATGAGAAAGCTCTCCTCCAAGCGAGGAAGCTCCACAGGCTGGGTATCCCACAAACAGATGGCGCCACCAGCTTTTTTGCTATTTTTAGAATGCATGAGTCGTTTGCCGTCTGCTAAACGAAGTCTTTTTATATTCCGTTTAGGTAGAGAACTTGAGTCGTTTAGAAGCCGTTTAGTGGTCGTTTAGTGGATTTGTGGCACTTGGGATCACACACCAAAAGAAAGAATATTGAATTCCCCAACTATTTTGACTGTAAAACATGTTAAAAAATAGAATTAAATACATATTGTTATGATTCTCCGCTGACCATTATTGTTTCAGCGTGAAAAAATCTGGGAGTCACAAGGAAATGCATTAGATTTATGAATTTAATACGATTTCTAGTCTAGATAGTTGGGGAATTCAATTTCCTTGCTTTTGTTGGTGTACAATAAGCCATATTCTAATAAAAATGTTTTGAAATATAGTCGAAAACCCCAAAATTTCACGTTCAATTTCACTTTGTTCTATACGTAACTGTAAAATTTTTTATCTTGATTGTGGGAAAATAATTGCACTATGTGCATGGCAAAAAGCAATTGTTAGAAAAAACATTTTTTTTCGCGTACCGTTAATGCTGCGGACCACAGGTTGGAGACCACTGATTTACAGTTATGGTAGTTGGTGTATAACCCGAGAACTAGTAATTAATTTATACTTTCACGAAGTTTAGTGTAAATAATATAGTGTTATATAATGGCAGTGCTATGTACGAGAAAATATGGTTATTTGATTTTTAAGAGAGTTCCTTTCTTCCTTTATATAGATCCAATCGTTGGTAAAAACCTGTTGTCGTCATCTCCGTCACTTCCTTCAATTTCCACTGCAATGGCTACCCATATCACACCTTTAGATTCTTCCACAAACGCTGATAATCAACACTCTAAGGCTGCGCTCTGGCACCAATCGAACACGACATCCGACTCGAACAAACCCATATAATTATATGGAGGTGCACTGTGAGACACAAACAAACAAACAAGACAAACATGTCAAATCCCATACATTTTTCATGTTCGATGTCGTGTTCGATTGGTGCTAGAGCGCCGGCTTCCAACGTCTTGAACAGATTCATGATAAACGAGCAAGTTACAAGTGCTGAAATTGTGTGGGCTCTCGAAACTATTGCCACCCATAACTCCTATCGCAGTGCTGGGGCTAACACTAATTTGTTCAAGACAATGTTTACGGACAGCCAAATTGCTGCCAAACTCGAGATGGGACGCAAAAAACTTGCGTATCTAATAACGTTTGGTTTGGCACCTTATATCACAAACAAAATATTTAAGCAACTTGATGTATGTACCGAAATAGTTATTGGTTTCGATGAAACATTAAACAAAGTTTCACAGCGCCAACAGATGGATGTTAGTGTGAGATTTTGGAATGAAAATAAGGAACAGGTAGAATGTCGATACATTGGATCAGCGTTTTTAGATTCTTCTCGTGCAGTCGATATCCTTAAAGGATTAAAACAATGCACAGAAAGAAAGCCTCTACTAAATAATGTGATTCAGCTGAGCATGGACGGGCCCAATGTAAATTGGCGTTTAATGAAGGACATTTGCGAAGAACTTCGAAATCTGCGTGGGGTACCATCTTTCGATTTGTTAAACATAGGTAGTTGCACCTTACATGCTATTCATAATGCTTTTAAAAATGGCATGAAGCACACTGAATGGAACATTGATGAACTTTTGACATTCCTCTATTATTTGTTCAAAGACTTTCCGTGGCGCCGTGCAGATTATAAAGTATCTTCCGGATCCAATTTATTCCCGCTGAAATTTTGTCTTGTTCAATTGATTGAAAATTTGAATGTGGCTGAGCGTGCATCTAAAATGATTCCTCATTTGAAAGTATATGTGGCAGCAGTCAAAAACCAACGTGACAAAAACTCAAGGAAGGTCACCATTCTTTCAAAAGGAGTTTTGCAGCAGTTGCTCAGTCTAGGCCATTCGCTGTAATAGAAAAGGCCATTTCTGATGAAATGTTGAGCCCAAAACTTACCTTTTTTATTTCATCAGCTAGATGTGTAGAACCCTTTTTGCGAGAATTCCAATGTGATGCTCTTATGGCGCCATTTTTGTTTGATGAGCGGAATTTGTATGAATCGGAATGCTTAAATGTAAAAGCTAAAGCGATCACCGATATCAAGCTCAAAGATAACAATATTCTACCAACATCGCAAGTTGATATTGGTTTTGGAGTCAAAGCGGCAATTAAAACAATAATGGTGTTAATTATTATTAACGACCGATTCTCGTAGATACTCCAAAAGAAGTAGCATTGATTGAAGAGAAAATGAATAATTTGAATAAATAAG
Source organism: Anopheles merus (assembly GCF_017562075.2). Classification (NCBI taxonomy): domain Eukaryota; kingdom Metazoa; phylum Arthropoda; class Insecta; order Diptera; family Culicidae; genus Anopheles; species Anopheles merus. The sequence continues at coordinate 8,483,641 of NC_054083.1, forward strand.
CTGTTTCAGCAATCTTATAAAAACGTTTATATTGCTTTATAGTTTAAGTTTTAAATAATAGCTTATGGTTATTGTATTTATTTCTTGTTTATTTTTCTCTCAATGTTCAAATGCGAAACTAGAACTCATCCGCTGATTTCCGAAAAAATACAAACAAATCTCATGGCTTGTTCAGAATAAATTCAGAACTTTTTGTCTGGAAAAACTTTCCAAATAAAAAGCATTCATTCAATCATTAACAGTGAATCAAAGTTCAATCAGTGAAGTCAGTCTGTATTATTAAATATATCGATAACATGTAGCTTTGCACTTTCTTACTAATTACAGACGAAGTTATAAATACTATTAGAGTTACCTATAAAATTGTTTAAAAATGCTTTGAAATTTATATATGAAATTTATTGAATACGCCTTGCTATACATTTCTTCATCTCCCATAAATCTACCTTTTATATATCGAGGATTAAGCCTGAGCTGTAATGCCTTCTGTTGTCATTTCGAATCTGTTTTCTAATCCTTGTAAAATGAAATCTATCAAATTATTATTTATTTTTGCAGTTTAGCCTTTTTTTCGCCCCTTTTCCATCTATAGCTTTAGTAGTTTGCACAAAGAAGCTATTTTGGCAATTATAAGTGCTTTTTCTGCACATACGTCCTGAGTGACAAGATCAAACAAATTCTAATAATTGTACTGCTTGCTCTATGATCTTCCAGTCTGCTTCCTGCAGATCTGATTTGATGTTTAAAATACCTATGCAAGAAACAATTGGTTCTTTGTCTACTGAGCATTTCATAAGTCGAGTTCCAGTGTGTTATCACATCTTGTTTTAATTTTAAAACTGGATCTTTTAAATGTGTTTGCCTTTCCTGAAGTTTATGACATGCTGTTGTTTATCAACAGCGGCTCTAACTTGACAGCTACGTTGTGGTGAAGTGGGAGAAAGGGACGTGTAGCACAGGCGAAGTAAACTCAGGCGAAATAGCGAGAGTAGGAAAGGTTCATCCCGAAGGAGCTTCGCGTGCAACGGATGAACCTGCGTAAGTTAAGAGTAATGACCGCAATCGGGTTTGCGCGAGGTTTAAAACGGACACGAAGACGAAAATCGACCTCTTTCTACCATCGCGCCAAGAGAAGCAAGTTTAATGAATTTTTTGATACAGTTGAAGTAAATTCAGAAAACTGAAGTTTCAACCTTTTACTACGCGAAAGAAAGAGCATTGTTGCTGGACGCAACACATGCTTTGGAGCTTTTCTTAAAATGACAAACTATTGCTTTAACTTTTTCAATTGTTTTGATATGGTTTTTTGAATTCCATTTTTGATAATTAAATATAATGAATGCGCAAAAAAGCAATGTGCTGTATATCTAACATAGATGTTCTAACATAAATGTTATGTTTTTTGCATTATCTGTGACAATAGCAACAACCTTTTCTTTATTTTCAAAAATTTCTATCACTTCATTTATCCAAGATTGAATATGATGACAGAATCTTATTTTCCATTTTCATGAATTAAGTGTGATTTCACCGCACAAAAACTTATCATGATAACTAATGATACACAAAAAAGCGCAATGATTGCGCAATAAAGCACGAACATTTATCATCTCAACATTAGTCCACGCGTATTTTGTTAAAGGAATGGCTTTGGCTAATTTTAATTCCTCTCTAACGGTTAGTAGCATTTCTTGCTATATCGACGGAAGTAACGCATTAGATAATGTTTTCCTGCTTGGAATCTCGTAGTAATGATTTTATTTTTTGATGAATTTTATCATATTTTTTTTATTTAGTTAATCTTCTACTATTAAAAATGGATGATAGTCTTTGCAAATCATCGAGATCAACTGTAGGGGGGTGTTACGAGTAACGAGCGACCTACTCCGCGATTTTTGATTTGGAGAGGGGAAGGAAGGGTACCAGAAGGCTATCGGTGGAAACCACTGAGTAACCTTGGTGAAAGGGTAGGAGGAAAATGAAGGCGACCAGCGGGCAAGCCACTTGATCAACCCAGGGGAAAGGGTAGGAAGGGAACCAAAATTACAGCGCAGAACCGCAGAACACCGAAGAACGTGTGCAAGTGTCAACCTTTGACTACTCGGTAAGGACCTTAGGCAATTTGCACACTAGATGATATGAGAATAGAGAAATTCAAAAGAAATCAAGCTTCTAATCGTTGCTGTGTGTTAATCTCTGAATACAATTTATTTTACAATAGATGTGTACTAATTGTCGTCGTGCTGCTGTAGCGATGCGTAAACATTAAGGCCGGGCTACATTGATCGTACTCGCAAGTGTAATTTCGATTTTCACTAGCGCATCTGGCGGCGGCTGACCGAAGCATTTTGCCAAACAATTTGGAGCCGCTCCATAAAATATGTTATTTTTCCATGTTTTTTTATTTTAACTGGACTGGAAAAGCTTTGTAATTGATAGAAAAACATATTGTGCAAGTATTTCACCCGTTTTCGCATCAAAATACGATGTAAAAACTACTTAATTTTAAGATCCAGCACGACCATTCCCTATGGACCATTCCCTATCCATACACTATGGAGTACGATCAATGTAGCCCGGCATTTACAGGATTACAAGATTACACAATTACAAATATTGAGTGGGACGCATTACATACGTGGAACGTTTAGTGTCAACACACATGGCGACGGACAGATAACGCCATCTGTCGGCGCGTAGCGAGAGAAAGTGTAACGCGAATTGCATACTCATTCGTCAACATTAACGAAATTTGTTTTAGCTTATAGCTATTGGTTGAGGCAAAAACCTGTCTAAACTTTCTGTCATTTTTTGTACCGGATGTTGTCACAACTGATACTTCTATCGTAAATTCTATAGCTCTATGCGAATCACCTAATTTAGATTTTTTTTTGATTGGTACAGTGGGATGATTTCTCGCTAAATGACGTTTCATGTTTGCTGTCGAGTTTTTACTGCACACAAAGCTATTAAGACAGTAGCAGCATTTGGCCTTGGCATTTTTTTTAATGTAATCAAATTTCGGCGTTAAATTCCTTATTTGAAGACATCTTGAATTTTGCGGATCTAAAAATAGAGCAAAAGTTGTTTGCCTTTTTATAAAATTATTTTAGCAAACTATTTTTTTTTTCAATAATTGGTATCTGTTTGATTCAATGTTTACAGAATTTGTCAAAAGTCCCTTGGAAGACTTCTTAATATAAAAAAGTCACTCTTCTTTGATTTCCATAATCAACCACCATTTATCGATGTTAAGTGTTTTGATGAAAAGTTGGCTCTAAGCTTTCAATTGTGCATCGAATGACGTTGTCATTGCTTTTTCGCATGCGTGTGTTATCGGACCTCAACATGTTGTAAAGGATGTGATAACTAACGATAGACCACAAAGCGCAACGATTTCTCAAAAACAATAAACAAACCTTGAAAAAGGTTTGTTTTATTGTCAACTAATGTATTTTCGAGAAAGAGAGAATAATGTTAATAGCGTATCAACAATAACCGAACCATGATTTATTCCTTTATGAATGGGTTTTTTTTATTCCTGTTATTCCTTTTATAAAATTTATTACGGAATAATCAAAACGTCCACAAATCCTAAAGGCCGGGCTACATTGACCGTACTCCGTAGTGTAATTTTGTGAACGCGTACGCCATCTAGCGGGGGCGGGTCGAAGCTAGAGGCTGGTAGAATTTATCTGTCAAAAAGCGTTTTGGGTCGAGGAGCCTATAATTTTGATCACAAACCAGTAAACAAACTGCTCGGTGAGTATGTTCGATATTTTGTTGTGTATTTTTTTTTTGAAAATATGTGGTAATTTAACATATATATTGTATTTCTAGCAATGGAACAAGCAGGAAGCAGTCGACGCAATGAAAAAATAATAAGTACAACTGTTTTTAACGAAAATTTGTGTGTGTGTGTGTGTGTGTGTGTGTGTGTGTGTGTGTGTGTGTGTGTGAACTGTTGTCTGTGAGTCACCGGCTCGGCTCGGGGCCGCAATTGTGCTGAACATTTGATTGAATAATTTAGTGTTTGTAGGTTTCACAAGTGCTCAAATAATTTGGTGTAGGGTTTGTCCATCTATGTCATCATTTGAACTACATTGCAGAGTGTGTGAAACTGGTTGTTCGATTTTGATATTGTAGCGGTTTTTAGTATTGAGCGTGTTTTTTATTCATGAGGAACGGCTTTGTCGTATTGCTTGGTAGAACGTTTTTTTATCTAATTGTAAGCAAAATTTACCGGCCTATTTTTATACATTTAATATAAAAATAGCACGTGTTATTATTTTCACTGTGGTTCCGGTGTGACGGCTAGCATGACCGAATTATCACGCGATTATCGACCTTTCTGTTGTTTTAATTTAAATTAAAAAAGGGAAGTATTTAACTGAATTTTCTTTTTCATTCCAGGATCATGAAAAAAGCCTCCGCTTCATTGCCGAGGTGCAAAAGCACCGTGTTTTGTGGGAGAAAAAAAATAAAAATTACAAAAATGTAGTTATGAAGGGCGACGGTTAGGCATCTATAGCGGCCAAGGAGGAGATTCCGCCACAAGATGCGAAACATCTGTGCTCCCGACTCCTTGGAATTTATCGGACCAACAAGGCCATGGTGAAGAAGACGACGCAAACCGGTGCACATACATATAAAAATATATAAAGTGAATTTATTCTTTCTCATCCCAATTGATTATTGTTTTATTTTAGGCAATGACAATGTGTTCCGACTACTGGTACGGCTACCAGGCGATGTCTTTTGTAGACGAGGCCACCCAAGATGCGGTGCATGTAGACACGGTAAGTATGTTTATACATATTTGAAATAACTAGTGGTGTGGGTCAACTAGTTTGTTTAATCTTCGGTGTGGAAGCTAATGTCAGCTTTCAAATCAATTTTACATAAATGCCTAGTATTGAGCATCAACACACATTTGGGTATCCATGATTGATAGATGTTCTCCGACGAAACAATTGACCTTACTCACATTCTATTTAACTAATTTAATGCGAAGCTCGTTTGTTATATACATGAAAAAGCTCTCTTTTGTACTTATATAATTCACATGTTGACGAACAAAGTATATCATATCATTCAACTGGTGGTTTTCCCCATAACACCACAGTAGTGTGTGCTTCATTCGTCAAAGTTTTAATACAAATGAATCATTTCACATACGAAGTGTTCCTATGATTCTTAAAATGTACACAGACACGGACAATGGCGACAAGCAGGAAATGCTGACCAGCGCACGACGTCAACAGCACCAGACGAATATGTATAGCCGTCCGGAATCATAGTGCTGACATGACGATGGATTCTTTCTTCGCTCGTTGTGCAATTGCAATCGGCAATAACAATAGGCTATCGTTGCGCTGGAAGCAGGTGCGTAGTTGATAGACTAGCATACCGTGCTTATCACGATCGTCCGTGGTACTCCGCTGTTTCAGCGGATCGATGGCCAATTCGTCCGATAATGTGTTTGGGCGAGTCGCTATCGTGTACGTAGCTATAGTTAAGTTTCTCCATGATCAATCTTGAAGAGAACAAATTTTAGAAAGATTTTACTGTACATATTTACGTGCGCATGATTATCGCCACGTTCGTCCACTCGATCCGACAGCAGCAACCAAACACAACCGGCATGTGGCCACGTTTATTCGGTGAGTGAGCTAGTAAGCCAGCCAGCAGTTCATCCAGCCGCTAATAGAGCAGGCGAGTAATGCTTAAAAACCCGTAGTTGTTGTACTCGCGTACTTAAATGTATATTATAAATAACCATGCTGGTAGTAATGTACAGCATAGTCTGTGTAATTGTGTTTGCGATTTCATAATTTATTATTAATTTTAATATCCATGGTATTGGTTAAGTAAATTTACGTAGAACGATTATGTTTTAAATGGTTTGCAATGTGGTTCCTTCTGTCAGCAAGATTTTCTGAAGGTCGGGAAGCAATGTTTTGGAGATTGGTCAAGTCACCTTCACTTCTCCAATCTCCATCGACTCGTCGCCCGCGAACAACCCTATCAAATGCAGACGGGGGTGTGTATGTGTCCCGCGAAGCATGCTTGCGCAAAAAATTGTGCAAGTACACTGTTGTCAAAACAATGTTTTTGCAACATCCGGCTGCAGTTGTATGCCTTTGAGCACTCTCCATCGATTCGCTAATATTCCAAGCGAATTTTCAACTGGCATACGACAAGTAGAGTGCATTTTGTTGAATGTACGCTCCATTGAATCAGGAGGATGCACCCCGCTGTACGGTCTTAAGCAGTAATTGGTAAAGGCAAATGCCTTGTCACCGAGAATAAAGTATGGGACTGGGGTTTGGTACGGGACCTGCAATGGCGTTGCTGGTGGAATGTTTAGTTGGTCGTTTTCTAGTAGCTTGTGATACAGTCGTGTGTTTTTAAATATTCCACCGTCCGATATTCCTCCCTTACCACCAGCATCTGTCCATAAAAAGTTATAGTCAGTATCGACCACAACCATTAATACAATACTAAAAAATTTTTGATAGTTGTGATATTCGGATCCGCTATTACGAGGGCAAATAATTTCAACGTGCTTCCCATCGATTGCACCTATTGCGTGAGGAAATCTCCAGCGCTGCTCAAATCGTCTTGAGATTGCAAGCCATTCTTCTTCGGTAGAGGGTAACTAAAAGAAAGTAAAACAGAGGAAAGATTTTAATGTATGTTTTAGTTTGTGTAGATTTTAGTGCGTATGAGAAACATAAAATATGATTTTATTGATCATTTTCTATTTCTTTAGCAGCTTGGCTACGACGATGAGGGCCTCACTCTCCGTTCCCTCGTGGAGACAGCCTACGCGGTTCCACAATCGTTTGACGACATCGATTGGGATGCCGCGGTTGCCTTCGACCCCGAGCCATTTTCTCCCACTCCTTCTTCCTACCCTCCTGCATTATGCGTCACTCCTGGCACGATCCGCGAGGGTAACGGTGTGAGTGGAGCCCTCAACAACCGGCTGCAACAACCGGTTTCGGGCGCAACAGGCGCACCGGAAAACGCAGATCCGGAAGATTTCGGCCGGTACGTGGCCGATGAGCTTCGGCTTATTCCGTCTCCATAAAGGAGACGCATTATGAGTATTCAGCGGGAGTTATTAAAATCATTAAAAAAAATCTGTAAAAACATAACTTTGATTACTTTTTGAGTTTTGTATATCACATTAGTTACTTGATTGAAGAGCTACGTTCGAGGAAAAAAAATGTTTCCGTTTTCATATTACATGAACCTTTTAGTAATGGGCGGGTCGACCCAAACCTATCGGGTCGGAGCCATCCGTAAGCAACCCGGAGTCGTTCGGGTCAACCCGAAAGGTATAAGTAGATTCAGTGGGCGCAACTACTCCGGTAGGTCCGAGAAAGCATAAACGACTCCGACCCTTGGGTGCTGCGGCTTCGGGTCGGGCCACGGTAGGTTCGGATGCAACGAGTTCGGGTCGACCCCAAAGATCAGTAGATGTGAGAAAGCATAAGTGACTCTGACCCGTTGGGGCAGCGAGTTCGGGTCGGGTATTGAACCTCCCTTGACTCGAGCCGAACTCGCTGCACCAACGGGTCGAAGTCGCTTATGCTTTCTCGCACCTACTGGGGCCTGCCACCGGGCTGAACGTTTTAAACACATAAACGCTGAAGCGAGGCTGGTTACACCCGCAACTTACCTTGACATAATCCCGCAAAACCTCGATACGACATACGCACGTCTCTTTAACTATTCTGATGATAGTATGCCTCGACACCTAAAATTATATGTTGATTGATGAAAGTGTGCTTAGCAAAAAGCAAAAAGCAAAAATAATATTACTTACCCGGAACACGTATTGGAGGCTGGTAAATGTATCTCCAGTTGCAAGATACCGCAATGTTATCAGCAGCCTTTCCTGTTCCGTGATTGCTTTGTGGAAATCTGTGTCCATTTTCGCAATTTTTGGACCAACAAGGGACAGTAAATGGAAGAAATCTTCCTTCTTCATCCTTAAAAATCGGTTCATCGTCTCGTATATACCCGATGTCGTGATGTCGGTCAGTAGCCGGTTGCCGGTTTCGTTTCGGTTCAGGAATAAGTCCTGAACCCACAAACGACGTGTCTGCGGACTACGAGAACGAGATCGGGCACGATCCCGGGCTTCGTTGTTGTCATTTTCAAGCTCTGGCTCGCTCATTTTTCCAAAAATCGAGAACCACCAAAATTTTCACTTCTACTAAACACCGGCCGGCAAACGATTCAAACGATAAACAATGCACACTTCTGCGATCAAGGTGATAACATAGACTTTAATTATATGTGGAAGATTTGGCTGTGGAAGCCATGATGGATGGAGTTTGGCAGATGGGAAGGAATGTTGTCCTGCGCTTTGAATAAAGCTTAGGCACCCAACTGTCAAATGACGATTTGCCCAGCAGCACTCAGCGTCCTGACCTGTAGCAATTTATTAATTTTGATCAACATGTCAAACAGCATACAGACAGCCTGGTCGAAAATTGATGAGACACCAAGCATGAATAATTTTGGCACTTAAATTATACCCACATCTAGCTTGCGCTGGTCGCCGCCAGATACGCTAGTACATATAAAAATTACACCAGAGAGTACGTTCAATGTAGCCCGGCCTTAAAGATTCAAAAAGCGATCAAAACTAACACACTCCGTCTCTCACTGCTGGTATATCATTGTGTTGGATACAGGTACCCATAGAAGCCGTCCCTTGACCTGTCAAAATTAGTTTTCAATGAGGCTTGGGAGGAAAAACTATAAGCTCACCTGTATATTAAACCCTTGTCTCGTAGTACAGTCGTCAACTCGTACGACTTAACAACATGCCCGTCATGGGTTCAATCCCCAAATAGACCGTGCCACTATACGTAGGACTAACTATCCTGCTATGGGGGGAAATCAATTAGTCACTGAAAGTCAAGCCCACAAGTGGTACAGCCAGGCCTTGATTGAAAACGGTTGTTGAGCCAAAGAAGAAGAAGAGTATATTAAACCCATTCTGACCGCTAGTATGAAATTTGGAAAAATATCACATATCCAGACACTATATCCTTCTACCTCTGCGGCCGAGAAAACCCCTTCAACCAGCAATGCTTCCTTTACAAGCCAAGCTCAAAATGGCTTGTCCAGCCAAATTGTGGCTTCCATACCCGAGGAAGATGTGGCTTTGATTTCATTCGAAAAATAAATACCCGCCACGAGCATAACTTCTTTAAGAGATGCTGACACTTTGTCAAGTTAGGCGACCTCTATTAAAGCAAAGAAGTTATTGGTTTTGCAGTAGCTTGTTTGACCAAATAATTCAAAGGCTCGATCAACTCGACAGTAAAGTAAACAAATTAGACAATGCTTTGCTGTAAGCTACTGTCGACCAAATTAGTGGTCGACAAAGAAAAAGAATCCCAATTGAAAGCTATTTCAACCCCCGAAGAGCAGGCAACGATGGACGAGAAATTAGGAAACGCCATGTATTCCAAAACTTCAAAAATTGGGTTGAATCAAACATAACAACTGGGGAAAATTAAAAAAAGAAACAAATAACATCTTAGGAAAATTTACATCACGAGGCAAGCGATATAATGTTTATACGAGATTTTATGCCTAGTAGCAGCTTAAGGATAGAAGCTCAACATTTAAAATAGCATCCGTCAACTCTCAGGCGATTGTTATTTTTTTGTAAAGAAATTGGCAGTACGGCATGCTAAGGAAAGACTGGACCTTCGCGGCATTAGATATAGTAATGTGCGTAAAACGCCTCATAGAAATGCGAACTCATAGTATTTAAATCGAAAATGAATATCAAATTAAATGAACTGTGAAAAAATATAAGCTGGCATCGCGAAAGAAATAGTTTAAAATTAACAGTCGTTAAAAGTTATCCAGCGTCGTTTAAAATTGCTAGAATTTGGCATCGCGAACGCATTGAGTTCATTTGTTAATTTCAACGACTGGTCCTATGCCGTCGTTAAACAAACGAATGTCAATAGCGTATGCGATACAAATTTACAGTCGTTTAATTGTACCGCTCGAATTTTTTTCCCGTGTTTGCCTACTAGTGATGGGTAATCCGGAGCGGAGACATGGATCAACTCCGACTCCGGTGCGCAAAATATGACTCCGACTCCGGATCACAACCGGATTCAACTCCGGATCAGTCCGGATTACTCCGGACCAGTCCGGATCACTCCAAATCACTCCGGATCATTCCGGATCACTCCAGATCACTCCGGATCAGTCCGGATCAGTCCGGATCACTCCAGATCTGTCCGGATTACTCCGGACCAGTCCGGATCAGTCCAGATCACTCCGGATCAATCTGGATTAATCCGGATCAGTTGAAATGAGTCCGGATCAGTTCGGATCAGTTTGGATCAGTCCGAATGAGTCTGGGTTACTCTGGATCACTTCGGATCAGTTCGGATCAGTCCGAATGAGTCTGAATGTCTGCGAACAGACGGCGTCCACGGGCCTTCCCACGCCCGAATGCACAGCCGATGGCATACGATACTATTTTCACGATTAACATGAGAGGGGCAGAGCTTATACCCCGAACGTACCCGAAAGGTATGCATACTTCACTCATCAAGATTTAAAGGCAAGGACAAGGCAGCAGAGACAAAGAAAAGTTACACGGCTACGCATGTCTTCTAGACTGATCCGGTGTGATACGGACTGATCCGGACTGATCCGGAGTGATCCGGAGTGATCCGGAGTGATCTGGAGTAATCCGGAGTGATCCGGACTGATCCGGACTGATATTTTTATATACAGTATGATTATTGAACTAGAGTATGCAAGAGTGGAATAAATATTTAGCTATCGCGTTTTAATTCAACAGCACAAATTTTTACCTCTGTCGCCGACGGAAATAAATCAGACGGTAAACAGACATGACTTGGGTGGGAGTTTAAAAAAAGTAATGAACTCACTAATGAACTGTACTATAAGATTGGAATTAGAACAAGGATGAATTCGGAAGAAGAATGAATAGTAGCATAGGATAAAATAGGAAAGCCACTCTAAAATTGTAGATTAGGACACCTAGAGCGATTAGCAGATTAACATTTCGACCGCCGACCTGACGTCACAGTTTTTGAGTAAGCACGTAGCGCATGGCAAGAGAGCGACAGTTTCTCATGCCATTGTCATCACTCTTTTGTTTCATTGCGATAAGCGGCGTAGCACATGTCGTTCTCGTTCTCTCTTTCCTACCTTATTCGTTCTCAATAGAATCACTGAGCGTCAGATGCAAAGCTTAACAGTGAGCAAAATTGTCATGCAAATTTATATGGCACGGGGCTTAAAGTGTTAGGGCACTGATTTAAGCCGCATTAAAATAAGGGTGGGAATATTACTAATAAGGACATAGGGTATAAGATAAACTAGGATGAGACATCACTAGAGTAAGAAAGCAGCGTAGAACGGCTACGCCGAAGCAAGCGAATACAATTAGTTCCGTTCTTTTCTAAGAACAGTGTAGAGTTTACTTACTCCGCTTGCATACAGGGTCGCGATTCCGTCACTGCAAACCTATTCTTGTGATAATTGCCTGGTAAAGGAGAACCTCTGAAAGAGATACTTTGATGCAATAAATAAATTAGATCTCCTGTCGTTACATGTCGGACGAATAACGAAATATGAAGCTTTCAGACTGTTTAAGGAATTGACATCCATACAATACATACTCTCCTGACTTATAATCTGCGCTGTTGATAACAACAGTGTTATCTTTTAGCATGCATGTCTCTTTCAGTTGGTTTCAACACAAATTCCGGTGTAATTAACAAGCGTACGGAATTACTTTTAGCTCTCTTCTATTTTAAGAAAATCTGATTCAATTATTTCCAGTACTGTCTTAATTTCCTCTGTTTCAGCTAATCTATTTATGATCTGTTCTAAGTTTCTTGTTCCATGAAGCAATTCGTTTTTCATTTTTGTAATTCATTTTCAAAAATACGCAAGGAAATCGTATCAAAATCACCAAATCTATCAATAGTGTCTAGCAATGTTCACAATTTAGAATATTTTTTCGACGATAAACTTTTGTCATAAATTTGATCAAAATCCATCACAAACTAATTAAGTAACTATCCTGCATATCCCCAATAGTTTTTATAAATTGGAGAGGACAAAAATGTAACAGCACGGAACAGAAGCATAAAGTGATTGTTATTTTCAATAGGTAATTATTTTTTTAAACTACGACACCAATATAATATATGAAATTCTGAAGGAATTTTAATCCACGTATTTTGCGATGAATTTCCGATGGGAGCTGTGACTCTTAGAAATTTGCTGATTTGTTGCTTCTGCAGAGGAGTCCACTTTTTTTGCTTTCCGAACTTTACACTCATCCGGCCATTCAGTAGCTTCCGTATGATTCCCAAATAGAATAAATGAAGTGGATCAGAAGTTATAACATCTCTAACAATATTGAAATTCAGTAGGTATATTAAAGGTGTGTGATGATTGCAATGTGAAGGATATGCACTTCCTTTGAACAACGTATCTGTACGCTTGAGTGCACCTATTCCTTCAAAATACATCCGTGCTGTACACGGATCTTTTTAGATAAATTAAGACATTGCAGATCTTAAATAGAAAAATACCATTAAAAATACTATTAAAATATTACAAACTTAATAATGGATAGAGCATAGACTCCGAAATCTGTTCGCCACAACACCCACTCTGTACTCATTTGCACCCGCGAGAGAGAGAGAGAGTTACGGCGCTCGCTTTTCATTGAGAAATTCGTTCGATCCCGTTTGTATGAGAAGAAATCCGCGAGGTTTTGCGCCGTTGATTCTTGTGTTGTATGTTCATTTTGAAGTGACCGATGAACGGAGTCCATGTTCTGGTCGCAAGATGTCCCTAAATTTATGCTCACCTTTTAGAATCGCTCTAGCTGGAGAATCTGTTATGATTGCTCTTGTTAACCCTTTTATCTTTTAGCCTTTTATGAATCGTCCTTTGATTTGCAATTCATTCAATTTTGTGACGAATTCTCTTGAACATTCCTCTATCGAATCAGCTTTGCATTCTCCACAGTAAACAGCTGCCACCATCACTGTGTATGATGTTCGATTTTAAACACGTGCACAAATTTGCTCTCAAAAACATTTTAAAATTAAGTTGAGTTTTTATCCGTTTATCCGTTCCGTCTCTTATCTATTCTATATTACCATAACTGTCCACCGCAGGTTGTAGTAATGTTGTTCTTTTGGATTGACTGCGGAGTTTTGAGAAATGTCCGTGCATATTTTAGCACTTAATGCGGTGTTGTCTCTCGAACCAGAGCCAGCAACGAATTAATGGCACAATGTTTCTGATTTGTTTTTGAAGCTCATCTTCTGAGTCCATCTTCAAATGATATACGATTTGGCCTACTGGGACATTCCATATTATTCTCATCACTGTCATTGGATTCTTCTTCATCACTCGAAGCAAAATATGAAAATTCGCTATCGCTTAAAACTGAATCCGCAAAGTCATCTCCTGATCCAGGAAATGCGACACATCCATGTTTTCTATAAGGCGTCATCCAACGACTTCTTCTTCTTCTTCTTTGGCTCAACAACCGATGCCGGTCAAGGCCTGCCTGTACCACTTGTGGGGTTGGCTTTCAGTGACTTATTGATTTCCCCCCATAGCAGGATAGTCAGTCCTACGTATGGCGGCACGGTCTATTTGGGGCTTGAACCCATGACGGGCATGTTGTTAAGTCGTACGAGTTGACGACTGTACCATGAGACCGGCTTGAGTTCATTTGTACATGCTATAATTCTTTACATAGTTCATCTCATCCACATCTATTTCCCTGTTTATATTGTAGCCTTCAAGCGTTGTCTGTTTCTAATCCCGTTACCATAATCCCATAATTCATGCCATAACATAATTCAAATAAATATATTCATTGAAATTCAAACAACAGTCTTCAAAGTTGTTAAACCTTTAAAACGTTCTGAAGTCGCTTATAAGACTGTCTGATAAAACTAAAATTGGAGTTTTGATGGCTGGTTTTAAGCAACCTGTAAACGCATTCTTAAGCACGTTTAAAGACTTGTTACTCATAGTCTCACGCTTATAAGACTAATTGTTCAAACTAAAATTGGAGTTTTGATGGCTGGCTTTAATCAACCTGTAAATGTATTCTTAAGCACGTTTCAAAACTTGTTATTTGAGACTAAGGCATCAATATCAATTGATCTCATTAAATGCATATTAAGTCTTGGACAAAGGGAACTTGAAACAGGCTATACAGGTTGTACTTGAAATACGCTATTAACGAAAAACGTTGATAAGCCGAATATTTCTACTTCTTCGTAAATTGTATTCTGGGGTTTTCAGCCAAACAATACTTAATTTAATTTTCCTTTTGCTTACAGTGGGTGATTTTATCCCCTGCAAAGGTTATTCGATGTATTTCTAATTTTATTAATAAATAAAAATAAATAAAATTGAGAAAATCACGATTATGTAAATATGCGTGTACCAGATTCCACGTATCTCTGACACTGCTTGTACGAGGAGATTCTTAAAACTTATTAGTCTGCACAAGCGGTTCCTATAGCTATGTGCTGTTTAAAAAGATCTTAGCCACACATATTGCATTACAAATCAACTGAACTTGTGATCCGGAAAGTCTTTCTAATCTTAAGCCAATGGAATCCATTTTTATTAATATTGTTTATACGGGTTTGATTATGTTTACTTGTTTTATTTTTAGTCCTACGTTGTGTAACAAAATTGCAAGTGATAGTGAAGTTAAAGAAAAAAGGCTGAACAAATCGGTGGTGTTTAAGTGTTGCGCACAAGTACGACTTTCTTGTCTCGAGTTCACGAAGCGTCTGTCTTCTCCTTACAAAAAAATGGTAGTGATGAGCATCACCGCGAAATCGATCATTCCGTACGGATCGGAACTGTATCCCTCACTGAGCTGTCAAAATATGACCCAAGCAGCAAGTTCTCCTAAACAAAATTTATGGTAAATTCAAATCCAAACAAATATGATTGTTCATTTGTGTGTGCAATATGTGTCAGCCATGTTGATATATTTAAAAACAAAAGTGCAAATTGAGGTCGTTTAAAACGAATCTTTATTTTTTAATAATCTATTTTTAAACTAAAAAGCTGCATATTATTGAGGCGTTTTGATATTTTTCAAATTGTTATAATGTATTTCAACAGTGAAATTTTCTTGGCATGGATTTCTGCTCGTACGCGAGCGAGATCATCAAAAAAAATATCAATACAACATAAAAATTCGCAAATAACTCTCAGCCATTATTATGACTTCATATTCAATGCTTCATTGCCATCTCAAGAACATATCCATAGCAATATGTTGTTATTTTGATATTTTATTTGCGCCTCACGTTTTAAAGGTCTAAAAATGGTTTTAACTAGTAGTCTTAACAAAGTTCTGTAGATGGGCCCTTTCAGTCTTAAGTTAGTTTTATTTTAGTCTTATGAGGTCATACACGACTTTCAAATGAAAAAAGAAGGTTCAATGGAATTTCCGTAGCAACATCGATAAAACTATGATAAGATTTAAAATGTTCCTTGGGTGATTACTTCCGTCGCTTTGCACAGCGGGGAGTGCTGGCTGCCACCTCAAAGCTTTTTTTTTCTTCTCGTTTTCCCCATTTGGATTGATTTGTTCATAAAAATTGAAAACTTTATTTTTGTTATAACTGCTGCATGTGAAAAAATCATAACTGAACACCCGCCATGCAATTGACAGCGATTTGTGAGGGCGCGCGAGGTCTCGCCCGCCGTATAAGTTAACAGCCCCACAGCCATCGCATTAAACAGCTTGCGAGCCTTGGTAGTTTTTTCACTCCTATTTTTAGCAGTTATAATTAAAGCACCATGAGATCAGGTATAAAGTGCAAATTGTAGCACACTAAATACCTAAATTCAGACATATTATTTTGCAAAAATCCACAAAAATAGAAACAGTGATCTTTTAGACGAATAACATGGCAAAAAAATTATTTATGAATAAAATATAAATAATATTTAAAATACCATAAGATTTGGAGCAGATGATATTACTTGCAACCCTCGCAATGTTTGACGGGATCCCAAGAGCAGGTATAACATTGCAAATTATAGCTTAGGCGTAAAAGCCTAAATTTTGTGATTTTATTTTGCTAAAATCCAAAAAACATCGGAAGATGATCTTTCGACGAACAACACAGCAAAAAATAATTTGTGAATAAATATTAAATATTTCTTAAAATATCTTAAGATTTCGAGCAGATGATACCACTTGCAACCCTCGCAATGTTTGACGGGCATACAGGGCATTCGGGATAATTTTGACAGTTACATTTTTGTTTATAACTCGCGATCGAGTTGGCATAAGAAAACAATCAATACTTCATTCGACAGCTAAAAGTGTACGGAACAAGCAGCGAAAACATCCCGTGATAAAAAATGCCAAAAAAAGAGTACATTGTGGAAGCGGATCACATATTGTGGAAGCGACATCATGCAGTGCGTGCAGTGTTCGCTGAACACGGTGAAGGCGATCTGGAGTGAGCTGGGAGAAAACAGCGACGACGACGAAGCGATGGCAGCACGAAAACCACATTCTTAGCAGCGGGATTGCGTGCGGACCGACGCTTTCCAGGCTGACCTCCAGGCGCGCATGATGGAAAATCCGGGGATCGGAATTCGGCCGTTGGCATGTGAGATGGGGGTGGTACATTTCCATGCTGGACACCGTCATGAAGCCTTGGATCACGAGAATGGCCGACGGCAGACCGTACGTGTTCTAGCAGGATTCCGCTCCGTGCCATACAGCCTCCAAAACGATAAAGTTGTTGGCGGCCAATTTCAACGACTTCACCGCGCCGAATGTGTGGTCTCAGCTCCCCGGATCTTAATCCAATGGATTATTTCGTGTGGGGCGCGGTGGAAAGGAACACCAACAGAACCTCCAGCAACACCAAGGCGGAGCTGATGGCGAATATCAGGTCCGTTTTCGCGGCCCTACCCCGCGAAATTGTCGCCAGGGCTTGTTCTCGGTTCCGGAGACGGGTGGAGGCGGATAGAAGGGCGGATATTTTGAATAAAATGAATAAAATACATGGTAAGCTACTATTTCTACAACAAACAAAAAAAATCCCCAATGATTAATTTTGCCATAAATTTTTTTTTTCTTTCTCCGCAGGTGACTGTCTAAATTATCCCGAACGCCCTGTAAATACTAAAGGTATTAGATATTCGAATTCTGCATTGGCAGGTTTTGACAGTTTTTTGGAATCGATTCCGGATAGTAGGTCCGGAATCAGCTTTCGGAATTGATTCCGGAAGCGGCTCCGGTATCGGAATCTACTTCGCAATTGGTTTCATAATTGGCTCCAGAATTGGAAACGGCTCCGGAATCGGATCCGGAATCGGCTCTGGAATTAATTCCGAATATGGAATCAAAATCGAGTAGGTCCGATTCCGAGCTTCCACCACTCCTTTCGATGGATAAAACTAATGAAAATGATGTAAATAATTGACTATTATAAATCCAAAGACAAATCAAACACATTTAACAAACTATAACCAATGTTATTCCCTTATTAAAAACCTATGAAGTGTAGTTTAATAATTACACAATGTTTTTACATATATATGAAAATGGATATAGCAAATAGCGACATCTGGCAACACTTTACCAAAGATTATGAAGGAGCAAAATGCAACTACTTTAAAAGTGTAATGGCATTCAACGAAGGATCAACATCAAACCTAAAGCGTCACTTAGAACTTAAACATCCTACGGTCCCCGTAAGCCGAGCCATTCCGTAAGTGGAAGCAGCAGAATCAAATCAGTCCGGCAGTAACATTCGCCCAATTTCAGCATTTTTCCGCTAAGCCAATTACGGCATCTAAAAAGCAAGATTTTGATCATTCTTTGCTTCTAATGATATGTAAGGAGTACTATCCTTCTTCAATCGTAGAAGATAAGTATTTTATAAAATTCATAAAAAAGCTCTAACTACGGCCTGCCAAGTCGAAAAACCCTTTCAAATGCTGCTGTTTCTAAATTGTACGGTTAAGCACTTGAAGTCTTAAAATTGAAGCTAGATTCAGTGTCACATATTTCCATCACTCTTGATGCCTGGACTTACATCAATCGACAGCTTTGGTGCAATGACTGCTCATTTCATCGATAATGATTTTCAAATCGTTTTATACTTGCTTGCATGTTCAGAATTTTCATTGAGTCATACAGCTGCGAATATTGAAATATGGGTATTACAAAGCTTCAATGTACACCTAAAAGTTTTTATAGTGGTAACAGATAATACAGCAAATATGAAAGCAACTGCATACCGTCCTAATTTTCAACGCTTTCCATGTAGTGGCCATTCTTTAAATGTTGTAGTTCGACACGCTTTGCGAGCATCGATAAAATAAATAATAGAAGAAGTCAAATCCATAGTTTTACTTTTTAGAAAAAGCAATAAAGCTTCAAAGAAACTTTTAGAAATTCAAACAAACATGAAATATCCTCCTTTAAACTTAACACAAGATTGCCCAACAAGATGGAATTCTACTTACAAAATGATAGATCGTATAATTAAAAATAAAATCCCCGTGGTATCGTGTATGGCCACTGAAGGATTTGATTATAAGCTACAAGAAAGAGAATGAGCGATAATGGAATAGACTGTTACAATTTTACAGATGTTTGACATGGTAATTACTGAAATTATGGGAGAAAAAGTGTGAGCCTTTCTAAAATGGGAGTTTTGATACGTTTACTAAACTATCAAATTATTTCTAAAAGGAGCAGTGATACATTTAGAGATGAAATCTCTATAATGTTAGATGAGCTCGAAGCGGAACTCGACTCAAGGTTTTCTGATCTATTAAATTCTGAATTGGTCTCTTTTTGAATAATGTTAGGCCTTCGATTTAAAAAAAAAAGTTTTTTAAGGAAAGAAGCGATTTATGAAACAACGTATTAAAAAATTATTAACAAAATAATCAATACTGAAAGCGGAACAAATAACAACGAAAATGAAGATATTAATGATAATAGCGATAACGAAATTTGGAACTGCTTAAAACAATATGGAACAAACGGAGAAAGAATGACTCCACGATCGCATGCAGCTTCAGAACTAGATTCATTTTTGAACGTAAAAACTTGAGCAGTTAAGAAAAACCCCCTTAAATGGTGGCAACAGCGAAAAAGTATTTAGGCTAACCTTTTTGAATTAATAAAAATATATTTCAACGTTTTGGCAACATCTGTTCCTTGCGAACGAATTTTTTCTAAAGCTGGACAGATCTCAACTGAAAAAAGAACAGATTAATTAAAAAAAAGCTGAAAGAAATTCTGTTTATTCAGCACAATTAGAATAATTTCTCAGTCTTGCATTTAGAATCTTTTTAATATCATTTATTGAATGAATGAATTTTCTTGTTACTAATGTAATAATATTTTACAAGTATGTATTTTTTTAGTGTTTTATTAAAAACGTGCTTAGGTTCTATTGAACATTAATATTTACAAAGAACAACGCAGAACTTCTATGTCAATCACAGCATCATTGTTTCCAATTATGTGGATGACATAGTTCGCAAACAAACTTAGGATATGGCTGCGTTTCCCTACACTAATGCCATTTAGTACAGGCAAGCGCAACAAACCGAACAATAACGTTGACGAAGACAGACATCCTGAAATTACAACGCTAATTCAATGGTGCAGAATCTGCCAAGCATCAGCAACTCTTCTGCAGCCAATGAATTTTTGTTCCAGAGTGTCTATTGCAGGACAAAACGAACATGACGGTGATGGGACGCGGTTCATTCGATGCAGCAGCTCTCCATGGCTGATGTTGATGTTTACCAGCTAGAAGAGCGTGCTGCGTTGAAGGGACGATAAACAGGAACGATGAATATTGCGCCAGTGTAGCCGCCAATTCACTGACGGATTTTCTAAGGCTACCCTCGGCTCAAGTAGCACTTCTGTCAGTGTTTGGCAAATCCAGCGAGTCGTGATGGTGTCTGATGGTGGTTGATAGCCAAGTTGCTGTATGACGATACGCAGACACGGGTACGTTGACGAAACTGCGGCGTTGTTCGGAGGATTCCCAGCACAAGAAATGTGCTGACCTCCGACTCGTAGACACCCTTGTTCCGCAACATACCGGTTCGTCAACCGCGCCTTGGCCATGATGGCAGGAAAGTGAAGGTTAAGCCCACCACGGTTGCGAGGCAGCGCCAGTTGCTGCAGTGGGACTCGGAAGCCTCCGGATCCATCCCAGAGGAACGAGTTCACGGTGCAGGTCACCTTCGCTATGTCCATTGCACGGGCGCCACAAACCGATGCAACAAACCATAGCTTGGGGAGTAGGAAGGTGTTCAGTAGAACAACCTTCTGCACCACGTTTAAGTCCCTCACGCGATGAAGCCACACCAGCTGCCGGAAATGGGGGATCAACAGGTCTCAGTTGAGGCTCATAGCTTCTCGTACATTGTTGGTAAACAATATACCGAGGAGCCTAAGCCTCTCCACGGTACGAAGCCCAGGGACCTGAATGACATTCGATGTGGTGTATCCCACGTCGAGCGCGATGGTTTTGTCGACGTTGAGGCGGGCTCCGGAGACTCTGCCAAACGCTTCAAAAGCCTCACGCACCAACTCGATTTTATGGGATGAGGTAGTCACCACCGAGATGTCGTCAGCGTACGCATTGACCAGGTCATCCTGGTCGCAGCATATGCCTTCTAGTCTGACGATGAGGGGATGAAGGTATAGGATGAAAAGGTGCATGGAAAGTGGATCCCCCTGACGAACGGATCGTCGGATGGAAATAGGGGGAGATAGGGATCCGTCACTACTGGCTGCCATCAATCTGTATGTTCCGGCCAGGCCGCTCCGGACTCGGGCAATGTTGGCCCTCGACGACCGTAGAACGCAATTTGGCTCCTCTGACCCGTTCCTACTGATGTGCCGTGCTTTCAACGCAGTCAGCGACGCTTTTGAGCCGAGGATTTCGCCAACTGAGCTTAATGATCGTGTTTCTGTGTTAAATTTGGTTCCATAGTGCACATTTTTATGTTCTATGTTATTGTAATCTACTGTAAAGAACTCATTGTAAAACATTGCTAAAATGGTTCGAGAGGGCATTATTGTCCATCGATAGACAAATAAACATAAACATAAACATAAACATAAACATAGGGATCCGTTGATTAGGATACGGGAGGAGGATCACCAAACCTTCTTAAAAGCCCCACCAGCCCAGGATCAAAACCCATAGAGATCATGTTATTAAAGAGGAAGCCTCTATCGACGCGATCGAATGCCTGCGAAAGATCAAAGGAGATGAGTTTACCACACTTGCGTTTCTTCTTCAAATCAACCACCCTTTCCTTAACAGAGAGTGAAATACAGAGCTTGAAAAATGTTACAAGGTTTGTTGCAACACTTTTGCGCTGTCGAGATTATCCCCCATTTCTCGATTATACAATCGAGACGGGGTTTCATAACCTTCTACAAAAGCTTGTAGTCTGTGTTAAGGAGCGATATAGGTCGAAATGAAGACATGGCATCCCCACCCCCCTTTTTCCTCATCAGCACTATGACCCCGTCGACGAAGCCTCAAGGAATTTCTCCGCGAAGTGCCTCATTGAGAACGAGCCCAAGCTCGAGCTCGATGACGTCGAATGCGCGGAGATAAAACTCTTTAGGTATTTCATCCGGGCCAGAAGACTTTCGGGACTGGGAGTTTTTGATCGCATAGAGAATCTCACCTGAAGTGATTTCCTCCATGCAACCATTATTGATCTCACAATCCTCAGGAATGACGCGTGTGCATGTAAATGTGTCGTCTGTTTGGGTGTTGTCTGTGTTGTCTGTGGTGTATAGCTCTGAAAAGAAGCTCCTATTGTGAACATTTATCGCGTCTTTATCAGTTAGGGATGTCCTGTCTTCAATGTTTAATTTTTCGATGACAGTTCGCCTCCTCCTCCTTTCCTCAAGCTGGAAGGTCGAAATGTTTTCGCCGCATACGCGGGTTTCATTGATACGTTTGAAGTCCTCGGAAAAACGTCTCTGAAGGAGAAGCATTTTACCTTTTATACGATTGATATTCGTCAACTCGTTAGGGTCAGACAGATATCACTCGTATGAGGACTTCAACCCTCTGTAGAGGAGTTCGTGGTGCAAGTGGAAACTTCGGAATCTCTCATTTGTTTTCCAGCGGAAAAAAAGATTTTATTTTAGGCTTCGCGAACTCCACCCACCACGAGATCCACGTGCCGTAGTTTCGACGCTGTTTAGTCCAGTTATTCCACATGCATCTGAACTCCTCCAGGTTTCTTTCAGTTAAAACGTGTGGCCTCAGCTGCCAATAACGGTTGTAGGTCAAACGATTAGGCGGGGTTGGGAGGCAGAGGCGCACTGTGAGTGCCTTGTGATCCGAAAAGGAGAGCACATGCATATCGGTAGTCCTTAACTGTGTTACCAGCGAAGAGGAGACATAACAACGATCGATCCGTGACCCCAAACCACTAGTGATGTAAGAAAACTCCACAGAGTTGCCTCTGAGAGCATCCCAGCTATCACTCATAACCATGATGTTTTGCAGAGCAAAGCTGAAATTCCACCCACCCGTGACATCCTTCGATTTCAACACACAGTTGAAATCGCCCGCAAGAATGACATGAGGACATGCATTCCGCAAGTAGAACGCCACGGTACGGTTGAAAAATTCCTCCCGCTCCGCCCTACGCTGGCTTCCTGAAGGAGCATAAACATTACACAGGGTGGCTCTATTCTCCAACCTGACGCAGATCAGACGTGAGTGTAAGCTGCGCTCGACGTAAGAAAATATTAAATGGTCCCGTAAAGCGATCGCCGTACCCCTCCTCGTCGAGTCAACATTAGACAAAACATTGTATCCTGGGAGCGCTAGATCTGTATGATATACTTCCTGCAGAAATATAACATCCAGATCCATCGTCCTGATAATTGTCTTAAGAGCTTCAAATTTCGTTGCGCTGGATATGGTGTTGATGTTAATAGTGGCTATATTATAGCCACTATTAACAATTGTTCCTTTATTATTGGTCAATGTATCCATCGCAACGAAATCGACCATCGTAAAGCTGTTCATGGATGAACTTGAGGCGTCACTCTCGACATCTGACTCAGTGGTTCGCTTACGTGTTACCGTTCGCGGTTCATCCGTGGAAGGGCCAGGAAAGGGAGCAGGAAGGACATCGAACGGTACCTTAAAGGCCAGTGGAGCACTTGTTGCCGCTGTATTAGTGACGACAGCACCAGGGACTTCGGCAGTAGCAGGAGCGGCGGCAGCAGCAGGATCATCTGTGTCCCTAGGAGTGGAGACAGCCGCAGGAGCGCCGGCATCGGGTGCGGTGGTAGCTGCATGAGCGGTGGCAGCCACAGGAACGGGAGGCAGCCACAGGAGCGGCGGTAGCCTCATAAGCGGCGGCAGCAGCAGGAGCAGCAGCAGCGGATGCGGCGGTAGCCGCAGGAGCGGTGATAGCTGCATGAGCGGCGTTAGCCACAGGAGCAGCGATAGCCGCAGGAGCGGCGGTAGCCACAGGAGCAGCAGTAGTCACAGGAACGGCGGTAGCCGCAAGAGCGGCGGTGGCCACAGGAGCGGCAGGAATGGCAGGTGATAACGATCATGCGCGGAGTCGACAGCATCCGTCGTGGGAGCGAGAGAGAGAGCTGGAGCGACGTGCTTATTGTTCGCATTGTTTATCTCCCCCTTGCGAGAGTTCGGCTCCGGGCTGGAAAGCCGAACGGTCACCGGCACGAGCGAGATGATCAGTCGTGCGGCGATCTTCGATGCGTCGCGTGGGTGCTGATCTTCCACGTTTGCGTATGTAGGTGTCGCCGCCTATAGGAATCTTGAGCGGCTCTTCTTCTTTTTCTTTTTTTCTTTTCTTCACTATTGCCTGCTGCAGTGTATGACGCTGCTTGTGGTGTGGGTGCAACTGTTTTTGCACTAACGGTACTGGCGTACGTGGCCTTTACTTATGCAAAGTTCGCAAACCGATTTTGCCGGTTCTGCAAACAATTCAGACCGTGGTGCACCGGTGCAGCACAGTTGCGGCAAGTTTGTGCCTGACCACGATAGGACACACCTGTAACTTCCCCACAGAGTGTTACGTAGGAGAGAATGGGATTTAACAGCTTCATCCTCAACACACGCATACCGTTGAGCGCCCTAGCCAACGGTGAATCGGGAATCCATACGCCCTTGGTGATTGATAGGACTTCACCGTATTGTGCCATCTCGGCAACATTTTCCTCGTCCGGGATTAGATGAGGCAGATCGCACACGGACACGTCTACCGCCCCATCTACCATCTCAATATTGATGGAAAAGTGATTTCCCTCGTGCGTGATGGAGTGCTTTCCTCTGTGTTCCTTGACGATGGCCTCCGCATCCTCCACCCTTTCCATCGTCACAAACACACAGCTCTTCGCACTATTCAGCTGGGCGACTTGCACTTTTTCCCGCCGATTCCCAGTCGCTCGAACATGAAATCGACGGTCTCCGAAGGAGAGAGACGGTTGCTTTGGCACCAGCGAGAAATAGATGCGGAACGTTGCATCCGCATATTGCGATCGCTTATTCGCTAATTGTTTATTCAGTTCAAATACATGTAAGCATTAGTTGTATCAAAATTCTCAACCATTTGTTTTTCATTGAGTTTATTAGCTATAAGTTTAAAATTGTATGAATTAAGAACTTTTTTAACGATAAACTAAATCGGTTAAAACAATAATTGATGGAAATAATATGCCTGAGTTAAATTTGCTCCAAAATGGGCTTTTAAAAATGTACCATGGAAAATGCAGATATATTTAACATAATACGTAACATAATACCATGGTCATGTTGTTAGTTGTTTACCGGCCATGCTGATAAGAAATAATACAGAAGATGATGTAAAATATAAGAATGTTTAAATAGTAAATTCCGATTACATATATATTATTATTCTGCATGACGATGCCAACAACGTGTTACATATGTGATTGAAAAACTCCATTGTTTTTCACACTTCTCCTGTGTGGAATTTTGCGACCAAATACCGACGGTTTTCTTAATGGTACACACCAATTTAAACGAAAAGGTAAGCATTTATATAGCTTGAGCCTTAATCCGGCTTAGCTCTTTATTTTACTTAATAGCGCATACGCACGCGAAAACAGTCAGTGCTCTTTATCATGAGTGTTGATCACTACTGATCACATCGTCTACTGTCGCCACTTGGTTTCATTTATCCAGCCTTAGGGAGCACCTTCAACCTGGCTAATCGTGATGGCCTGGTTTGGTTGTTACAACTGCTTTGGCAACACCTGAGTGTAGGTCATATTCCCCTTAATGCTTACAAACCTTCTAGACACCATTTCAAATTTCCGCTACAGGCCCTATCACATTCAGAAATTTGGAATTGAATTGGTACAGTATCGGACAATAAGATAGGGCCTTTTTTTTCATCGCACTGCGCACTTGTTTGACCACGTTACTTGTGTGTGTGTGTGTGTGTGTGTATTCTTATTGCGTCGAAAGTATTCTGATAATGGGGCCCTTTTCGTTGGAAGCTCGTAGGCTGAAATTTCAGCCTGTCAGCTGTTTGCATTGTACAGCAGTTTTCGAGCAGCTATCTAAGTGAGTATAATATACAGGTGGGCTTATCCCAAGGTGTATGAACTTAAAAGACTGATTTTTATCGCTTCTGCTTCTCAATGAAGATTTTAAGAGTGTTTTGAGTATTCGTCAAGCCTCAAGGAAGGTTGTTTGAACAAAAGTTTTTACCCATCTTGTCAAAAAGTGATATTCAAATTTGGTTATAAAAACATATTATGCGACCACCTGGACTACATACACTTTGATTCCAGATTCGATCACCTGATTTCTTTAATGCACCTTAGGATAAATGTAAACCACACCGTGTTTTCGAGCAGGTACTCGAATCTAATTCTAGCTTTGTGGCTAGAATAATCTAGAGTGAAAATTGCAGGCTAGTTTTTTGTGTGGTTTTGTACGGAGTGTTTACATGATTTCAGCATCCAACTGTCAAACTCCATACAAAAAACTAACTAGAATCGTGAAGGCCCCCAATGTATGTTATCATGTGAAACAGCGTGCATTCACACTTGGATAAATGCTAAAGTTTGCATCGACAGCAGCGCTTGTTCCTCGGACGTGAACGCAGGTGTGCTGTTTGATGAATGTCAATGCGACAGCGGTGCGAAATGGAAACGCGCACAAAAGCAATGAACTCGGCATTCCCTCACAGATGATTCTCCAGTGCACGTCATTGAAAGGCCTGCGTGCATCTCTGCGTTGAACGTTGTATGCGCATGGGAAACTTTGTGCGTGCATTGAGCAAGCGCGCAGGTGTTATTTTCAATGCGCGTTTTGTTTCATTAGCGCGGCAGTATTCCGTTCTCGACTTGATTGGGTACACGTTTACTTGCTTACTCATTGATAGTTTTTATTCATACGCTTTTTTTGCTGCTCGACAATGATGTGATTCATCGCGTATGAAAGCAGAACGCAGGCAGTGCACGGCATCAGTCGTGTCCAAGTTTTTAACCAGTGTGTTCTTGACGGCCCAGGCAAGCAATTTTTGTAACAATGGGTCGAGGTAAACATTGTACCGATTATCAGCGCCATATCATAAAGCGAATGGCGGCTGCTGGCATTAAGCGCAGAACGATCGAATACGTGATGGAACGATCGCGCACTTTTGTGGCAAACGCGCTTCGGACAACGCGGAAACGCGCAATTCACCCGGACGTCCTAGAAAACCACGGCGGAGGAATACCATGAGAATGTTAATGTATCGAAAAACACTGATCGCGAAGGCGGTGGTCTTGTTAATAACAACAAAAACCTAACCCATAACACACAAAAAAACTACTTACAAATCGATCCGAAACGACATACTTGTGACACAAACACACACTCAAACATACACACACACATAAAACATACAAACACGCACGCACACACACACGCATGCACGCGCCTACGCGAGCCTCCACCCCCGAACGCGCGCATGCGAGAACGAACCGACGAACGCACACATTTCCTACGCAGGGAACTGCTCAAATTTGCGCAGCGGGATGTACCAAAATCTGCGCTAGCCAGCGCAGATTTTGGCCCGTTTCTCGCGCTGGACTTCAGCGATTCCTGCGCAGGGTCGCGCAGTTCGGGCAGTTTTGTCGCACTCTGTAGGCGAAATGGACCAACTAAAGGCGGCGGAGCAAAAAAAAAGATGGTCAAGAAATTCTAAAATATTGGCGCCCATTTTTTCATCCTCTTCTTCCCCTCCTCCACCCTATCTAGCGTTACTTGAGCATCAGCCCGTGCCTTCGCCGTACGCCGCCAGCTGATTGGGTGTTGTGGTGTAAGCGTTGATGCTTATTTGTTCATTGCGGTTGTGTATTGTAATTGGTGGGTGTTAGCATTTATTAATTTGTGTGTGACCTTGAGACGATGCGGTAAACTGGATCGGGATTTAAAGTGTAATAAGTGTATTGATTGTTTATTTTATTTCGTACTGCTGCTGATGAGAACATTCGATGCCCATGCCAGTCGAAGGGGAAGAAGCCAATTTCAAACAAGCGTAGGAAAACGTCTGACACTAATCCAATATTTTTTTAATTTGAACTTGTTTTATGCTTCAACGACCTTCTAAGCATCATGTACCACACCGTATAGGGGCTATAATTTTTTTTTTTTTAATGTGCCGAAATCTGTCTCGAGTGTTCGGGTCTCGACACACACACAGCGCGCGCGCGTGTTTGTGTGTGTGGAAATCCCAAAACTGTTTGAGTCTGATGCGTACTTTTTCATCCACTGCGGCTATAAAGTCCATGCATTTTCGATCTCGCTACCTGAGAGACAACACAATCATTGGATTGGCACTACCATGTTTTTGATACCGCTTACAGCAGAGCCGGTCGCAAAGACACACGATCGAAGCAAACGTGCATGTGTGCCACATTTCTTTCCAATTCAGCTAGCGGACGCAAGTGGAAACGACTTTTTGAATTGAATCTATACAAAAGCGGATTCTGGATTTGTTTATTACGGTGCGCGTATGGTGCTGCACCTGTCCCTCCAGAATCTGGCGGCTTGCTGACTTGGAGTCGGTATCATGACGCCAATTGACTGGCAATGCCTTGAAATAGGTTCGGATCCGTAGGTTCATGTTTTGGTCGATTGCATTCCGTTGATTTGTCGCGCCGTAGCGGCAGATCCAGCAGCAACTCTTCCCCAGGTGTGAACTGTAATGCAAAGTTCTTCTTCTTATTATTCTCGACCTTTCATAAATAACTTCGATTTAGTCAATTTCAACATACCATAGAATGTTTTAAGAGATAGACTCAGGACACAACTACGTAATGATCATATTTTAAAAATACATTTTCTATTCTTGTGCACCAGTTCTCCCCTATCAATTTATGTACTATACATAGTCTACAAGCACTGATTTAAGTACATTCATGTAGGATCTTCAAGATCCCAATGGATTTATCAATAAACATATTTAACATATGATTATTATTATTATTGACGTAATAATCAACGCGATCATGCCGGCCTTTTCAGGCCTTGTGTACCACGTAGTCTGATAGTCAGCCCTTGCTATGGCGGACGGTTCATTCGCGGTTAGAACCCACGGCGGGCATGCTGTTAAGATGTGCGGAATGATGACGGTGCAGCGGGACCGCTCCTATCCAGCGGGCAACTTGCATACTGCCACACTGTCTCCTGCCCGATGCATACGCTGCAGGCAGAGGGAAGGATGCACCTCCACTGTAAAAAAAAACACCTCCACAGTAAAAAAACACCGTCATGAACCAGCGGTGGATCTAACGGTAGGCGGACTAGGCGGTCACCGAAGATCTCTAGTCTGTAGTATGCCGTATGTCTACAAGTGGACAGAGTATTAGCGACAAGGGCCGCCGGAAAGATGGTCGTTGGGGCCCCGTCACTGGAGAACCTTTTGCACCTTTTGCGCCGGCAACAATTTTAGGACATGTGACCGATGATCGTAGGGGTTCCATCGCCAATCCCCCCCCCCCCCCACCCCGCCGGCAATTAAAATATTATGTTCAATCTCATAACAGTTGTATGCCAGCACCCCCTCCTCCCAGTCATCTGCTACCATTTACAGGGGCCTCAACTCGTCTTTCCGCCTAGGGCACCCCCGATTCCCCCTACACCGCCACTGTCATGAACACCTTCCTTCGATTGATCATAACATTCCGGAAGAAAACACATTTGGCGACAGTTTTGGCACACACACGCACACTCACACCCTTGCGCAGACGGCTCAGCATATCTGTGTAATCTACACCATACGAAAGCAAAAAAGCTTAGTGTAACAAAGTTATGCTTAATGCTTAACACGTTAAGTTCGATGGCAGGCTCCAGGGACTGCCAGTGAACTTTCCACTATACCGGTTTCACAATCAGCTTGCGTTCTAGATGCCGGGGGAACGGTAAGCTCATGAAAATCAGCGCCGGGCTGAATGTGTTAATGCGAATTAGGGTTCTGCGCGTTGCACAGCAAACCCTCTATCGTGCTAGCGATTCCTTAGTCATTTTTATATTGCAGTGTTTGAACCCATTGCGATTTTTTGGTTTGATTTGTGAAAATGTAACTTCATCGCCGCAATGTTTGTTAACGGCATTTTTAGGCGCCACAACAGCTCGCGAGCATTGACCACACGCGAAAAAGAGATGGCGCTATGGAGGGAAAAAGCACGGACGACGGCTGACAGCGATTGGCCATCTGACGCACCAACACATCCAAACCTTCGATTGTGCTTGTGCGAAAATTGGTAAAAGCAGAGCATCAGCGCGTTATACGTTTCATTCTGCCCAGTTTACCACGAGATTTATCGTTCAATAGCACGATGCAGATGCTTAAGCTTCTTTTTAGCCACGCAGAATCAGTGTTGAGCAATCGGTACAAATGTTTTCAGAACGCTAAATCAGGGGGAAAGGACGTTTTTCCTAATGCCTGCAAAGTAAACCGTGCATTTGAAGATTTCAAATTGGCAAGAATGAGCAAAAACCTATTTAAATGCTTTAAATTTGCATGTGGTTTAAAGAACGAGGCAGACGCAGAAGTGTGAACGAGGCTGCTAGCAGAAATTGAGTGACGGGGTGTTTTAACACTTGAGCGGCTGAGTGTCACCTTATTACCAGATTAAAGCAAAATCATAGCGTCGGGCAGCGAAAAGAAAGTGCTAGCAATATAAAGAGCAAGCCATAACTCAGCAACACGTCACATTCAGCATGATCAGAATATATAGCATAGAGTATCATAAAATCAGCCATCTAATCCATGCTGGTTGTATGGTTTCTTTTGTATAAAACGCATCAATGCCACAATTGCAATCGCATCAGACACCGCGAGTTTTACTGCCATGAGCCTCATCAGCGAGGGGGACGCTGCAGTTTTCGCAGAAGGTCACAAGTGAACGTTGTAGCCTTTAACGTTGGTGGAGCTTAGTGTTGGCCGTTCCGGATCGAACCTAGTAAAAAAGTTCCGTTCTTTTTATTGGCCGTTCCGTTCCGATCCTTTTTGCAAAATCGTTCCGTTCCGTTCATTCCGTTCCGTTCCGTTCATTCCGTTCCGTTCCGTTCATTCCGTTCCGTTCCGTTCATTCCGTTCATTCCGTTCCGTTCATTCCGTTCATTCCGTTCCGTTCATTCCGTTCATTCCGTTCCGTTCCGTTCATTCCTTTCCGTTCCGTTCATTCCGTTTCGTTCCGTTCATTCCGTTCCGTTCCGTTCATTCCGTTCCGTTCCGTTCATTGCGTTCATTCCGTTAATACTTTCGTTCGTACTTTGCTTCAATATTGTTAGCAAAGTGTGATCGTTCGTCTGTTCTGTTCCGTTCCGTTCTTTTTCGCTTCAATATTGCTAGCAAGCTGCCATCGATTGCGCGTTCCGTTCTTTAAAAAAACCGGATTGGTCTGGCTTTTGCTCGTTGCATGGAATATGACTGTTAACTCTCTCGCACATTGTGTGTGTTGTCTGCGCTCTCTCACTTGCTCGCATGAAGTAAACGACAACAAAATTAGTAGAATTGATTGTAATTGACCATTTTTTATCTGTCATTTTATGTGTGTTTAATTTTGCAAGTTTTGATTGTACTTATTTTTATTACAATATTTGTAGATTGTAGAATTACTCGCATTGCAGAACGGATTGGAAGAGATGTGAAATAAAATAGGAAAGGAAGTATTTATAAAAAAAATCGTTTTTGTGCCGTACTGTTTATAAAATGTGTTTAAAATAATACTGGGTAATGAAGACATACTTGATACGGTCCTTGCCTCTGAAATATGTTCGGCTATTGGTGCAAACTAAAGACGTCTCGGATTTTAACAAAGGCATTGAAGATTATCAATTTTGACGAAGTCAAAACAACAAAATTCGGAAAACTGTATATCCCTAGTGTCCTGTGATATGATTAACAGCTCACTGGATAAACCTGAAGCCATCTAGGTTTAGTAGCAGATTTAGTATTAGAATGAAAAAATGCTATTTTATATCATATTTATCCTTATCGAAATGTTGCTTAGCTCGCTCGACAAGGTTATGAAAATGTTGCATGTTGTTATTATTCTATGTTTATGGTTGTTATGGTTAAATTGTGACGCTGTAAAAGTAAGTGAAGCCTAACAAAATTTGGTTAAAATTTTCTTGACAATAGGCTCGTTATGTACTCATTGTTGAATACCTTGCTACACAGTATACAAATGTAGTAATGAAAGAAAAAGCTCGCCTTTAATAGTTCTTAACGCGTTCATCGCTAGGTTAGTCTCCTAGGACATAAGCGAGGCATCATGCCGCTTGCACTTTCCTTTCGAAACTAATGGGACACCAGATTGTGCCGCCTTTATATAGTCCAAAATTTTGCCCGATAACAAACTAACCCATCTCTTTGCATCCACTTCCCGTTTCCCGGTTGTTCCCAAAGCGTATCGCGCTCCCGGTGGTTGCGCGTGTTGACACCTGTTTTCTCTGCGGTCCGCTCGAACCTGAAAAGAATTCCGAGAATTGGGATCGATCGATGCTTGATTTTGGGCGGTACCAATATTGCGCGAATGGTTTTACCACGAAAATATCGCGTCAACTGGGGGGTGTGGTTGGCAATTGTGGGTGATTGCGCAGCTTGCGCCGATTTTACGTGCGATAGCCGTATTTTGCATACCTGGTTTTTTCTTTTTTTCATTTCAAAAACCCATGCACTTTGTTCAAGTTTGGTTGCAGTGCAAAGCACACATTTTAGTATATATAGAGAACACTCTCAGAAGAAATCAATCAGAAGTAAACAGCAACTCTTCAAGTACACATGTCCGTCTGCTATTTGGAAAAATCTAGTGATTTTGATAAGTGAATCTAGTACAATTGTGTATCCTCAAGTACACAAGTTCGTCTGATTTTTGGAAGATTCTAGTGATTGTGATAAGTGAATCTAGTACAATTGTGTATATTTGGTACCTGCTTTCGTGTTGGATCAATTATTAATTGCCGGTAAGTTTTTTTTTTCAAAAAATGGAAAAAGTGGAAAATTCATAACAGACAACATTAACTCTGTTAAATCGAACATATGTAATATCAAAGCATTAATTGACGATCTAGGTTGCAATTCGCAAGATCATCATTTTCTCCAGTTGGAAATTATTACTAGATCAAGCCAAATTCTGTTCCACCGCACAAAATACAAATTGGTAAGTGCAATTTTTTTATGTTTACATCAATTATAATTATAAACATAATTTTGAAAGCAATACAAGAATTAAGATAACGTCGTTATTGATATAAATTATTCGTTTTACTCTATTAATAAATTGATTTGAAGCTGACTTTTACTATCGTGCATATGTGATGCATTTGAACGATTGTTATTATTTTTTTACAAAATATGATTGTCCTTTCCTTTCTTTGTATTTCAATGATTATTGCATTTCAAGAATGTCTCAAAAACAAAACATACTCTCTATTTTCCATGTTTTTTGGTCATGTATTGAAAAATTAACAGATTAAGTAAATAGCGATATGCAAAGTGTCTTTAAAGTTCTGCAAAGTTGTGTTATTCTTCTTCAGCAAACTAACACCTTTGGTTCAGAACAAAATATTTTGCAATATAATGGCGAATCTCTTTTATAATTCATTGAATAAAATTTTGTATTTTTTTTACTTAAGAGGCTTGGAATAAATTACAATTTAAATAACGTAGTACAAGTCTTATATCCTAAAAACTAAGTTCCCTGTTTCACTTTTTTGTTGTAAGAAAATTACATCGAATTTCTACAGATTTACTATAAACTTGCAGTAATACTCAGTAAAGCAGCATGTATGTGGTTTGTTAAAAGAAGATTCAATATACACTACATGCTGCAGTATAACAAGGAGCTAAATGAAACAGCAACTAGCTCGTTTGATGAATACCTACGAATTGTTTTAATGATATGTGATGATGTGCTATAGTTTTTCATACGCTAGTGTAGAGACACAACCTACTTCATAACACACATCTCATAAAAAAAATATGGCACCGCAGACTTTGTAGTAAATGAAAAGAATGTATTATTTCATTAGTAATTGCATTATTTGTCTTGCTTCTAAATTATTTTAAAATCCGTTACGATATACAATCTATTCTTGTTCTATTTTTGTTAAAACAGTTTGTTTACATTGATGAGCTTTTTTCTAAATTTACATACTATTCTTATGGCAAAATATTTAACTTTTGAATGGCAACATTTTAATACACATATTTAAATTATATTAAAAGTACGAGCTCAGGCAGGCTAATTCAAAAGAGTAAATTTGACGTTTTTGATTTAAGTTTTTTAACTACCAACCAACATTTTTATTACGGTTGTCTTAGCTATCTTTTAACAACTTATGATAGTTTCGTTAAGGGTTGTAAAGACATTTTTTTGTAATATTTCTTTGTACAAATTTTAAAATATAAGTTCTGTTAATCATTTCTGTATTTTGTTGATCTTCTTAAGAAATATTGCCAGATTTATTTTAATTGTTGGAATTAGCATTAATATGGATTTTTGGTTGCTTTTTTATATGTAAAAATATTTTCACTGTCCAACCCTTCAAGAACAGTTCGTGGAATAGAAATTATCGAATTATAATAACAATTTTATAAATGATCGAATTAAGCAACCATAAAAATCTAAATAATTTTTTTTCATCTTTTTAGTGGCATCTTTAACTTTACACTAACGATGACGGACTCAAACAAGCAAAGTCAGTCGTCCATATGGGATCATTTTACACAAAAAGATTCAAAGGCGAGATGTCGATACTGCCTTAAAGATTTTGCGTACGGTAGTGGGTCTACGGCAAATTTAAAAAGGCACATAGATAGGATACATCCCATTGTTCCTTTTGGATGGAAAAAACCAAAAAATAAGGAACAAACCTCTTCTAAGGCACAACCTCAGGCGAAAATTACAGCTTCATTAAATGTAGCAAGTAGCAGTGTTAGTACAAATAGTATTTCTAAAGATACGAATATTGAAACATTTATGTTGCGTCCAATCTCAGCTACTCTTAAAAGGCAGATAGATTTGCAAATTACTCTCTTCGCATGCAAAGGATATCACGCTTTTTCCATAGTAGAAGAGGAAGAATTTATAAATTTACTAAAAATGCTTAATCCAAACTACCAGTTGCCAAGCAGAAAAACTGTATCGAATTCATTGTTACCTGCGATGTATCAAAGTACATTGCAAAATGTTCACGAAAAGTTACGCCAAGCTAGGTCAGTTACATTAACTACAGATGGATGGACTAATTTAAATTGTGTTAGTTTTTTTGCAATAACTGCCCATTTTATTGATGAAAACGGACGGTTGTGTTCCTATCTACTGGAGTGTTCAGAATTACCAACTAACCATACAGGAAAAAATATAGCAGACTGGATCAAAAAAGTAATAGCTAAATACGAGATAGCTCATAAGATTAATGCAATAGTTACAGATAACGCAGCCAATGTTAAATTGGCAATTGAAATACTGGAAACCGTTAATATTCCTTGCTTTGCACATTTATTAAACTTAGTTGTTCAAAACTCTATTAAAAAAAGTATAGCAGAAACAATAGAAAAAGTTAAAACTATTGTCCAACATTTCAAAAAAAGTTCAGCTGCATCACAGAAACTAAAAGACATGCAGAAAACTCTAGGATTTCCCATTCAAAAATTGAAGCAAGACGTTAAAACACGTTGGAACTCAACATTTGAAATGCTTCGCAGAATATTAGAAACAAAAGATCCATTGCTGTCATGTATTGGAATGCTGCAATTTGAATCTAAGCTATCAGATCGAGATTGGAAAATAATTGAACAGGCAGTTGAATTGTTAGATTATTTTAATTCCGCTACAAACAATGTAAGTGCAGAAAAATCAGTGACATTATCGAAAACAGTAGTTTTGTCTAAGGTTTTGCTACGACATGTTGAAAAGATAAAAGAAAAAACAGGAATTTTGACGGAAATTCAAGATTTGGCCCGACATCTTAAAACAAATATTATAGAAAAACTACAACCTATTCTAAAAATTGACTTGGCAGCCAAAGCAGTTTTGCTTGATCCCAGGTACAAAGAACAGGGATTTATGAATGACACGAAGTTATATTCAGAAACGTATGAAAAGGTAGTTTTGGATGTTTTAAGCCTGCAAGAAAATAACGCTGAGATTGACATAGAAAATGTAGAAACAATCGAGGACGAATCAGAGAAAAGGTTATGGGGAGATTATGAACAGGAAACACGAAAAAGGCAAACGAATACAACGCCAAGAAATTTAGCAGTACGTGAAATAGACAGTTATTTAAAAGAGCCTTGCATAGAAAGGCGCCGAGATCCTATCATGTGGTGGAAAGAACACAAACTACACTTCCCAAATTTATACAAAATCATGGAAACTGTATTAAATGTACCAGCAAGCTCAGTTCCGTGTGAAAGAATATTTTCGAAGACTGGAGAAATTTGCACGGAAAAACGTAATAGGTTGTTGCCAAAGAAAATTGAGGAGCTGATATTTGTAGGGCATAATTATAAGAAGTTAAAAGAAAATTGAATCAGGGAAAAGAAAAGATGCTGTGTATATGAAATTTATTCAGTTGTAAAAAAAGAATAATATTGAAAAACTAAATGTTAACTGTGTGAAATAAATGGGGAAAAAAACACATGAAATAAATTGGTGGGTAATACTAATACATCTGAATCAAAACTAAAATTGTTTTACTAGCTCAACTGATGATTGTTACCACTAAAATTGAAGTTGAAAACTCACATCCAACCCCCCCCCCCCCCCCCCCCCGGTCGTCATTGTCAGTTTGTGCTCTTAGTTATGGTTAGGTTCTTTCACACCCCAGGTTCGCGTTCCGTTCCTTTTTCAAAATGAACTAGTTCCGTTCCGTTCATTTTTTTTAAAGGAATTCCCAACACTAGTGGAGCTGGCGGATAATGGGTATCGATGGCTATAGGCGATAAGACGTGTTGAGGCCCCCTGTAAATGGTAGATGGCGTTTTAAGAGGAGGGAGGGGGTATTGGCACTGAGATTGCTGTAGGGAGATTGAAAAAGAGGAAAGAACTCCGTTGGAGCCAAAGCCTCTATAAAATATTCCAACTACAACAATGTAGGGAGATTGAACAGTAAACTTGAAATGCCGCCGGGGGACCCTATGATAATCAATCACAGGCTCTAAAATTTTGGTGGTGGAGAGGGAGGGGGGGGGGTTTGTGCGAATGATTCGCCAGCCTCGGGGCCCCAACGTCCATCCTTCCGGGGGCCCTTGTCGCTAGTACTCTATCCATACGGCATACTATAGACTAGCCATCTACGCAGCCCTTAAATCGGTGGAGCCCAGGCAACCGACTAGTCCCTTTACCGTTAGATCCACCACAGATAATGGCATCGCATCGGAAAGCCATCCTTGAGTCTACCTAAAATTCGAGAGAGAACAACTACAGGCGATAGTTTTACTTTAGGCGATGAATTTCGAACAAATGTTTCATGGAAATCTGTGTACTGAATCCTCTCGGCAGCGACAGTGAGACATCGTGAGCACTTGTACTCGTTACCATGTACTCACTACATTCACCTTTGGTACCGATCACCTTTGGTACCGATATCATGTATACATCAAAAACAAGTGTGTACCAATTTGGATTTTTTATTTTCAAATTGTGCCCCTTCGATTCCATCCACATCAGTAGCCAGGGAGCAAATGTCTTGCCCCAGGAGCAGTAACATCAAGCTGGTATATTCACTAAACCGCTCTTCTTTGCCTAGAAGAATTGCGCGTAGCTTCGACGAGTATCAGCTCAATTGAAACGGGAGGCCCGGTTATTAAACACAAATTATAAAGTTTTCGAAAACGGAATATTTGTAAAGCAGTTTGTGTTTCGCCAATTTTTATGTTTCCAACACACAACACAAACTCACTGCCAAGATGTGTGTTATGAAATACGAAAATAATTCCAAAACTGTCAAATTTGTTCCGTCAGCTTTTTGTCACGCCTATCTCAAATCTCAGATTGTTTGTTGTTGTTGTGTCGATCGGAATTGTTGCTGTGAAGTTTACCACACAATGTATAGGCCTCGCTACATTATTATTATTATTATTATTATTTATTTATTTATTAACGTTATCGGGCAATTGGCCTAAATAACAGATACAAATTCTTAATTAGTAAACAACTTAAACATAAATAACACTAGCCCTTCACAACTGACGAAGGTGAGAAACAGGGGTATGAAAATCTGCAGATGATTCAAGTCTATTGTAGCCGACACACATTTTAATTAAAGGATCGTTAGCGCCAAATGAAGAAGATCGAAATGGGATCCTGATTAAAGACCTGCTTCTAAGATCCTTAGTAGGTGCAGAAAAACTGATCAGATTTAAAATTTCAGGTGCATCAATAAGCCCATTTAATAATTTATGCATGAAAATACATTGAGCATTCTTTATCCTGTGTTCTAAAGTTTCGAGACCAAATAACTGACACCTGACATGGTGCGGGGAGCGTGGCATTTGGTTTGACCAAGGAAGACGATAAAACATAGCGCGTGTCGCCTTTTTCTGAACTTTTTCTATCATGTCTATATAGGTCACTTGGTTTGGACACCAAACAACGCAAGCAAATTCTAGTATAGGACGGACTAGGGCACAGTATAACGATTTAAGACAGAACATTAATCGAAATGTCAAAAAGTTTTCGGTCAAAAGGGGGGGCCAGGCGAAATCTTTACGTCAAAGATTTCAGCTCCGCGAGCTGAAATCTCATCCGAAATCTTTTTGACAGCAACCCGAAAACTCAAAATGAGCATTGTAGGTGTCAACAGGAAAAGGAAGAGCATTATCACAACAAAACAAAATAAAACAAAACAAGCATAAAGCCGGCATTG
This sequence comes from Anopheles merus, assembly GCF_017562075.2. Classification (NCBI taxonomy): domain Eukaryota; kingdom Metazoa; phylum Arthropoda; class Insecta; order Diptera; family Culicidae; genus Anopheles; species Anopheles merus. The sequence goes on from NC_054083.1 coordinate 8,522,157, forward strand.
TAAAAGTACGGTATTAATTATCACTTATTTTCCGAGTTAATATTAAATAAACATTCATGTGTATATTATTTTAGCAGAACCAAACAAAAATTAAAAAAAAATGAATGTAAATCAGAACGGATCAGGACCGGGAACGGCGTCAGGACAGCGAACGAAATCGGTACAGCAATCGAGACCTGGACTAGGAACGATATCAGTACTGGAACCGATATCAGGACGGGTACCGGTATCTGTACTGGCACCGGTAGCAGGACGGGCACTGGCATCAGGACAGGCACCGGTATCAGGACGGGCTTCGGGAATAGGGCTGGCATTGGGATCAGGCCTGGCATCGAGAGCAGGACTGGCACCGGTATCAAGACTGGCACCGATTTCAGGACGGGCATCGCGATCAGGACGGGCACCAGTATCAGGACGGGTATCGGGATCAGGACGGGCACCGGTATCAGGACGGGCTTTTGGATCAGGCCTGGCATCGGGATCAGGACTGGCTTCGGGAGCAGGACTGGCTCCGGTATCAGGAATGGCACCGATTTCAGGACGGGCATCGGGAGCAGGACGGGCTTCAAGATCAGGCCTGGCATCGGGAGCAGGACTGGCTTCGGGATCAGGACGGGAACCGCGTAAATATATGCGAGAGGTGAGTATGGGTGTACTTAACTAACAACGGTTGAGTGACTATGTTGGATGAGGATAAAACTACATCGCTGCTCGTAGTACTGGTGCTTACATGGTTTAAGAATTTACCCCAGGTTAGCGCCACACTTATTTGATTCATACCAAATTGATCCTTAAACTTGAATACTTGTGTATACCTTTTTTAAGTGTAGTACCGCTGTCTCGAGATCAATCCATTACTATAAACTTGCTCGATAACTTAATAAAATTATAATAACAATTATAAATCTTAATGAATAGGGGAAGTGTGCTGTCATCCTGAGATTAATTCGTAACAAGTACGATGCTTGAAACAGCATTGATTACAATTTCCGTTATTTCTTTTACGCGAGTTTTGTAGATTCCAAAAAAGTAACTTGCCTCTCGTAAACTCTAGAAGTATTCCTCCATCCGAAATGCCTCCCTTTCCTCCTGCATCCGCGAACAGAAAATTGTAGTCAGCGTCCACTATTACTAGAAGCACAATACTAAAAAAGTTTTTGTAATTGTAGTAATCGGATCCACTGTGTGCAGGAGCGCGGATTTTGACATGCTTTCCGTCCATCGCACCAATGGCATGGAGGAAGTTCCAACGCTGCTCAAACCTTTGTGATACCTCCAGCCATTGTTGTTTAGTGGACGGTAGCTGAAAATAAAAAGGAACATTGAATTAGCGTACATTTAAATTAAGCCGAAAGCCTTTTTAAAATAAAGATAATAAACCTTAGACTATTTATTAGTAATAATAAATGTTAAATCTTAAAAAAGGCGCGGGAATATCGCATAATTTTAACTGTTTCATAACAAACAAAAAATAGCCTTCTTTTTTAGCCTAGCCTTTTTTTTATATAACTAGCTTAAGAGGCCCGGTTACAGGGCTACGCACGGAAACTCCAGGCTGCACAGACACAACTTGTGCATGCCCCCTCGTTCCTCGTGGAAATTGAAAGCCTCATGGCATTCCAAGGAAAGATTGCTGGAGAGCCTGGAAATGTGGGGTGTTCAGTCACAGTCAGGTGCGCATGGAACGTGGTGCATGAAGTGAAGCTCCACCTTCCAGCATGGAAGTTCAATTGATTGTCCGGTCGGTTACGTGATCGTTTTGGTTGCAGGCGCTGCATGAAACGAAAATGCAGTAAGGATAGCCAAGGAAGATGTACACATGTATTGTTTGTATTTTGCTGCCGTTTTGTTCTAGGTTCTGGTAGATGTATTGTTAGTGAATGGCCGGTTCAAACTGAAAGAATGGAATGGAAAATGAAACGAAAAATTAAATGTAAACACTATCGCAAGAAGAAATCTCAATGCAAGTTATGGAAAATAAGTAACTGTTTTTTTTTTACCGTGACGAAAACCTTCTTAAGACACCGATGCCTGGGTAGTGTGGAATTCATCATCCGCAACCACTCGAATCATGTGGTACGATCGATGCCTTACCCACTTAAACCCTCCTCGAACTGACTGGATCCAGGCCTGCATCGTCCTTGCAGTGAGTGCATGAAACGCTTTTAGGGAGCATGTAGAAAAAAGAAAAACCGAAAGAAACCATGTATTGGATGTGAGATAGTACAATTAATGTTAGGATATGTGGATTACCCTTTGCGCACCGTGTGATGGTTTGAGTCCGCGTGTGCTCCAAAATGCAACAATCGTCATTGCCCGACAGACAAAGAGAACGAAATTTTCAGGCGAGGGGTAGGTAGAAACACGCGGTGGGGGCCCGGCCCAAGATCGGATCCGAAGTCCGTTGTTTTGGGCTCGAAATTAAAAATGGCGGATGGAGCGCTACCACGGAGAGAATGCGCTCTCTTGCTTGCCTTTAAAATACACGAGGCGCTCTCGCTGTAAAGAACGCTCGCTCGCGCTGTTTCATCATACCCCTTCCTTCCCGTTTCTTTCGGTTTGCGCTGCGCTGAGCTGGTACCCCCCCGACAGACAAAGAGAACGAAATTTTCAGGCGAGGGGTAGGTAGAAACACGCGGTGGGGGTCCGGCCCAAGATCGGATCCGAAGTCCGTTGTTTTGGGCTCGAAATTAAAAATGGCGGATGGAGCGCTACCACGGAGAGAATGCGCTCTCTTGCTTGCCTTTAAAATACACGAGGCGCTCTCGCTGTAAAGAACGCTCGCTCGCGCTGTTTCATCATACCCCTTCCTTCCCGTTTCTTTCGGCTTGCGCTGCGCTGAGCTGGAACCCCCTCCCACTTGATTCCAGCGAATTGCACTGCGCTGGACTGACACCCCCTCCCGCTCGTTTCTTTAGTAGCACGCTGTGCGCTTCCCTTCATTCGGACTTGGTGCACCCGAATCAAAACAAAAACTTGAACACATTAATCTTGGTTTATATTTTATCACTTTTATTGCAAATACAGGGGCATTTTCGCACATAGCTTCACACAATCTTGCCACAAAATCACACACATTATTTATATTCAAAAAATCATCTTATTTAAAATAGCCTTCTAACTGCGTGGATCCCGTTGTTGGTATTCATTACAGCAAAAAAATTGAAATGAAGCAGCGCAAATCACACATTTAAGATAAATGATGAAAGATAAGCGCAGCTTCATTTCAATGTGCAAAACACTTAGCGAATCTTCGATCGCCCGGGACTTAGGCTAACACGCGCGCGGCCTTTCACGGCGAACGCTCGAGCTGAACTGGCGATTTCGTGTTGTGGCTAGAAAGGGAGCGCAAAGAAGAACACTCGCTGCACTAGTGCGAGTGAGACACCGATAGCCGCATGCCGCTGCGAGAAGTGGGTACGTAACTGGGTAAACAATTGTAGAAGTGGATCCCATACAAAACTTCCCCTTTTTGCGGACTGGAGACTGGGAAGCCTTGCGCGCTTAGGACGGTGGCAACCCTGATCGCATGCGATTTTATCGGACGAGATTTATATGGGATTTGACAGATAACGTCGGACGTGCGATTTTGTCGTCCGACGTTATCTGTCAAATTCCATAAAAATTTGACAGGCCGTCTGATAAAATCGCATGCGAAAAAGCGTTGCCACGGCCCTTAGTGTGTGCGACAATGTGCGTGTACACACTGTCGTCCCCCTGGACGTTGACCGGTGGCAGCGCAACTGCCACGGCAAGTCCAGGGATCGGCACGCACGGCTGCACACAACATAAATGTTTATAAAGGCCTTAGTAGACGGATGAAAATACTGTTATTTCTCGATTGGCATTTATCTGTCAAAATTAGATTTTGGCACAAAAATACCTCTCGTACGTGTAATAAGGCAGGAGAATGGTTCTGTCACCTTTCACATTAATTATTTAATTTATTGATTTTCCTCGCTTCATCCGAAACAATCGTTTGTTGTTTCTCATTTTTGTTGTTTTTATTCATCATTATAAAGAAATTTAATACACTCTATTGACATTGACAGCTAAAATCTACTCTCGAGCAAATCGGAATTAAGCATACCGAATTACGATTTTCCGACTGACATCTATCTGTCAAACCCTGTATGAAGGATAGATTCCAATCTCGAATGACAGTATTTTCCTCCGTCCCCTGTGCAAAGCGATCCAAAAATTGGAACCTCTCGCTCATGTAGTTCGTTTTTCTCTTTCCCTCCTACAGCGTTTTTGTCGAGCAGCACATCGAGCAATGCGTCCCTTGCGTTTCCTCTTCCCCTTCGCCTGAGCGCGCTGCCAAAGATGTGCATGTGTTGGTGTGTGTGGTGGCCATCATGTGTCAAACAATGTGCGCTTTCATTTTTTGTCTATTGTCGTCTCTTTCACACCTACGTATGCTCGATATGGAACGATTGCGGCGCCGATACGAAATGTAAACATTGCGGACTGCTCATCCAAGAGTGCTCCGGCGTTCATTAAATAATAATTTCATAAATTCGTGTGAAAATAGGATCAAGCCGTGTTAAAAGAATACATTTAATGTATCCCGACACTGTCCATAGTCATGCGCGTCAAATGGCACGGTTGGAACGCGAACATACTGCGACGCGAATGCGTTTTGCTGGGCAACCGGAACCGGACCCCGGGTAAGAGAACATTAAGCTGTGCGGTCTAAGGAAAAGTGTCCTGAATATGTTCATTTTTTGTATGTTTGAGATGACCGAGTCGATGATGCTGTGCCACTGGGTACGAAGCAAGTTTAGGCCCTTTGGAAGTGAACGATAAGTTACAATCATCATAAACTGTGGATTGCGAACCGCTTATTATGTTTGTGTACACATTTTTTACAGACGAATTTCTACCGATGAGTTCTAGTGTGGAGAACAGTGCGTAGACCAAGAGCAGCGACGAAGATGGTAAATTGTATTTATACGAAGCAACAACACAGCTTAAACCGGAATGCGTGATCGTTCCTGTGCACGCCCATTGCCAATGTAATGGACACCGAATCGACGGCAATCGTAGGGGTACAGCAGTTGTACCATGTAAGAATAGTATTTATAAGCGTCTTGTTGTTTGATAAAGTTCTTACCCTATGCATTGCTCTTGTTATAGCCACATTCGGCAATTGATATTACCACACTATAGGCAAGGAGAGATTTATACTGCATGTCTTCATGCGTGGTAAGCGCATGGCATGGGGAACCGCTTTTGCTGCGTGTGTTTGCAAGCGGTATCACATTCTTTGGCAAGTGACGAAGTCATAAAAAGTAGGTTATTAGTAATTAGTAATATTTGGGTACAATACATATTACTTAATACTTTTACTATTTATTTCATACAGGTATCTGATAGCGCGTTTGGAATCAGCTTAAGGTGCGCAATCTCAAGGGATAGTAATGAACAATTCATGTCTGTTAGGATGGTGCATATTGCGAGCCATAGACGAATGCACTGTTTCCGCTCCATATTCTACACCTTATATGCCCTATGATGCATATGTTGCTGCGTTATGGATCATGTAGCGAACCTCATGGCTGTACAAATAGTGATCTTGAGCGAAACGGTCTTAACAACCAGTGCATGCATATACATGCCTCACGGTGTATGCAATCTTTGCAAACAAGACTACTAACTCCAAAAAAAAAAAGTTTTTCTGTCTCATACTTACTCCTCTTAAAATAATGTTTTTTTTTTAAATATGAGCCCCACATAATACCAAGACAATTGCTACTTAATATGTTTTCGGATTATGAATGCAATTATAGAGCTTTTTAGATTTGAAGTTCGGTATATTTTTCATGAGTTCATGTTTTGTAATACTTCAATTCATTTTTCATACAGCTCACCAAACGGACACACCTCAACTAATACTACTAACAAACTATAATGCATTCTTCATAATTCAATTTAATCAAAACCTATACTACTATTTACAACTATGCTAACTATACTATACTAATTTAAAAATATGTATGGCAAGAAACTACATATCTACTATTTACAAATTCAAATCAAAGTTCAGATCTTCGTGAACTTCAAGACCTTCAAGATCTGCTATATTCAGGTGAGGTTCTTCGTTTTCGCCTTCTTCGTTCTCAGGAACGCGTGCTGCGGCGGTATTTTCCCGTTCTTGGCTGTCCACCAGCATGAACGTCTTAGAAAAAAGCAAGTCCCTTGCTTAGTTCAACCGTTTCATCGAATACAACGACTTCACCTCACATTTGAGCCACGACACACAGTGCCGCATATACTCCTTGTCAGCCAACTTCCGCTCCATGTTGTGGAGTTCGTCCTTCGATCTGATGGGTTGCAGCGTAAACTCGTCCGGCAAAGACTTCGCACACCCCGCCTTGTCGGCACACACCGCTGCTCTGATCCGGTTCACAACCACCTCCGTCGTCAATACTGTCTTACGGATGACGGGGATCTCCTTATTTAGAATTGCGCTGTGTGCCTGGAGGGTGTTTCCGATATCGTCAAACCTTCGTTTTACGTATGCAAATAGGTGCGCTTATTTGCTGCCGCACATCAGTCGAAGGATCGACACCAGGATAATCAGTGGCGGTGGCTGTGGCTCGGGGTGGAGTAGAGAGGGGATCTGCGCGATTGGAAGCCGTACCCAAATGAGTAGCGGTTGACCGGAGAGGACTAGCTGCCTTCGAACGTCGAAGAACCCCCGACCGGTTCTTGCTGGTGGATGGGACAGGTGATACAACATACTTCACGGACAGCAATTCAACACCAGCAATCAATCGACGAGCGGCATATAAGCAAAAAATAATGATCAATAAACATTTACCACAACTAAAACACGCCTTACTAACACGAATTAAATCACTCTGCGGAGGAAAATACATACGCTTCGATGGAGGCAGACAGACAGAATGAGGAGATGCAAGGATGGTGTGTACAGTGTTGGCGCCAAATAAAGGAATCGGTGGTGTGGGTGAAGAGAAATATGAGGGCAACGGTAAAAAACAAATACGTACGAGATACACACAACTGAGTGTAAATATATTTTTTGGCCGTTACATATTTTTCAATACATTTGCAAATTTTGATCTACCTACACAAATGCATTCCCGCGTATACGAATTGCCAGAAAGAGATAGATATATTTTTGCCCTCTCGGTCAGCACGCAGCCATGAGCTCGAAAAAGTGCACAGCCAGTGTCAAAAGTGCTGAAGTTTGACATCCAAATTTGAGTATAATTTGATCAAAATCCGATCCAAAAACCGAGCTCAAAAACTGCTCGATTTTGCGCAGCGGGTGGATTTTTAACATTTTGACACATCGACAAAGGCTTTGACACAGCTTTAACGAAAGAAAAAAAAATAACGAAACTTGTCTGTCACAAGAACGGTTTCAAAATGCATGCCTATTTTCCATTTGTCTTGACGCACTTGTCTTGTGTCATTTCCGTTTGTGTGTAATAATCGGGCCTATTTACAGTCGTCTCCTTGAATAGGCACCACTTGTACTCTGACTGTACTATCTGACTGTAAGTCAGATGGTGTAAGCTACTCTGTCGAAATGAATATCACAATAGTTATTTTCAATCGCACAGCTGTCAGAATCGGAATCTAGGCTATATCTTTATTAGGTACATGTAAATGTACAACTATCTTTCTATATTGCGTAGTTTATAATACGCAGGTTAGTTCTTCGAATGAAGTTTTAACACTGAACGGCAATAAATAAAAGCAATTTGAGCACTCGATCGTGGGCAGTAAACAAAAATCAAAATCAAGCAAATTCGTACAAATATTACCTAATGTTTACGCTTGCAAATCAATTTAAAAACAAACTGCTTCCTTAAAACCGCGGCAGTAATTCAACATAGTTAAAAATACTTAAAGTATTATCAAAAGAACGTGATTATCTTCGAAAATAGAAAGGTAAGTTAGTATTGAATCCGGGAATCGTGAGTATCCTTTTGTAAGGATTTGAAGATGAGTTTTAGGTATGTTACCACACGCTTTAGTTTCGTGTAGTAATGACGAAGAAGAGTTGCCAACATCTTTCAAGCGTAGAGCTACATCTCTGGAAGACAGAAAAAGAGTTGTTGCTGCTTATGAACGAGGCCAAACGGTGCCAAACATATGCGAGATGTTTGGTTTGAACCGGTTTACGGTCGGCGGTCTGAATTGGGGTGGGAGCGGCGGTTGAAGCGGTGGTGGCTCGAGCGGCAGTGGAAACGGTGGCCCGAGCGGCGGTGGGAGTGGCAGTCCGAGTTACGGTGGGAGCCCGCTGATGCAAAGGGGAAAGGTACAACGGTGCCCCGAACCTGATCGTATGCTGACTAGATCAAGACGTCGATGCAACTGGCTCGGTTGCTACGGGGCGTGCTCAGACAGCAGAGAGGCAGCCTGCGGTGGTCGCGAATTGAAATCCCATAATTTGCATGGCACCATCTTTTCCTGGCCGGAACAGAGCGCTGTGTAATTCCGCTTCCTTCTGGCGGGAGACTGTGTGAATGGGAACGGCATGGGAACCGCTACTTTGAGCTGGCAGAAATGGTTCCCCCAAGTCTCTCCGCTTCTACATCGCCATCAAGTCCTCCGTTGTGAGGGCCGTCGGACGCTTCGGTGGTTTGGTGGTTTTTGCTAGAAGAAATAAAAAAATTTAATTAGGATTGTACACGTTAATGGTAACCGCGGTCAAATGGTTTAAACCAGGTATGTCAAACTGGCGGCCCGCGAGAATATTTTGAAAAGTGCTGAAAGCACTGCAAACCAAAAATCTGTTATTACTATTTGCTGAAGTGCATTCAATTTTCCAGAGAAGAAGAATCATTGTGTCGCTATATTTTTCTAAATTAACATTAATGTTCTCATAACATCTAACAAACTTGGTAAAAGTAAGGCTCAGCCCTCTACGTTACATAGGAGAAGCGTTACATGCCTTGAAACATTCCCAAGCAACATTTTTATTCCAATTTTGTCATCCATGCGACCGACCAGAGTCTATTTTTCAAATAAAAAATACAGGCGTCCCCCGAGTTACGACCCCCTCAAGTTACGACGATTCGCAGATACGACGATTTTCATTTTGACAGTGAAAAGTTTTCATTGAGAAGAAATTGATGTATTTTTTTATTTTTTGGGCCTGTAACCGTTATGCACACATTTCCAAAGAATCCACAACTACCCTATCTTGAATATCTATATTGTGTACGGTTTTTAAAATATTATTATTACTTTATCGAACATTATTTAAAATAAAATATTCTTCTTCTTTTGGCTCAACAACCGTTGCCGGTCAAGGCCTGCCTGTACCACACTACTTGTGGGTTTGTCTTTCAGTGACTTATTGATCCCCCCATAGTAGGATAGTCAGTCCTACGTATGGCGGCACGGTCCATTGGGGCTTGAACCCATGACGAGCATGTTGTTAATTCGTACGAGTTGACGACTGCACTACGAGACCGGCTTAAAATATATATCGTATAATAAAATATACGATATCATAAATTCCAACTCTTCAACTTCGGTTATAAACTTTATATTCATGGATATTCGACATACGACTTTTTCGACTTACGTCTTGTTTTGGGACATTTTTCCGGTCCCAAATACAGTCGTATCTCGGGGGACACCTGTATTTAAAACTGCGATGAAAATAAAAGTTTCATGTTTTAAGATTAACCAATATCAAGGAAATTTAATTCTGAAATACAAGTATTATACAAAGTTTATGAAAAATAGTCAATAAAAGTTTTAAAAAACTCTTGAAGCTTTAAATTGGAGTACCATTTCCAGAAGTAGAAAATAAAACAATATGTAAAATATATTTAATTAGGTTAAATATATGACATGTATTTATTGTCTATGAAATCTACGTTTCGGGCCAATTAAAATCATAATTACATTTAGTTTAGAGGCACTATTATAAAGGCGATGAATTAGGATCATAAATAATTTTGCACATTGATTATAATTTTAAAATCATAGTTTTACACCAACAGTGGGCTTAGAAATGTATAAGCATTTTAATTTTTTAATCGTTTTAAAACTAATTATTAAATTAAATAACATTAATGAATATCAAATATAGTACGGTAATAGTCATATAATTTTTTTTTAATGAATTACCAATGAATCTAAACCTTATGAATGATTGCTGAACATTCATATAGTTTCGATTATTAGACATTCTTATCTACTGTCGACTCTCTCTTATTTGAGAGGCGATGGGACTGTCGAATAAGAGGGGGTTTCAAATTACAGAGGTTGAAAGTGAATGAAAGGTCCATACAAACTAGAAAGAAACATAGCATTTAGTATGCGACCTTAACTGTTGCTATAGGAAACTGCGAACAGAATCGCCAATTAGAGCATACATCTTTCAATAACCATGGCAACACCATACACAAATAAAAGGGATACAGATTTCAGAGTTTTTCCAAATTAGAGGGACAAAAATGTACTGGAAATGAAGGGACTGTGGAAAATGTTCAAATAAGAGAGGTTTCTCAAATTAGAGAGGTGTCAAATAAGAGAGGGTTCACTGTATCAATTTGCTTATCTACGACGGTTAAAACAGGCGTTCAAAAAATGTGCTTGGGTTTCTGGTAAACTGGCGTTACGCGTAACGCTAGCGTAACGTAGAGGTCTGAGCCTTACTTTTACCACAAACTTATTCTACACAAACGTACAGAGCAACCGAGACCTTTAAGAAACATTAAATCGAAGGCAAACTCATTCATTTTATGTTTATTTATTTATTTATTTATTTATTTATTACGATACAAATATCTGCCTCAGAGGGCTAAATATAGGGAAACTTACTGACTAAAACTTAAAATTAATGATAACAAACAAATACTTAAATCTAACCAGACAAACATATACTAGACAGCAAGCAATTTGTAACACAGCCAACACAAGTAAAATGAAAGAATTAGGATGGGGAAACAAAAAGGGAGTCAAAGAACTGAAGGAAGAGGGGGCGAAGGGATTGAGGGGGAATATGAAAATCAAACACACCAGAGGCACTGTTTAAGCGCTGGAGGGATCGAAAAAACGGATCATTGGTGCCATACAGCGTTCTTCTCGACGGGATTTGAAGGAAATCGCGGCGTCGAAGAAAGCGAGCAGGCGCGTACAGCGGTATTCTGTTAAGAAGTGAAGGACAATCAATCTCGTTCCGAAGCAAACCACTGATAAGCAAAGCTTGAGAAGCAGAGCGACGATCATGCAGTGTCATCAATCCAAGCATACGGCATCGGACTACATAAGGGGGAAGAGAAGCACCCGATTGCCCTAAAAGACGCCTTATGGCAATACGGGTGAATCTGCGTTGAACACTTTCAACCCTTTCAATCCATATCGAGCTGACTGGGCACCACACAGTGCTAGCATATTCTAAAATAGGGCGGACTAAGCTACAGAAAAGGGCTTTAAGGCATATAGGGTCACACACATCATTTGCCATAGCACAAATCATTCCTAGTACACTATTGGCATGGTTAATGGTACGCTCAATATGATGATTGAATGAAAGCTTTGCATCAAGGTGAACCCCAAGATCACGAATGACATTAACACGATTTAATACAACAGAGTTTAGTGAATAATTATGAGACAACACATTTAAGCTCCGAGAGAAAGATATACAAGCACATTTATCGATACACAGGGAGAGAAAGTTAGCAGAACACCAAAAGGAGAAGGAGTCTAACAGACATTGAAGAGAGACACATGAATTAGAGTCAGTGATAGGACAAAATATTTTTAAATCATCTGCAAACATAAGGAAGGAATCGGATGGAAGAACAGAGCACACATCATTGACAAATAAAATAAAAAGTAAAGGACTCAAGACACTACCCTGGGGTACACCCGACGAACAATGAAACTCATAAGAAAAACCGTCATTCAATTTAACACAGCAAAAAAGATTCGATAGAAATGATTGTAGCCATTCAAGAAAGAAAGGAGAGAAGCCAAGTTTCTTGAATTTAGCAATGAGCAGAGAATGGGGGATTTTATCGAACGCAGCTTTGAAATCGGTATACACAGCATCAACCTGCATGCCAGAGTCCAGATTTAAGAGTGCTGAGGAAACAAATTCCATAAGATTAGTAGTGGTGGAGCGGCCAGCCATAAAGCCATGTTGATTTGGAATAATCCACGATTTCACCATTTCCATTAGAGGTAAACGAATAACAGATTCAAAAACTTTGCTGAACGCCGATAAAATAGATATGCCACGATAATTAGAGACGCAACCACGATCACCCTTTTTAAAAACTGGCCTTATCCATGCTTGTTTCCAAATATTCGGAAAAGTAGCCGTGTTACGATGTTTCGATTAAATTCTGAATATTAGCATAATTTTCACAGTCCGATTGCACATTATATACGGAAAAACAGATTTGCGTCAACTGTCAAGAAACGGAATAGGAATGAAAATAACAAAATACACACACTTGGAAACTTTGCAACAACTAGTGATGGATTATAATCATAATCATCCGACCATAAAAATCAGTTAATATCCAATATGTACGACTTTTCGAAAGCGTTTGTAGCCAAGATTAATTTATTTGCATCTCACATTCTACAAGACGAATTATTGTACTTTACAGCCTCCCCAAAATCAAAACCAAAATGAAATGATTATGCTTAAGATAAAAGGATTTACATTAAGGATTAAAATAAACGAAATGCCGAAGTCCTGCAATACATAGCTACTTAATAGGTTAGCTCACACAGTCCTTTCCTTAATTCGCGAATCATTGCCCTTCAAGTGTCAACAAAAATATTTGCCAATCTATTACGATTGGATTACTATTACAATTTTTCTCTTGAACTGTAAAAAAATTGCAGGCAAATATTTTTGTTCTTCATCCAGCGATGGATAGCTCGGATTGCTTATAAAAAATTCGTAACAGGCAGCTAGATTTCCCCTACCTCAGTGAAAAAGTGGGGTTGAGCGATATTTTCTAACAGAACTGTCGTTTGAGAACGCGACAAATGAAAAATATCCCATTTTAATAATAAGGATAAAAAAGATGCATGTGACTTAAAAGTATATTAGACTTTTTTTTTATAAAAAAGAGCACAATGAAAAATAACATCGCAAATTTTGAAATAAAAAACGATTTCAGATTTTAAGCTAGGAGTACAAAAAGTCAATTTGTTTAACAAGAATGATTTTAAACAGTATTTCATATAAATATTGAGGCATATTTTTAATTCTCAACTTTGCGGCCCGCAAATCATTGAAAATCTGTACTTGCGGCTCTCTGATGAAATGAGTTTGACACAGCTGGTTTAAACGGATCCGGCATGAAGGAAGGTGACCGAGAGCAGAATACTCCAGCGATCGAAACAACAGACGGTAAGTAAAATCAGGAATAAATAATATATATACAACTCACCAATATATCCGTTACTAATCCGCAACCACAAATAACACAACAGCTTTCTGATCGTTTGTGTGAGGAGGCTAGCAAGCACGTATACAGTTGTTCAACACTTGGCACGGATATGATACAGAGGAGCACAGCGTTATTGCACAGCGTTCCTATAACCTGTGGCGAGGGGGTGAGGTACAGGATCGGAGGAGAACGAGGGGAGGTAAAGAAATATACCCGCCCGGGCGGGCAAAGAGGAAAAGCAACACACGCGCACATACAAGTATCAGAAGAGCATCCGCCAATACCAGATCAGTTCAATATATATTTTTTTCCATTTAAATATATACAAACAGCAGTTACAGTTTTTTGCACTACCACATTTTCCCATTCGCCCTCTCGCTCCGTCTAAACAAAACTGCCCGAACTGCCCGAACTGCGCGACCCTGCGCAGGAATCGCTGAAGCCCCGCGCGGTGAACGGGCCAAAATGTGCGCTAGCCAGCGCAGATTTTGCTCCAGTTCCTGCGCAGGAAACTGCTCGAATTTAGGCAGCGGGCATTGGTTTATTCTTCCCTTATCAGTTTAAAGAATCTTCACAGCTTTTCCTTATCGCCTTTAGCCCTTATCAGTTTAAAGAATCTTCACAGCTTTTCCTTATCGCCTTTAGCCCTTATCAGTTTAAAGAATCTTCACAGCAGCACCCGCCATGCAATTGACAGCGTTTTGCGAGGGCGCGCGATGGCTCCCCGTCAAACATTGTGAGGGTTGCGAGTAGTATCACCTGCTCGAAATCTTAAGGTATTTTAAATAATAGTTATATTTTATTCATTTTTTGCAGTGTTATTCGTCTTAAAGATTACTGTTTCTATTTTTGTGGATTTTTGCAAAATAATATGTCTGAATTTAGGTATTAGGTGTGCTACAATTTGCACTGTTATACCTGATCTCATGGTGCTATAATTATAACTGCTAAAACTAGGGGTGAAAAAACTGCCTAGGCTCGCAAGTTATCTAATGCGAGGGCTCTGGGGCTGTGAACTTGTATGGCGTGCGAGCCCTCGCGCGCCCTCGCAAATCGCTGTGAATTGCATGGCGGGTTGCACGCCATACAAGTTTACAGCCCCAGAACCCTTGCATAAAAGAGCTTGCGAGCACCCCGAGAGCAGGTAACATTGCAAATTATAGCTTACTAAACACTTGAATTTTGACATTTTATTTTGAAAAAATCAATTATAATAGAAATACAGTGGAGCGCCGTTTATCCGGGTACCTTTTATCCGGCTATTCGTTTATCCGTGCAGTTCAGAAATTACAGTTCAATACAAAGGTGACATTGCATTCTGAGAAGGGTATTTAAAAAAAGGTTATCAGAGCACATTGTTATAACAAAAAACACTATAATTCATGGCAAATTTCAAACAATCTCATTTAAAAACATTAAGCTGATAAAAATTTGCTAATTTGTATCAAAGCATGAGACACATTTCAGACAAAAATCAAGAATTTGTGCTTAAATATAATCTTCGACCCATTATCCGTGTTAATCGCATATCCGGGCGAGGTCAAGTCCCGATGAGCCCAGATAAACGGCGCTCCACTGTAATAATCTTTTCGACGGATAACACCGAAAAAAATGAATAAAACAAAAAAAATATTTTTAAAAACATAAAATTTTCAGCAGATGATACTACTCGCAACCCTCGTAATGTTTGACGGGTACTTAGAATCGAAAAGAAAAGGGACATTTCAAACCTCAATTGCTTCACCTCGCAAACAACGAGCCAAGTAAGCCCCTATATTCCTATTTACCCTTCACAATCTTGGGAAGTAACAAGGTTGGCACAATTAGTGATAGCTTCCATTGATTCCTGCTCATTCTGCGCGTTGGCTCTTTATACTAAAATTTTTCCACTTACTTAAAAAAATTTCTTAACTTAAAACTTAAAACTTAAACTTAACTTAACTTAACTTAACTTAAAAAATAAAAGACGAGTAGGGAGGCAAATAAACTGCTTTATCTTCGTCGTAGCCTATTGCATCCTTCACCTCGCTACTCTTATGGAAAGCCACGCTATCTATGACCATAAATGTTCGATGAATTTCGCGCATCCTCAATTTTCCTTTGGGCTGCGTAAACTGTTCGCGATTTATGGCTCTATTGTGCGACAGGTAATGAACAATGCCACTCTTATTCATTGCGCAAATAGTAGCAATATTTCTTGAGCGCAATTGAGGCACGACAATCGTTGGAGTTGTTCCCTTTAGCGATCTACCCTTTGACGTACGCATACTCACTTTAAATCCTACCTCATCCAAGAATACTATAGGCCCGATTATTAAACACAAACGGAAATGACACAAGACAAGTGCGTCAAGACAAACGGAAAATAGGTATGCATTTTGAAACCGTTCTTGTGACAGACAAGTTTCGTTAATTTTTTTCTTTCGTTAAAACTGTGTCGATGTGTCAAAATGTTCAAAATCAAAACAAAAAAACGTAAACAAGTTTATTTAAGACACGATCGTTTATCAAGCTAACAATCCTTGTTTAAAACATCGAAATGATTTTATCCCACTTCGTAAGTGACGATAGCGGCAGTGAAGAAGAAACAACGGTAGATCTGGCAAAACAGCGCCGACTGCTTCGAAGTGTTTTCGACCCGTTACAGCTTTATAACCAAGCGTGAGTTAAGTATACGGATCATTTGTGCAAACCGTGTTATACATGTTTCATTTCGTGGTTGTTAATTTCAGATTTAAGAAAAAAATTCGTGCGTCGAAGGAAATTTTCCTTGACATTCTGGCGGAGATCGAGCCCTCCGAGTATTTGTTATTACTAAAAGTGTATGCAGTATTAGATGTGATAAATTCATGTGCGTATGCTGTTGGTTGTTGAAGCAGTAACTCACTGAAGAAGTTGCTGGAATCCAATGCTGTTGAACACACACCAGGTGCGTGAGCCCTTCATCTTTCGACTACCATCGAAGCACAACAGAGGAAGGAAATAACAGCAGCTTCTTAACCCAAAACAGCATCACGTTACCAGTATCTCCAGCTTATCGCCATTTGATGGATATGGCAGTACACATATTTTTATTTAAAATGATAAAATTGATTATTTCTGAAATAAAATACTTATATTTTGTCGTGAAAGCAACAGCAAAAATTCTGTTGTTGTGTTTTGTCGGTCAAACAATCTGAGATTGGCGCCTTTCCGTGACAAAAAGCTGACGGAAAGCAGTTTGACAATTATGGATTTCCGTTTGTGTTTCATAATACGTATCTTGGCAGTATGCTTGTGAGTTTGTGTTTCGTCAAATTTTTTTTCCAACACACAACACAAACGGATGTCATAATACAAATCTTCCGATTTTGACAACTTGTCTTTACAATTTGTGTTTAATAATCGGGCCTTATATCTGTATCGGGATTTTCGATCGATATTTGGTAAAACATCGAAGCATACGACCTACGTTTTCGATGGTGGAATCCGTGTTACGCCGTTCGGGAAGATTATGAATTCTTCTAAACGAATAATTAATAAGTAAACCCTTTGATTTCGCGGGCTATTGTCATCGTACTCACACGCACGTAAAATCTTTCGTGTACCTTTTCTACCAACGCCTTCAACGTGACAGTGCAGTCTTCGTCTATCCTAGTACGGATGCTTTGAGCAGCTTCCTCCGATAATAGTTTTGCATGATTGCCTCTCCTTTTAGCAGCCGCAACTTCTCCAGTTTTTTGGAATTTTTTTATAATACTATAAACAGTTCCCCGATTCATGTTTAGCATTGTGGCAATATCTTTTCTAGATGTTCCGTTTTCAAACGCTACTATCACTCGGCTCCTGTCTCGATTAGAAGTAGTCTTGTTTCGGCGTCGAGGTAACTGATGCGTCCATGTTTGCTGAAACAATATGTAGCGTACCTCATCCACGAACTACAGTTATCATCCAAGCGTCATTTAGAGCCACCGTGTGCAAAGTGGGTTTATTATTCAGGTGGGCTTATCCCGAACAATTTGACAGCAGTGCTGTAGAAAAATGAAAACGAAATGACAGGAGGGAATTTGATCATTTGTTGATGAATGCGTGTGAATTCCAATGGCAGTTTTGGTTGATGTGTGGTAGTGTGGGTTAAAAGATACGTATTACAATCGAATCCACTCTTGTCATACGTTCATTCGATATGGCCTGCTCGCCAAACCTATAAGCCCACCTAGTCCCCATACCCACATTGGAAGAAAACAACAGATTTTTGATAAATATCTTTGAAACTATTCATCGTATCCAAAAACGACCATGGAGAGTTAGATTCAGCAATTCAAAATATACTTATAAAACAAAATTATGAAATTTTTTTTCTAACGGGTTTAGAAACTATTTTAGATGTTCAGAAACTCAGAACATCGACAGAAATGGATGGATTATATTAATCTTAGCATTGCGGCTTTTTTGCATCATTAGCTGGCATCGCGAAAGAAATGGTTTAAAATTCACAGTCGTTAAAAATTAACCAGAGTCGTTAAAAATGGCTAGAATTTGGCATCGCGAACGCATTGAGTTCATTTGTTAATTTTAACGACTGGTCCTATGCCGTCGTTAAACAAACGACTGTCAAGAGCGTATGCGATACAAATTAACAGTCCCCGCTGCGCAAAGCGACGGAAGAAATCAAGGCGTTCGGAGAATTTTATCATGCCTTCCTTTTCTCTCCAACGGCAAATTTGTCGAGCAGCTCGTCGAGCTGCCCGTCCCTGGCTCCGCCTCATTCCCCTCGCCTGAGCGCGCTGCCGAAGGTTTGGATGTGTTGGTGCGTCAGACGGCCAATCGCTGTCAGCCGTCGTCCGTGCTTTTTCCCTCCATAGCGCTATCTCTTTCTCGCGTGTGGTCAATGCTCGCGAGCTGTTGTGGCGCCTAAAAATGCCGTTAACAAACATTGCGGCGATGAAGTTGCATTTTCACAAATCAAACCAAAAAAGCGCAATAAGTTCAATTGCTGCAATGTAAAAATGACCAAGGAAACGCCAGCTCACGCGCAGAACCCTAATTCGCATTGACACGTTCAGCCCGGCGCTGATTTTCATTAACTTTCCGTTCCGCCGGCATCTAGAACGCAAGCTGATTGTGGAACCGGTAAACTGGAAAGTCCACTGGCAGTCCCTGGGGCCTGCCATCGTGCTGAACGTGTTAAGCAGTAAGCATAGCACTAAGATTTTGCTTTCGCCTGTTGTGGATTACATAGATATGCTAAGCATCCTGCGCATGGTTGTGAGTGTGCTTGTGTATGCAAAACTGTCGTCAAATGTAATTTCTTCCGGAATGTTATGATCCATCGGTCAAAGAAAGGAAGGTGTTCATGAAAGGTGGAAAGACGAATTGAGGTCACAGGCCCTAAAATTGTAGTCGCCATGGGGGGAGGGGAGGTGCAAATGGTTTTCTCCAGCCACGGAGCCCTAAAGACCATCTTTCCGGGGGCCCTTGTCGCTAATAATCTGTCCACTTGTAGACATACGGCATACTACAGACTAGAGATCTTCGGCGACCGCCTAGTCCGCCTACCGTTAGATCCACCGCTGGTTCATGACGGGGTTTTTTTTTTATCGTGGAGGTGCATCCTTCCCTCTGCCTGCAGCGTATGCACCGGGCAGGAGACAGTGTGGTAGTATGCAGGTTGCACACTGGATAGGAGCGGTCCCGCAGCACCGCCATCATTCCGCACATCTGCATGCCCGTCGTGGGTTCTAACCGCGTATGAACCGTCCGCCGTAGCAAGGGGCGACCATCCGGCTACGCGGTACTCAAGTCCTGAAAAGGCCGGCATGATCGCGTAGACTATTACGCCAATAATAATAATAATAATAATAATAAGAAGAAGAACTTAGCATAGCAGTCCACACTCGGGGAAGGTTTTGTTTTGACTTTGGTGCTGCCGGGTCTACCGCTGTGGTGCGACAAATGCACGGAATGCACTTGACCAAAACATGAACCTACCGATCCGAACCCATTCTAAGGCAATGCCGGTCAATCGGCGTCATGATACCGACTCTAAGCCAACAAGCCACCAGATTCTGGACGGACATGTGCAGCACCATACGCGCACCATAATAAACAAATCCAGAATCCTCTTTTGTATGAATTCAATTCAAGTTTTGTTTCCACTTGCGTCCGCTAGCTGAATTAGAAATAAATGTGCAACAAATCACACGCACGTTTGCTTAAATCATATGTCTTTTTAATACCCCCAACAGCAGAGCCGATCGCAAAGATGCCAATGCCAATGGTTGTGTTGTCTCTCAGGTAGCGAGATCAAAAATGCATGGACTTTGTAGCCGCAGCGGATGAAAATGTACGCATCAGAATCAAATAGTTTTGGGGTTTCCACACGCACACACACACACACACACACACACACACACACACACACACACACACACACACACACACACACACACACACACACACACACACACACACACACACACACACACACACACACAACACACACACACACACACACACAAACACACACACACACACGCACGCGAGCACGCACGCACGCACACATGCACGTACGCGTGTACGCGGGCAGGCACCCGCGAAAGCGCAAACGCAAGCACGCACCCACGAAAGCGCGAACGCAAGCACGCACTCCCCTCCCCCCCACCAGACCACCCCCCCCCCTCCCCGCATGATCGATTACGGCTACCGTATCGGTAGAACGGCTGGTTCAGCTTTCTTGTATCGCATCCTCATCCAAAGCGCCGGGCGGGGTGGGGGATCGCGGCATGATAGAGTGAACGGTCACTTTCCCCGCGCTGTGTGCGTGTGTGTGTGTGTGTCGTGGCCCGAAAACTAGAGACAGATTTAGGCATATTTTTAAAAAAATATTTTATTGCCACTATACATTGTGCTACATGATGCTTAGAAGGTTGTTGAAGCATCAAACATGTTCAAATTAAAAAAAAATAGATTAGTGTTAGACGTTCTCCTACGCTTGTTTTAAATAGGCTTCTTCACCTTCAATTGGCAGGGGCATCGAATGGTCTCATCAGCAGCGGCACGAAATAAAATAAACCATCAATACACCGATAACACTTTAAATCCCAAAATGAACCAGCTTCTCCTCCCGCATCGTCAAGGTCACACACGAATAAATAAATGCTAACACCCACCAATTACAATACACAACCGCAATGTACATATACACCAACGCATACACACTGATTATAAGCGCAAGTATAAGGCAAGGCAGGGAGGGGAAGGGAGTTAGAGGAAGAGGAGGAGGAAGGAATGGGCGCCAATATTTTTGAATTTTTCGGCCGTTTTTTTTTGCTCCACCGTCTGAAATAGTTCATCCATTCCTTCAACAGATGGCGCTCGTTCCGCACCTAAAAACTGCAATAAATACGCTGGCTATCGTAGTTTCGGCTGAAGTCCAGCGCTGTTTTTTGCGTATTTTTTGACACAAAACGACGCAAAAAACTACGCAGAAAACTGCTCGAATCTGCGCAGCGGGTCGTTTAATTATAATGCTCGAATTTTTTCCCCGTGTTTGCCTATATGCGATATCGAGCAGTCGTTAACTGTTTTGACGATCGTTTATTTTAACAGGAATGAACAACAAATGAACTCGGTTAAACCAAAATGAACTTTAAACGACTGTTAAAAAGGTGTCATTTATTCGCGATGCCGGCTATTATTTATGAAAATATTATCTATATGAACTTTCACGTGTCTTAATTGTATAAATTTATCAAATCAAAGATCCTATTATTCATTGCACGATATGAGCTCGGTGTATTTATTTTAATATATTTCATTTTTACTCTCCAGAATTTTAAGATTGTCACATAAAATTGAATAAAACTGAAAAAATGGTAAAAACAAAAAGAAAGGAAACAAATATTACATAGAAAATACAGTTTTTTAACATCATGAGCATGAATCCCACCGCGTGAAAATGCAACAAATCCATCCCTCAGCAACGTTAGTATTCGACTAACAAACCATGGGGAATTGTTCGCGTCTCGTCAACTATATTCGCCATCTTCATCCCATCTTTAACCCATCTTCATCCCTGTATTCGCTTCGCGCACACTCACATCTTCACGCGCTGGGCATTTCGGTTCTTTTAAGTGAAGGTGAATGAACCGAGTCGTTCATCACAATGAACGTGAACGTGATTTCGGTTCATTCGTTCTTTTACACATTACAATACCTATAGAGTCTGTGAATCGGTACGCTATTCAAAAATCTGTAGAAGTACAGATCTGTCGGCCTAGTCGCCTGAATGGTCAAGCCATATGTCCCTGGTGTGCGACATTGTACCCGAAAAAGTGTGCCGTAGTTTTGTGATACAAATCCGCAGATTTCGGTATTGTCAACGTTTTCACTTATCGTTCCGCAGTCTTGCAATTAACTCCAGTCGATTCATCAAAGTGTCTCGCGGTCTTGGGCTCTTTCGGAAAAGCCTGTATCCCGATGTATCAAATGAAGCATATCATTTTTTCACGTGAACTGAAACAACCGTACGAACCTGATACACATTTTTATTAAAAAAGCTGTTATTACGCCTGATAACAATCTGTTTATTTGAGTAGCGTTTTGGACCTTCTTAGAACTTGCGCTCACGTATTGAAAGTTTTCACCACACAGTTTAAAAATTGGTCTGTTTTCCCTCGTAGGTAATCCGCAACTAACTTTCTCGATGGCGCCCAATCTTCGTCAGCTGAACAGTCTTGACCCCGCTTGACCCTGTTTAGTAACCGCTGCCGAACTTGTTTCTAATTGGACCTAGTTTTGGATCAGCTAGTTGTCTCGCCTTAAGGGTTATCTTTTCATCCTTTTTTACTTTCCTTGCGCAATGGTCAAAGCAACCTTCGACTGAGAATCTCGTCATCTGATGGTTCATAAAGGAGACGAGTGCATGGACGAGACGTCCTGGAAACACGCGCGAATGGTTCCTATCCATAAGAAGGGCAGTCGACTTCATGCTTAGAATTATCGTGGCTTTGTTTCCCTATGCGCTTGTGCAAAGGTTTTTGAGCTCATTCTATACAATCCGCTACTCACAGCAGTTCAAAACTATATGAGCCCTAGTCAGCATGGATTTCTTCCAAGGAGATCTTCCACCACAAATCTTGCTGAATTTGTTGGTTTCTGCTTCGACCACATGGATCGTGGTACCCAAGTTGATGCAGTATATATCGACTTCAGGGCTGCGTTCGATAGTATCTCTCATGATATTCTACTCTCCAAGTTAAAAAAACTCGGTTTCCTCGACTGGCACATCACCTGGCTGCGTTCATATTTAAATGGTCGTTCGTACTACATAAGCATAGGATCTCATCAGCTCCTCCGGTGTGCCTCAAGGGAGTAATTTGGGACCGCTACTCTTTCTCATCCATATAAATGACCTATCTTTTGTTTTACCGCCAGGCCAACACCTAATGTACGCCGACGACGTAAAACTAGTCGCTCCAGTTAGAAACGACAGTCACTGCGTACGCCTTCAAATGATCCTTGAGAATCTGGACAGCTGGTGCAGCAGAAACGCCCTCCAAGTGTGTGCTGATAAATGCCAGTGTGTATCATTCAGCAGAGCCCGTTACCCTATCTCGTTTACATACACTATGCTCAACACGGCTTTGGTTCGCACGACATGTATCCGTGATCTGGGGGTGCTACTCGACCAGAAGATGTCATTTCACCCTCACATTGACAGCGTTTTTACGAAGGGAAATCAGCTACACGGTCTAATTACGAAGACCTGTAGCGAGATTACAGATCCCATGTGACGCCCAATGCCTTTTTATATTCTGGCTCCTTAACGGAGAGATCGATTCCCCGGCATTACTAGCCAGCATCAATTTGTTCGCTCCCTGTCGGATTCTTAGATCTAATTCCCATCTCCGTGTACCGCGTACCCGCAACAACCATAGCCAGGGACACCCTATTATACGTATGTCCCTCGAGTTCAATGAAGTGTTAGATTTGTTCAATTTTAGTATGTCTACTTCCACGTTCAAGGATAAATTGCGTTTACGTCACATTTAATGTTTGCTAATAACTAGAGGTTTACTTATATGCTCCTTAATTTAATTATAAGGTTGCCGATTAGACACGATGGTCCGTCGGTTATATATGAAATAGATAAATAAATAAGTAAATAATGCTGGGAAACTTTTTTTCAACGGAAGATTTCGGAGTGTAGACAACAAACATAGTGAAATCTAGCGCAGAAGAAAGGGCGAATGTCATCATAGCAAAAACTTTGAAGAAAACGGGGAGTGGTTTGAAGTTTGACTATTGTGGAAAAGTGATGATCCGAAATTTCCTAACAGTTACAACAACGCTTTAACTCGGTTGAAAAGTATTAAGAAACAACTAAGTCAAAATTCTGCATTGAGGTAGTGGGCGAAAAAAACGTTTGAGGAGTATCAAGCCAAAGAATATATAAGAAAACTAAAAACTATAAGAAACTAACTTTCGATGCAACCTCAAAAACCAACAATGTGTTTCTGAAATCTCAGCTACTGGTCGATCCCGATCAAATGGCTTCCTTGTTTGGAGTGTTGAGTCGCTTCCGCGAAGGGCACATTTGTGTTGTAGGCGATATCAAAGAAAGGTTTCATCAGGTGAAAATAAGACTCGAGGATTAAGACTCACAAAGGATTTTGTGGAGAAACGGAGATGCAAACAAACCGGTTGAAACATTTGTGATGCAAGTCATGACGTTTGGAGCAACATGTTCACCATTGAAACGACTGTAACTACTTTTTTTTTAGGAAAACACGGTACAAAATTACTATTATTAAATAAAGCTGAATTTTCTCAAACAACACTTTATTAGCTTTCACACAAATCCACCATCAGAATTAGGATTAATGCACGAAAATTTCCGCGTCTTCATCAACAGTCAACTATTTGGAGTTACTTTACTACTCCCATGATTTCAAGCCAACACTTCCAGTGATTCTACGATCAACATATGCCGGTGAGATCAACGCTTGCTTGAAGTTGTCGCCATTATGGCATAACTTTCAAAAGCTACAGCTTAGCAAAAGTATGCGCGTTGAAATACTTCAGGTTTCATCAGCTATGATTTTCTTTAATTATTTTTTAGATTTTGGCAAAGGAAAAGTTTCTTTCCAGGCGGTACTGGCTGTTATTAAATTGCCATCAAAGTTTTGTACAGTCGTCGATACACAGCACATAGATTGTATATTTCTCGATATGCAAACTGAATGTGTTATCAATCGTGGCTTGCAGTAAAAGCCATTCTTGCAGCAAAAAATGTCGACGTCGAAGAATTAATTTTCCAAATACAAGATGCTTTGCCAGGTGATTTGATTGCCTACAAATTAATTGATACAGTTTGTGATTCCCACTAAGCTGTTAATTATCCAACAGAGTTTTTGAACTCTTTAAATTTACCAGGCAGGGCTCCACTCAGATTAAAAATATCACCGGTTATACTGCTAAGAAACTTAAATCCATTACGTATGTGCAATGGCACGCTACTGGTAATTAAAAAATTAATGAAATATAATATAGAAGCAACAATCTGAATTCGGAATTTGTTTATGAAAATGTGCTGCTACCACGTATTCCAATGATCTCAACTGATTCAACAATTGTGTTTAAGCGCGTGCAATTTCCAATCAAGCTGGCTTTTGCAATGACAATTCATAAATCCCAAGGTCAAACGATGTCTTTTTGCGGTTCAGACTTACGGACATTGTGTTCTTCCCAAGGACAATTATATGTGGTGGGTTCTCGCATGGGTAAACCTTCCAATCTATACAAACTAACTAAAGACAGATCAACCAAAAATATCGTCCATTCATAAGCGCTTCGAGATTTGCATTAGAGATTCATAGTAGTAATATGTTTATGATAAGAATGTAATTATTTGCATGTAAATAAATCAATGTACATAATTCTACACTGTTGCACTGTACCAAATTATGTTCTTTAACATATCATTCTTCTTCTTCTATTTAGCGGAACGTCCTGCATGGACATACCAGCCTATACAGGCTTTCGAGACAGCTATAATATAATCCATTACACCAATAGGCCCGTCTGTTAAAATAAATAAATTAATGAAAATGGAAATAATGGAGTCTTTTTAAGCCGTCCACAAGGACAGAGTAGGCGTGGTAGGCCCAAATTGAGGTGGCCAGATGGCGTTGAGGCGTCCGCCATTAAGGCCGGAATAACGAACTGACAGGCAAAGGCGCGAGAGCGCGAGCGGTTTCGGAGCTCCTGAGGCAGGCCAAGCCCGCAAGCGGTTGTAGCGCCGGATAAGTAAGTAAACGGCCTAGGAATTTGTAGATCCTTTGCACCTTCCGCCATCCTTATCCATTCTCTCCGTTGCTCTCACAGCGAATCGGAAAGCTCAGTATCCCAATCGCTTGAAGAAACGTGTACAGCTTGCATCAGGTTTCGTCCGTGTAAGGTAACTATTGGTTGAAGCGAACTGTCAGCTTAGCTTAGTTGGGTAGAACTGTCATTTGACAGATGTTGGATATTGTCCAACCCGAATGCATGAACTATTGTATCCTCTTGTAACAAACTCTCTCTCTATTATCTGAACTCGAACCATCCAGACGTGTGTTTCCAATAGTAACTGATCAACCGAAGTGGATCGTATGTTCTCATGACCGAACTTAACAATTCTTATTGTTTCCGATGTCTGATGATATTCCTTTCGGATTAACATTCTTACCGAAAATATCTGCAATTACATGATCTGTAATTGTTTATTTGTTTATTTGTTTATTTGTAAATGTTAAGTGATTGGCCATCATTGGCCTTATCACTGATCTTATAAACTAAACTTATAATAACATAAAGCATCACGGTACAATGTAACATCAGCACAAAATAAATAACACAGAGTATCACAGCATGAGAAACAGGTTAACTTAGGGAATTCCAGTCAAAAGAGTCATAATGTGCATTAAATCTAAAAGCCATCGCAGTCAAAGGTTCATTATCGCTATATGCACGTCTAGTTTGGTCAACTCTTAGTAGCCTAAAGTTTCTTAAAATACGAGCAGGTACGTGGAAATTAACTCTAGCTAAAAGGTCCGGTGAATCTATCTCTCCTAGGATGATTTTTTTCATAAACAAGATTTGCGCCGTTTCGCGACGAGTAATGAGAGACTCGAGTCCAAAAATTAAACACCGGGCATGATAACTAGGTCTTGCTGCTACGTTACGCCAGGGTGTGAACCGTAAGACCAAACGGGTGAATTTTTTCTGCACTGACTCAATCTTATTCGACCATAACGACGACGATGGGCACCAAACTACTGAGGAGTATTCTAAGATGGATCTGACTAGTGATTTGTAGAGTGCGACAAGACAATGTGGGTCGGAGAATTCTCTCGACTGCCTGCGTATAAATCCTAGCATTCTGTTCGCTCTATCAATAATTTCGTTATGGTGCACATGAAAGTCAAGTTTACGGTCAAGGGTAACTCCTAAGTCTTTTACTGCACTGTGTCGTTGTAATTGTGTACCGGAGATGCAGTAGTTAAACACTATTGGACAATTAGAACGGTGAAACGACATGGACAAACATTTATCAACAGAAATTTGTAGGTCGTTGTTCAGACACCAGTCAGAAAAAGAGTCGATCGATGCTTGCAGGACAAGACAATCACCAAAACACCTCACAGGAAAAAAAAGTCTAAGATCGTCCGCATACAATAAACATTCAGATTCCCTTACTACAGTAGTAACGTCATTGAAAAATAGAGAAAACAGCAAAGGTCCAAGGTTACTACCCTGTGGCACGCCTGAACAACTCACGAATTCCCTAGATGTCATACATTCAACTTTCACGCGATATCGACGATTGGTGAGATAAGATTCGAACCACTCAACTAAAGGGGTAGAGAATCCAAGACGAGCAAGCTTCGCCAACAGCAAGCGATGATTCACCCGATCAAAGGCAGCCTTAAGGTCGGTATAGATGACATCCATCTGGGCTCCCGAAGCGAATGCAGCATGGCAGTGAGATACAAACTCCACCAAATTAGTGGTCACACTGCGGCGAGGGAAGAACCCGTGTTGGCGTGTTGATATCAGCGAGCGGCAACAGTTCAAGAGCGAGTTCTGGACGACGACTTCAAAAACCTTAGCACCTGCAGGCAAAGTAGTAATACCACGGTAGTTTTCCACTAAGCTCTTATCCCCCTTTTTATGCACAGGAAACATGTAGGACGATTTCCATGCTTCTGGAAACATACGCTGATTGAGCGAGAGTGTGAAGATACGAGCCAGAGGTCCGGCCAAAACTTCGCTACATTTGGCAAGAACTGCGGTCGGAAAACCATCAGGTCCAGGGTTGTAGGATGGTTTGACCTGCTTGAGCGCCTTTAGCACAGAATCTCTGGAGATGTTTATGTCACGCACATTAACATCGACAGTGTCGGAGGGCACGTTGTTGAGAGCAGCATCCAATGAGAAGCCAGGAGCTTCAGTGGCAAACGAACTCATGAAACGATCGGCAAATAAATTGCAGGTTTCCTCTTTGGTACACGAAGTTGTTCCATTAAAGGAAACTATAGCTGGCAAGGAGCTGTTTTTCCGTTTTGTGTCGACATACCTCCAAAATTTTTTCGGTTTTCTTCTTAAGCTGAACTGTATACGAATCAAAAAACGAGAGTGTAGTTGTCTATTATAGCTTCTATATACATTGTGTGCTGCGATGAACCGCAATCTCGATTGTTGTGTTCCACTGTTTTGGTAAAACCGATAGCAGGAAGATTTGTTTCGTTTTAAACGGCGTAATTGAGCATTACCCCACGGTGGACCCTGTCGTGGGCGTTTTATAGGGCAGCAGGCAGATAAATGTACCGTAAATTTCCGATTGAACATATCGAGTGCATGGTTTACGTCCGGGTTTCCATCAAGGAATGACCAGTCAGAGGATTGCAGTAGATCATTTAGAATCAAGAAGTTTGTGCGACTGTAGTCGAGCATGCCTGATTCTTGATGTGATGTTGTATGTTGTTCTGCTTTGGCTAAGCCGTTCGGCAGGCACAGCTCTATAGGCGGATGATAGCAATCAATAGCAATTATAGGGATGGGTGTTATTGTCGGTGGAGAGCATTGTTGCAGGATATCGTCGCATACAAAGATCAAATCGAAGTAGTTAATCGACGCATTATGAATTTTGTTAATCTGGTACAGTCCGTTGCTATTCATACAATCAAGAAGAAGGCGACAGTTGTCCGTGATCCTCGAGCATTCGTAGTCAACTTGGAGCATAAGTGGATTTGTTTCATCGGGTATCCAATTCAGGTTTGACAAATTGAAGTCCCCGAATAACAAACACATTTCATTAGCTTTACACGCTACGTCGTCAATAGTTGAACAGATTGTGTGAATAACCGACGTGTTATTTGTCATGTCAGGAGGAACATACATTGCGCCGATAACATACGTTTTCTTAATGCTGTAAATCTTTAACCAAAGTTGCTCGACAGTGTCTGATGTAGAACATAAGAGTACTCGCAAATGTGAGGCGACAGCTATGAGAACCCCACCACCTTTGGTTTTCCTACTATTTCTGTCATTACGGTCCTTTCTGAAGACGATATAATGGTCCGGAAACAACTGTGACGAGTTAATAGAGGAGTCCAACCATGTTTCAGTCAGGATAATGACGTCGTAATGAGTAGCAGAAACATAATCGAATACCTCATGACATTTAGTTTTTAGTCCTCTTACATTTTGATATAAAAATAACAAATCGTCAGTATTATTTAAGGAGGCAACCCCTGCAGGAATGACATGACCGTCGTGCGTTTGTGTGAGTGTAGGATCTGTACTGTAGCAATAGTGCTGCTGAAGTTGCGTAGTGTTGGGTTCACGATCGTTAAGTAGCCTGCACGAGATGCCGTTACTACAGACTGCTTCAGTGGTGGTAAAGTTGTTTGTTGTTGGAGGAACAATCATCAGGTGAGTGCGTAAATTATCAACAAAAGTTGTTTCGGCGTTATTTGGCTCATATGCGGTGTACAGCTGATTAGCGAGCGTGCGAGTGTGCGTGATGTGTGTGAATTGTTTATCGGTGTTGATAATTAGTGGGTTTGCGGTGTGGGTGAAGTGCGTGGAGTGTGTGCTGAAAGTATTGTGTGATCCAACAGCTGTGGTGATCGAATATCCTGCGCTGTAGATAGGGTTGTAGGTGTTGAAAGTCTCATTGGCGGTAGACGAAAATTTGCACCTGGTTGTTGAGCTCGGTAGTCGACAAATTCACGCACCGATAGACCAAGCGGCCAAGTATCGGGGGAAAGAGCCCTTTCACGTTGAGTAAGAGGCACTAACACCTTAAATGATAGAAATGAGAGTGTTGCTGTGTTTGTGCCTTGTCGTATAAGGCAATATGCAGTGACATCCTCAATGGACAAAGCATGTTTGACCATTTGCACTTGTAATCTTGTAATTTGTAATCTGTAATCTGCAATTGAATTGTACACCGAGAATTTTCTCCACGTTCGATTGCTTCTCATCCATTGATAAAGATTCAGGACGTTGTTGTCGACGCTCTTCTGGAATACTGTCCATAAGATCAACAAAAAATACTCCGTTCTGATGCACTTCAATTGTTGAAGAGTATTGACAGATTCTTCCAACGAAAAGAAGCTGTACAAATAATCCTCTACGTAATGTTGACGGATTATTGGATCCACTGCTAACGGGTGCGTTTTCTCGTGTTCTCTAGCCGCAACACCTTTATACTTCTTGGGAAAGCTGGTGTAGCGACCTCGGCCGCTCCGATAAGCAATACTTGCTTACTTATCCGGCGCTACAATAAGCAATAACGATCAGATAAAATTCTATAGATGTAACTTAAGATAAGTTACGTATAATTGCGTCTTAAGACGGCCTTACTAAATAGTGATGGGAAAAATGAATCTTATTATGTTATATTATATTCAGGTTTGCTCCTAATTATTTAACATTTCAGTACTTACATCATAATTAGTAAAGGTAGTCCCCGAGATACGGATTTTCAATTGATATCAAACCAAATAATTTATTTAGTGACTATAACTTCTCATTACATGCTACATCACACGAACATTTGCTATATTTTGAACAAAAACTGCGTGATTCGACTTCCGAAATAAGAGATACATGATTTTTCTTAACCCCTATTAATAGCGTTTCTCAAACAGCCTCTAATTTCAATCGCAATACCAATCGTAATCGCATTAAGAATCCCAATCGCAATCGCAATCCAAATAAGAATCGAATTGAGAATGACAATCGAATCCCAATCTAATCCCAATCCTAATCATAAAGGAATCTTTTAGGGATTCAAATCCTACAAACGGGATCCGATCCGATCAAATCTTTCTAGGGATTGGATCTTCGAATCTTTCGAATCCTGAATCTCCCAACACTATTACCGAAACCGACGGCTACTGTGTAGGGTTCGAGGATCGGAGGTTCGGCGGAGCGATGACGGTTGATGAAGACGCGGAAATTTTCTTGGATTAGTTCTAATTCTGGTGGTTGATTTGTGTGAAAGCTAATAAAGTGTTGTTTGAGAAAATTCATCTTTATTTAATAATAGTAATTTTGTACCGTGTTTTCCGAAAAAAAAGTAGTTACAGTCGTTTCAATGGTGAACATGTTGCTCCAAACGTCATGACTTGCATCACAAATGTTTCAACCGGTTTGTTTGCATCTCCGTTTCTCCACAAAATCCTTTGTGAGTCTTAATCCTCGAGTCTTATTTTCACCTGATGAAAAATTTCTTTGATATCGCCTACAACATAAATGTGCCCTTCGCGGAAGCGAATCAACACTCCAAACAAGGAAGCCATTTGATCAGGATCGACCAGTAGCTGAGATTTCAGAAACACATTGTTGGTTTTTGAGGTTGCATCGAAAACCAAACGCGGCTTCGGACTCGGCTTGTTTTTTTTTTACCACGGTAAAATTTGGAAAATAAAACATCTTGAGCGTATGCTTCGAATCTTCAACCGGCGTTAGTTTTCTTATATATTCTTTGGCTTGATACTCCTCAAACGTTTTTTTCGCCCACTACCTCAATGCAGAATTTTGACTTAGTTGTTTCTTAATACTTTTCAACCGAGTTAAAGCGTTGTTGTAACTGTTAGGAAATTTCGGATCATCACTTTTCCTCAATAGTCAAACTTCAATAACACTAGGAATAATCATTTTTAGAAAGCAATTATGGTAGCGATCGTTGATGGTATGATAGGAAGGATAGGAAGGATAGGAATAATTATCGGTAGTAAATTACATAAAAATGCATTAGCTAGATAAGGATAGAATATAGGGCATATGATAGAATAAGATAGGGATATAAGCTAATAGCCACATAAGTTATGTTTAAGATAAATACTTTTAGCCAATAGAAAACCGAAGGGTAAATTTTTGGCGCGAAAAGAAGTAGTATAAATAAGGGCTAGGAATAGGAATTAGGTCATTAAGGAAACTGTATACTAAGGAAACGCTGCCCGGAAAAAATATAGAAGTAAAAAGTATTCCTAGGTCATTGTCGATATTTCAAGTAAGATTGGAAAGAAACTTTTGTCCACCACATGGTGTTCTGTTTAATGTCAAGTGTTATGGATGGAAATGTGATCCCTTTTTTCGCATTCATGGTAAAGACAAAATTGTTGTATTGTTTGCAGGCGTAGTGGTTTTTCCTAGAGGCATAACTGTATTTAACTTTTGAATCCTGTGGTGCATGTTCAGAAATGTATTGTTTTGTTCCAACGTACTCATTAATAACAGTTTCGAGGAGAGCTGTACCAAGGCGCCTGGGACGCTCAACAATCCTCCTACACTTGCCACTACGGAAAAAAATTGGCTCCATCCTTTGTCGGAAGTAACAGGTACATGGGAGTACAGTAACAGGATGCAATGGACATGTGCAATCCCACGTGGCCTGAAATCATGGAAAATCTGGTACTCGGTCAGAATGCGTCCGATCGTCCCGATCTCACGGCTCGAGTTTTTCATGAAAAGAAAAACGCAATGGCACTTGGCATGGAGGTCGCCAATGTGTACGTTATAGAATTTTTGAAGCGTGGATTGCCACATGCTCATCTACTTCTTATTTTCGGGGATGACGACAAGCCTCAGACATCGAATGATTATGTTCAATGCGTTTCTGCCGAAATTCCAGACCAACGAACAACTTTACCTCTCCGTAACACAATGCATGATGCACAGCCCGTGTGGAAGTCACAATCGGCAATCTCCGTGTATGAAAGACGGGGTTTGTTAGAAACATTATTCGAAATTCTTTTGCGACCAGACGCATACCAGCGATAATGGATACCCAGAATACCGTCGTCGAAACAACGAACACACCGTAATAGTGAAAGGGGTACAGCTCGACAATCGACATCTTGTTCTTATAACTGTAGAGTTGAGTACCAGAAGAACTCAGGAGTGTAGAATATTCGTGAGCGATATGAGAGACTGAGGAAGACGAGAGAGGAGAAATGATAGCGGAAGGAGAGATGGAACTGATGTTGAACGGGAGAAGCGAGCGAACGGTGCGAGCGAACGGACGTCTTTACGCATGTAACCACTGCAGTGAAATAAAGAGACCGAACAGGGAATTCTACAATAACGTACAGCGTAGAGCTATGTACATCAATTACAGGGGTCATGAATCTATAAAAGTGCCTTTTAAGGGACATGATCAAGCTGTGATATTACTAGAACAGTCGGTAAATGAAAGCAAAATGTATGAGGACATTCGTTACATTTCGGCGTCCGAAGAATGCTGGAGAATAATGCGTTTCGAAGTGCAGGAGAAATCACATGTCGCTGTCACCCTACCGATCCTTCTGATGAATCAGGGCTGTGTGTCCTAACAGGTCAGAGGAATCGCTTATACGGTGTTGGAACGGGGTAATAATACCATGCTGACTTGCTTTTTCGAGCTTGAAACGCGTGACGATTTTGATAAAAAATCTCCTATATCACGAAATTCCAACGCATTATCGTTTTACCAAACCTACAGAAGCTCAGCAACACCAGTGGCACGGCACGGGCAATCAGTGGATATGACGCAGCCGTAACGAAAAAATGATTATCGGCCGAATGGTATATGTTCCCATGACGGATATGGAGCGATACTGCTTGCGACTGCTTTTATGCTACCGCAAAACGACCCGGATATTTTTTGGATTTACGCACTGTCCGTAGTGTGTAACAGTGTGCTCCACTTACCAACAAGCCACTGTCATGGAGGGTCTCCTACATAGGACCGTTAGCGGTCGAGGCATATTAAATGATGCAGCTTCTCTAAGGTATTGCTTCATCACAATACTAACATGTGGACATCCACAGAATCTACGTCTTCTGTAGGAAACTTTAGTGGGGCAGTTCACCGACGAGAATCGTCGCGAGAATCGAGACCACTACACGGCAGATGAAGCGGATGATCACAACCGACTACTGCGTGGCATCGAACAGTTTCGTGCCCTCAGCAAAAATGATCACATCCTTGGACGTGTTACACCACCAAAGGATCTGACCTTCCATCCGAATATGCCGCAGCTCGCCGAGTATACTCACGTTCAAGAGTACCTAATCAATGACGGTACGAACTCATTGATCGCCGCTGAACGTAACTATGGGATCCTAAAGTAAGAAAGAGAAAGAATGTCATGTATGATAGTTGAAGTCAGTCAGAGTTGAGCAATGAATAAAGGAGGTTGTGTTCTGGTAACGAACAAGGTGGTGTGCGTGTGTGTATTCTATACTAGTAGGATATCACAGTTACTACTCTGCGAGCGTTCTCGATAATACACTTGATGCCGAATGCTGAATGAGGACCAAGGTAGTGTATTTGACCAACTAAAAATTGCTTTGGACTCTACACACAATCAGGATGAAAGACTATTGTTCCATGACTGCCCGTGAGGTACCAAAAAATCGTGCCTACTCGAGACGATTCTTGCCGTGCGATTCTGGTAAAATCGCACTGGCGACAGCGTCGAGCGGGACTGCCGCCCTGCTGCTTAGCGGTAGTAAAACCGTCCATTCGACCTTTAAGGTTCCGCTCGATCTGAACGATTGTTCTACATGTGCTATATCCGTACAGTTTAAACTGACAGAGTTAATACGCGAGACTTCGCTCACCGTATGGGATGAAGCTTCCATGGCCAGTGGGTACTCGCTTGGAGCAGTCGATCGCACATTTCAAGATATCATCGGTGACGGCTTTTCGGTGGTAAAGTTATGCTGCCAAGGGTGATTTCCGCCAGATCCTTCCGACTGTAGCAAAAGGAAAAGAGACACAGACAATCGATCAGTGTAATACACATAGCGTGTTTAGGCAGCATTTTATCAAGCATAGGCTGATTATCAACATGCAAGTGCGAACGGCACCCGACGCAATTCATGGAAACGATTTGCAAAACATTGCTGACTTTTTGCTTCAAATCAGTGAGGGGCGTCATGCTACATTTTCCGGATTGAACCCATTACTGGCAAAGCTACTAATTGACTTGGTTTTCCCTTTTTCCACAAACTGGAAGATGATTCCGCTCACTGATCACCAACGTGTTTCCTGAACTCCTTCGCTTTTATCGAGACCCAAAATTCTTTTCGGATAGGTCCATAGTAAGTTTTGCTGTTACGCAACCTCAACACCTTGATGAGATTCTGCAATGACACACGGTTGCAGCTCAATGGAAATAGAGGCGAATTGCATTCATGCCCGTGTTCCGAAAGGCAAGCGTCGTAGCGATGGCATGATGGTTCCTAGAACTTTTTGCGACAAGTAACGAAAAAGAAACACTATGCCAGATAAACAAGTCACATAGACAATCCTGTGGGTTTGTATCTACCAAGGAATGTGTTTGCTCATAGTCAACTATACGTTACATTGTCGCGCGTCACGCCTAGGGCAAATATGAGCATACTGGTTAGCAATTCTGAAAGACAACATGATCAAGGAGTATCCACAAAAACATCGTCTATGAGGAAGTTGCCAACTGCGTTGGCAACCAGAGATAGAATTAGGGAACTAAGGACAGGCGGTCCTTAGCTCGATCTCTTTGCTCGCTGACCGTTGTAGTGATAAGACGTAATAAATGCTAATTGATAACGTGACACACAAAAGCGTTATAAGTTCGTACCGTCATTTATTAGGTCCTCTTGAACGTGAGCAGACCCGGCGAGCTGCGGCATATTCGGATAGATCGTCAGATCCTTTGGTGGTGTAACACGTCCAAGGATGTGATCATGAAATGTCAGACTTGATGCCTTGCTTCTAAAATTTATTTAGCAATCTATGAACACGTATTTGCAGTAGATAAATAATTAGAGGGGTCCTTTCCGTTTTCAGTTGGTAGGCTGAAATTTCAGCCTGTCAGCTGTTTGCATTGTATAGCAGTTTGCGAGCAGCTATCTAAGTGGCTATAATGTACAGATGGGCTTATCCCAAGGTGTATGAATTTAGAAGGCTAATTTGTATCGCTTCTGCGTCTGAATGAAGATTTTAAGGGTGTTTTGTGTATTCGTCAAGCCTGCAGAAAGTTGTTTTGAACAAAAATTTTCACCCATCTTGTCAAAAAATGATATTCAAATTTGGTTATAAAAAACCATGCTATGAGACCTCCTGGACTACATACACTTTGATTCTGATTCTGATGACACTATATTTTATAGTTTGAACTATACCGATTATACTTTGATACTTTGATCTCTTTAATGCACCTTGGGATAAATGTAAACACTACCTTGTTTTGCCATTTTTCAAGCAGGTACTCGAATCTAATTCTAGCTTTGAGGCTAGAATAATCTAGACTCAAAATTGCAGGCTAGTTTTTTGTGTGGTTTTGTATGGAGTGTTTACATGATTTCAGCCTCCAACTGTCAAACTCCATACAAAAAACTGACTAGAATCGTGAAGGGCCCTAGTGATGTACATCTACCAAATGTGTTTCTTGAAGCTCAGAATCTCTATATGTCAATAATAACATTTCTGAAAACGTTAAGACGTGTTCACGCGAAAGCTTATATGACTACAATATGTTAAATTCATTGTGCACGCGTGTGAGCTATTGAACTCAAAGGAATGTATATATGTATGCAGTGGCGTATTTAACGGTAAGCAAAGTAAGCAATTGCGCGGGTTCCGTCAATGAGGGGCCCCGGAATCTTTAGTCCATTATCTATAACAGTTGATAGAATATGGCACTGTATTAGCAAGGAGAGCCCCGTGGGTGATGGACGTTGGAGCCCCGCGCAAGACGAACCCTAAGCACTCCGCTCCCCCAACCCTTCCTGGCAGTAACAAAATTTAAGTTGAAATATTAGTAGTGTCATCTGAGCCCTCACTGTGAGTGTGGAGCAAGGACTATGTAGGAACGAGGTCAAATATTAGCCAAAATCAGATTGGCCATCTTGAATGTCATTTGACAGCAGAATTGAAAATTCATCATTCCCTCATACAATTACTGTTTTTTAGTTTAGTTTAGTTTAGTTTATTAATCGATGGACTATGAAGCCCTCTCGAGTCAAAATTTGTTTGCAATACACATTATATAACGAACAGAACATTTATATATTGTTATTGTTGAACGCATTCCGAACACTTAAAAGTGAAGTCAGTTCCGTTATCGTCATTCCAGGCTCATAAATATCGTCAGCTGAATTTAATAGACGTCACATACAAAGAAGGGGGTTACGAGAGCCAAATGTTGTTCGGGTTTCAGCGACTGCCAGCATTGGTCGGCGACGGAGTATTCTGGCAGGAACATAGAGGTGAATCCTTGAAGCAGCAGGGTGAGGGAGAGAGAAGAAGCGGACGAAAAAATAGGCGCCAATATTTTTGAATTTTTTGACCGTTTTTTTTTTGCTCCGCCGCCTAAAATAGTTCGTTCATTTCGAAAACAGAGGGCGCTAAACCTGCGCAGGCCTGTGCAGGAATCGCTGAAGTCCCGCGCGGGGATCGGGCCAAAATCTGCCCTGGCGCAGGAAACTGTTCGAATTTGCGCAGCGGGCGCTAACATTTACTGTAAAATCAACTCTCTTCTGAGTTTATATTCCTGAGTTTAGATTGACAGATAAAATCGGATGCGGCGTCCGACAAAATCAATTTTTTTTTATTGCGTCGTACAACGAAATCGCACGTCCGACGTTATCTGTGCAATTCCATGTAAAATTTTGACAGGCTTTCCGATAAAATCGTATGCGATGGAGCACAGACACGGGCCTCACTCCACAGCAAGGTGGAAAATAGGGAAGGTGTCTTGGCATGTTGCCATTTTGAGATTCAGTTTGACAACAGCCGTTGATATTTGTTTACAGGCAGCAGTCGCAATATCACGTTGAAAATGCCAATTTATGAAGTGTAGATGCAAAATACAAATTTCTACTGCTATACAAATTTTTTATTAAATGATAACAATTCATTTATCATATCCGCATATCAGCAATACTCGTCGCATTTGACAACTGCCGTTGATCCTGGTTTTTGTGCCTTTTTCTAAAACCTTGATGGCCAAATGTTCTGTATGACGACACCTTCTTTATACCCACTTTGCTCCATACCTAGGACTGTGTATGAACGCCGCCAAGTATTGAGAACGATTTGACAAGTAGCCAAAAGTTCGTGTTTACAAAAGACAAAAGAAAAAGCATGTTTACCGTAGTTTACCAGCACCAACCAACATGGATTCATGCCTAAGAGATCAACTACGACAAATCTGATGCAATTCGTTAGCGGCTGTTATAAGTCCATTGATGATGGTATGCAGGTTGATGTCATTTAAACGGATATTAAGGCGGTTTTGACAGTCTGTCCCACAACATTCTTCTGGCAAAACTTTATAGACTTGGATTATCACCACCCCTGGTAAAGTGGATGAAATCGTATTTATGTGGTCGTTCATATGCAGTTAGACTGGGCTCCCACCAATCTAGATCTATCGGTGCCTCTTCCGGCGTACCCCAGGGCAGCAACCTGGGGCCTCTGTTGTTTCTGCTCTACATAATCGGTCATGATCGGAGGAAGCAAAACATCCAGCCGCACGATGGAGTTGGAGCTGATCTGATCAGAAATTCTCATCGTGGAATGGTGGCCAACAAAATCAACGGCAGCTAGAACTCAAAAGAAGTTGGAAAGTTGATTTCATGAGTAACCAAAATAATTTTACCTGCGGTGGAATAAAAACTAGATGCTAGAGCCATTATGAACCTCACTGTTCAAGATTTCATTGCGCAAAACCTGAGGCATTACTGAACTAACATAAACACAAAATATCTCAAGCTTACAGTACATTATTCTAACTGTTAACTTACGTTTAAGACACTTCTATTTACAATCAATAGAACAGAACAGTCTTTGTCTAGTTAAACGAATAGAACAGCTTTTTCTTTGGTTTGTTTATTCTTCTATAATGTTTTGTTTTCCTTCGCCAAACGTCAAACTCAAAATCGCAATGCGAATCGGAATAGCACAGACACCATTTGCGATTCGCATTACGATAAAATCGCATCCGATGGAGCACAGACACGGACCTGAGTGTGGAAAAACAGTTCAAATTGACATTCATGACAGGCGGGGGAACGCTTGCTGTCAAAAATCTGGGTGAAAGAAGCTGTTGGCGAACGTAGACATTACAGAACGTAAACATTGACTGGGGTGACGGTACGGCTCATGATAACGAGTAGTGGGTACACGCTCGAGTCGGAAGATTGAAAAGCGTAGGCGGCGCAATTTGCTATAAAAAGGGCTGGGCTGGCGCAGTAGGGCCTTTTTCGACGGAAATTTACTGTAGCGTGAAGAAGTGAGTAATAGTTGGGCGAGGGTTACTAAAACACAATGTAACACTTATTATAATATGAACACTTTTCACACACGACCTAAAAGAGACTCACAACACAATCCGAAACGCTACAGAAGCCCTATTTGACTATGGATCGTGTTGCGAAACAAAAGAAGGTGATATTGTCCCCCACACTTGTGTACCAATTCGTGTTGTTGATGTGTATTGGAATTCCACCGTGTGCATTTGTTGTGTATTGGTATTCCATCGTATACTTTCGTTAAACTTTTTTTCATGAAACTTACGTACGTTGCTGATACTCGATTTATCGACATCAAAGAGGGGCTTTCGCTACAGTTGGCGTTCTCATTGATCTATTGGTCTGGATCGAATACGCGTGTGTAACGTTGCTACAAATAGAAGGTAAATATTGTGTTAAACACTTTCATGATGTGATGGTAATGTTTTATTTTTGTTCACAGATATGGAAAAAAAACCATAAGCATGGTTGACGAAAATGGGTAACCTGGTAAGCGGACCCAAAGCATTTTAAGAAATTTTGAAGAAGAAGAAATAACACTTGGTGTGTATTTAAATGTTATAGTTCGATTGTCACCATTCTTTAACATTGTACTTATTTTAATTTAATTGATTCTTCGATGATAAAAATTATATTGTTTTTTTTCCAAATGGACAAAAAGTATTAGTTCGTGGAACTATTTGTGGTGAGTTTAATTGAGAATTGAGAATGTTCTGTTGGCAGTGTTGTGGCAATACCTCGCTGATACGGGGGTGGATCCGAAGCCTCTAGAAGGTTAACATAGGCTCTCCACCTCCTACCCCTACCTTACTCTCCTACCTTACTCAATACATCCCCGTCGTACAGAACGGTCACATGTCTCTCAATCATCCAAGCTTGGGTATACGGGGAAACCCAACTCCTTGGGCGGATGGGTTGCATGGCTAAATTGAGAGGGGGGTAGATGATTGATCTTCATGACTCTATCTGGGAGCGACTGTCAGAAGCGGCTTCCCACCAGCGTATGTCTCTTCCCGAAGGGCTGCGCTGGCTTTTTCCTTCTTGGCTCGATGCAGGACTCTAAAATGCCAACGAGCGTAGTATTGCATACATACATCGCGTCGTATTGCTGCTTCATCGGGGGTGCCGCAAGGGAGTAACATCGGGCCGTTACTGTTTGTCATTTTTCTAAATGATGTAACTCGGTTCCTGCCTCCTGATAGCCACTTACTATACGCGGACGATGCGGAGCTGTTCCTGCCAATCCGCGACCGGTCATACCAACTCCGCCTTCAAGCCACTCTAAGTGCTATCTAGTTCTGGTGCTCTATGAATGGTCTTGAATTGTGCATCGAGTAGTGTGTTCTCATTACGTTTGCGAGAAAGCGGTGCCCTATAGTCTACCATTACGCGTTAAATGGATCTACAATTGAGCGAAAAAGCTGTGTCACGGATCTAGGAGTGCTTCTTGACAAAAAGTTGCGCTTCCATCACCAGCTAGAGCACATTGTCGCTAAGGAAACAAATTGATCGG
Organism: Anopheles merus; assembly: GCF_017562075.2. Lineage (NCBI taxonomy): Eukaryota > Metazoa > Arthropoda > Insecta > Diptera > Culicidae > Anopheles > Anopheles merus. Next base: position 8,562,906 of record NC_054083.1, read on the forward strand.
CATACAAACAAATTGCACGTGTCATCACTGACCCGGTTTGCGGCAAGACGCTGCACTGCGGTTTGGTGCGGCCAGTACTGCAATACGCTTCGGTAGTATGGTGGCCATCAGCTGCACGCCACATGGCCCGTTTGGTGTCGATCCAGCGCAAGTTCACGAGGTTTTCCTTGCGCTTCTGGAGGGGAGGTTGATTATGCCGGTCGTTGTGCGCTGTTAGGCCTCGAATTACTGAACCAGCGACACTGCAACGCCCAGAGGCTGATTGTTGCGGGACTCCTGGACAATCGGGTCGACTCACCGGCGCTTCGATCTAAGCTCAACATACATGTCTCGCCGAGATCGCTACTTGACGTGGAGGAGCGTCGTACACGCTTCGGCTCCTCTGATCCGTGTCTTCGTATGCAGTGAGTTTAACGTCATCGTCATCAACCAGAAATGTCGCGCGACAAGCTACTAAACAATATCTGTGCCGTACGTCCTTCTACGTCGTGATTGTATTGTCGTATGGCTGAACGCATACATGTATTTTGTTGAAATGTTAAATATTATGTATAGTATTAATGCTTCGAGAAGGCCATGCGGTCGGTTGAATTAAATAAACAAATAAAAAATAACAAATCAACTATCGGCGGACAACACAGCACAGGTGGTCCCCGTGATACATGGTTAATGGAAATCGAAAACGGACGAAATATACCGCATATCTCGAATTTCCGCGTAAGTCGAATCTCGTAATTTTCAGCCAATACATCACTAATTTTCGTGTAATTTTGCAAGTAGGGGGTGGTTTTAGCTACCAAATTAATTATTTTATATGTTTCTACTGAGTTTAACAGTTTAAACCTTTTTAAATGGTATTTTACATTCGTTCCATACGGAAATTATTTGGTATTTCACAATGGATGTGTCAAATCAGTACAATTTGCTCATAGAACTGTCAAATTTGGAAAACCGCGTATAAGAGGTACCGTGTACCTCGGGGACCGTCTGTACGTTTGTTTACATATAGCGGTAGGTATTGAAACGAAAAAAATATGAGATGAGCGTTGATTTTTGAGCCAAAAATCTAATTACATTTTGATTTCAGCCATGGAGAACGAATCGCCGAACGTGCCGAATCGCCGGAACTATGTAAAATTGGTAAATAAATTATCATTCTGTTTTTTATACCGGTGTTTTTGTAGTGCAAGCAATGCTTGGGTGTTTTTTTGTAGCTTTATTTTTCCTTAAATGATATATGTTCAGTGTTTGTGATTTGTGTATGCGGTTTTACTCAGGAAATTTAGAAATATGGGCAACGATTGAATTATTATTCAATTTCGATTATTTTACGGCTTGGAACAAACATCACCTCTGCTGCTTCTCCAGCTACCGGCGATTTTTTAAACGACAGCTGCTTTGCAGTTTGTTCAAAACAATGGTAAAAGTTGTAGATTGTAAAAGAGTCACATTATAAAATTTGTAGATTGCAAAAATTGTAATAAATTTAAATAGTAAAAATAGTAAATTGTAACAATTGTAAATTGTAAAAATTGTACTAATTTTATGTACCTAGCTAGTTTTTATTTTTACAGGAATATACCATTGAACTGAAATGTTTTATTTGTACATTGCAGCTCTTTGAGAACTAACCTGGCTGTACCACGGGATGTTGTGTTTCTTATTAGTCCGCATACACGAATAATGATTTGGAATCCTGGAATCTAGGTTATGCGGTTTTGGTCTTCTTCCAACAGGAAATATTTCATCTAATCCGGAAAATCAACTATTTCTTCTGGCCCTGTTTTCCTGCATCATTGTTGCTGCAACCTCTAACCCAACTGCTACAATGGAAGCTATTGCTGTTGCCGTTGCGATAAAAAAAAGTTTCTTATTTTTACAGGAACGTTTTTGTGTATTTAATTATTTTATATTACAGCTCTTTCGAGTTAGAGGACTGATAATGGAAGAAAACTGCTGCATCTTCCAGGCCATCAACATAATAACGGGGTCATGGGGATGGTGAATGATAAGTAATTGAGTCGAGATTAATAGTTTTTTATTATTGATTTGCTTCCAGAACGTTGAGCAAAGCCTTCGGCTAATTGCCGAGGTGGAAAGACGGCCTGCTTTATGGCAAAAGCCGTCGGATTTTTACAAGAACGGAATTCGGCGTAGGGATGCGTGGACCGAGATTGGTGGAATCTTGGAACTTACCGTCGAAGAGGCCAGTTACCAGTGGAGGAAGCTGCTGACCAGCTACCGGACATATAAGTCCAAGCTGCGTAAAAGTCAGCAAAGCGGAGCAGGTACTAATCAAATTTAAAATAATATTAAAGTGTTCAATGACATAATTTTATCATTCGTAGCGGCTGAGGTCGTTTTCCAGCCAAGATGGTTCACCTTCGACGCGATGAGGTTCCTCGATGATACCATGAAGGACGGCACGCAGCTCGATACGGTAAGTTGTTTTTTTATTTATCTGTAAATTTTATATTTTACTGCGTGTTAAGGGCGGTCCTGTGGCACGGCAACAACATGCCCGTCATGGGTTGAAGCCTCATATGGACCGTTCCCGAATAGCAAGGACTCCCAGCTGCGTTGTACTGAATTAAGCATTGAAAGTCTGTCGACATGTTCGCGTAGGACGTTTACGCCAATGTTTTTAAATTTGATAAGCTCTGTAGCGCGTTACTATCAAATTTTATTTCATACGGTATTTTGTTTTGCTCAACACGTGAAGCTTTTGTGGAATGAGTATAACAAAAAAGTTGTATTAGTACTTCTGTTGCTAGTTCATGTTTCATTATACTCACAAAGGAATTCATTTTTGAAAAAAAACCAACAAGCATAGAACCACTGATTGAGCGTTCAAAACAAATAATTCTTAATACAGGAGCCTGAATCATACGCGTAGGAAACTACAATACACATGTGCTGATGTGGTGTTTCTAAAACGATCGCAAATAAATCGTTTTTTTCTGAATAACTTGCCAAGCGTGATTCACGTTGAACCATTCTTTCATCTAAACAATGGTGGGTGGACAATGCAAAGGTACAAGTGTACTAGCGACGACGTGGGTTAGCATATTATTCATATAATGTGTAACTGCATATAATCTACGCACATTCTACGATTTCATAACTAATTATAAAGCTTAATAAATTGCACATATAAAGAGTTGTATTGCATTAATGATTAAGTTGGTTATTATACTTAAGATCATGTGCAATGTGTAAACGTATATTCAACAAGTCGTTTGGCGTGCGACAGGGTATGCCTTGTAGTTCGCTCATTGTAGTTGGAGCTCTCTCGCCTTCTACAAAACGCCAATGTCACGACCCTGTTAAAAGATGAAGGGCGAGTGTATGTATTGCGTGAAGCACTCTGTCGAAGAAAATTATGAAGATATATTGTTGTCATAATAACCGTTTTAGCTTCTTCTGGCTCTAGCAGAAGAGGGCTTTTAAAAATTCGGAAACGGTTGGCTAAAATCCCGAACACATTTTCAACGATCATTCGAGCACGAGAGTGACGTTTGTTGAAAACTCTTTCAACTGTCCCTTCCGCATGCATGCCTCCAAATGGTCGAATGCAGAACCTGGTAAAAGCAAACGCTTTCGACTAAAAGAAAGTAAGGTACTCGCAGTTGTTCAGGTTCCGGAACGTTCAAACGGTTGTTTTCCAGCCTCTGGTACAAGCGTGTGTTTTTAAACACACCTCCGTCAGATATTCCACCTTTTCCTCCAATATCTGCATGTAAAAAGTTGTAATCGGCATCTACTACCGCAAGTAATACAATGCTGAAATAATGTTGATAGTTGTAATACTCTGATCCACTATTACTTGGCTTTTCCACTTGTACGTGTTTTCCATCGATGGACCCAATTGCATGCGGAAAATTCCACGTTTGTTCAAGTTTTTTTTATTTCTCCTTCCATTTTTCTGCTGTGGACGGCATCTTAAAGGATAATAACACATACAAAGATAAATTTATGAAATATATAATTAATTTAACTCATATGTATTGCTCGTCGTTGGATATCAATGCAACCTTATTTATTTTATAACTTTTTGATTATGCTATCTCATTTTTTTTTTATCTCTCTTTTCAGTTCGATGACGACCTAGAACCTCACACCTCCACCCAAGTCCACCCAATCCCTTCTTGTTCCTATTTCTCAATTCCGCCGCTACCAACAATCCCAGCACCAACAACTCCAGCACCAACCACCGCACCAACCACAGCACCAACCCCAGCACCAACCCCAGCACAAACCCCAGCACCGACCCCAGCACCAATCCGAGCACCAACAACTCCAGCACCAACCCCAGCACCAACAACTCCAGCACCAACTCCAGCACCGACCCCAGCACCAATCCGGGCAAAAACAACTCTTGCACCATCCCCAGCACAAACCCCAGCACCGACCCCAGCACCAATCCGGGCACAAACAACTCCAGCACCATCCCCAGCACAAACCCCAGCACAAGCCCAGCACCAACCTCAGCGATGGAAAATTATTTCTCCATGTTTGGCCAGTGGGTGGGGGCATGGTTAAACCATTTACCTCCCGAGCAACAGAGATGCCACAAATCGTTTGCGGTAGACGATGCTGCAGTGGGATCTCCAACATAATAAAAAATAATAAAAATATTTACAAAAACATACCTTTACATAGCTCCGCAAATGTTTATTTAAACAAGCACACACATCCTTCACAATTTTGGCAATCGACGATTTAGAAACCTAAAATTATACAATACTCATTATAATCCGAACATGTCATTTTAATTTGTTCAACATTCGGCTCTTGCATGGTTTTCGATTGCTGACTTCTCTTCACTTGCTTTTGTCCAAAAAAGTTTAATCAGTCCTGAGTACGGGAGGACGGTTTGAATGAGATTCGATCCTGCCACGGTGCTGCCATGGAAAATACCGACGCCGCTACCGTCTCCAATCGGACCGCCGAAACAAGAAAAAAAAACAAAACATACCTGCGCGAAACAAGTATTGCAAACTTGCAAATGTCTCCCCCGTCGCCAAATACCGAAATGTTATTACAAGCCTTTCTTGGGCCGTGATCGCTTCTCGCATATTTGTATCCATGTGGCTTATTTCTGGACCAACCAAGGCATAAAGACGATCGAAATCTTCGTGTTTCATCCGCATAAAATGTTTTATCGTATCGTTGTTTACCATTTCGGCCTTGATGTCGTCCAACAGACGATTTCCATCCTGTCTTCTGCGGAAGAAAACTAGTCTCAACCACCACCGACGGTTTCGCCAAAGACGCCGGTTGTAATTATGATCGTTGTTTGATAAATCATCACTCATGGCTGGAAAATGAAACTGCTCACGAATTAACTCGCTCAATTGTGGCGAAAGCCAAAACAAAACAACTCAACGCATACAAATGATGTTTATAGGTCAGGGTTGGCTTCGCGGAAACGATAAATCTTTTTGGCAGGTAAATATATGCGCAATCTGAGATTGCGCATCGTCTATTGATACGGTGAGGTGCAATTTATACATTGTATCGGAGTGACGTGTCTGTCATTATGTGCCTATGCTGCGCTTTTAGTGTTTTTACGAAGGTTTTGGAAAGTATAAACTGTTCTAGCTAAAAACGGGTGCATTCGTCGATCTTTGCCTACACTACGCTTTTAGCGATAAATTTCTATCCTGCACAACAATATCGAGCAGTTCATGAGCTCAATTTCTAGCTCGCTTTCCGCCGAAACCGATCGAGAAAGCGAGCAGAAACGTCCGAAGAACCGATCGAAGCTCTTGATCGATTGAAGCGTTTACGGTCGTTCGAAAGAGCGCGCTGTATGTGTTTATCTCTTTCTGACAAAAAAGCTCCGGTACACGACCGTGATGGCGCAAAAATGATAGTGACCGAAAAAAAGTTCACACCCACGTTCTCTTTCTCCCCTCCTTCCACTCTTCCCCATCTTTTCACCTCGCTTTATCATTATTGTTTCCTGTTCTCTAGCTACATTGAGCGAAAGGTTGAGAAGTGTTTGATCGATTTGCGCAGCGGGATGTGTTATCTGTTTGTCCACTTTGCTGCAGTAACGCTTGATTTGCGCTTATGTTGCGCGTTTCGGTTGTTTTTGTGTTTCAATGGTTTTTCTATGGACGGTATGGTCTGGGTATGTTGCTATGGTGTGGATTGATTTGCTGATGTAATATGAATGAATGTGTTGCAATAGTATGATTTGGCTTTCCGAAGTGTGTTACAATGTATCTATAGCTGATAGTGTGGTTTACAATATGGCAGATATGCTACAATAGCGTATCTCGGGAACAGCCCCTTATTTCAATCGCAATCCCAATCAGAATCCCAATCCCAATCGAATCCCAAACGAATCGCAATCCGAATTCCAATCGAAACGCAATCAAATTTCCAATCAGAATCCCAATCGTATCGCAATCCCAATTCCTATCAGAATCCCTATCGAATTGCACACGAATCCTAATCTCAATCGAATCGCTATCAAATATCAATCGCGAAGGAATCTTTTAGGAATTCAAATCCTACAAACGGGATCCGATCCAATCGAATCTTTCCAGGGGTTGAATAGTCGAATCTTCCGAATCCAGAATCTCCCAACACTAGAACAGATATGCGAGAGAAAGCTTTTTTGAACACATGGTAACGCACCACTTAAGACATTTTTATAAAAAAATATAATTTCAGGTGATTTCAATATCATTTTGAACATAGAAGACGTAATTCGGGGTTGAATTTTCCGTACATTTTTGAAAATTCGGTAAATCACATCCAGGTTGAAGACATTCGGAACATTGCTAAAAAAATAAACATTGAGTATACATACATAACCTCGACCACTGCATCATGATTTGATAGGATATACATTTCAAGAAATCTACGGTCGGAAATAAACAGATATATACAACATTCAAACAGTCACTTTTCCGCGATTGCTCTCCCAGTTACTGCATCGCAAAGATACTCATATGCAGTATTTCTGGGGTTTAGCGCCAGGAAAATTCTGTTCTTATTCTGTTATTATTCTGTTATTATGATGAAGCAGCAGCGAGTGAAAAAAACATTTTCAAACTCTGCTTCAACTCCCAACTCCGCTGTCGTCATTTCAGCCTCGTAGAGATCGTTCAATTGATTTGGATAGTCAACAGATAAAAAGATGACAGGCGGGTTAACAGGCAAATACAAAGTTGCGGATTGCAAGAACCAAAAGATGTTCGGGTTTCAGCGACCACCAGCATCAGGCCACAACGGAATGTTCTAGCAGGAGCATAGAAGTGAATCCACTAAAGCTGCACAGGACTGTCGATGGTTCCGGTTTTCTAAACGTTTTTCTAAATTCGCGGTGATAAATGCCAATCGGGCATGCTGTAAACGTTTGGCGAGATGCGAGATTCCACGCAGCAAACAGCTAGTCTAGTAGTTGAGACATTGAGTCCAATTACGGAGGGCGAAGCGCGTTGCTTTCCGTTTAATCTAGCCGTGCAATGGCTCAAGGAGATGCGCTCAACCAATCATTGCTAGTGTAGCCAGCCATCCAGCAGCGGTTTGATAAATGCGCAGGGCAGTGTCTTATAACACACAGGAACAAAGAGCGCGCGTCATGTTTATGACCATACAAAGGAGTCAACTGCATCCAGCAACTAGTCAACTACATCTATCAACTTGTAGGAAGACGCCTAGATCCTTGACAGAGTATACTCTTTCGAGATTCTGACTGTCAAGCGTATAATTGAACTGCGCGGAAGTTCTTGACTTTGTGCGTTACGTTTGCACCAAGAGAAAAACTCAGCCAGGATGGCTTTTAGTCGAAGATGGCTCTCTCGAGCTGACTTATTTAAAGAAATTGCTGTGGCAGCTGGTTTCGCTTTTTTTAGCAAGGTGCGGTCCACCCACGGCGGTCCGCGATGGGTCTTTTTAAATGGAGCACAATTCCGCAACGAGGTTCTCATGAACTCAGTGAAAAAGTTCAAGACACGGTCGAATGTATAGTTAAACTATTGAAAAGATTGGTCAAAGGAGGAGATCAGTCTCTAGATTTCAGTAAGGCCAGCGAGTGCGTGATTAAGCTATATTTTCGCAGCAGTGGTATTGCTAGAAGCGTAAGCTGGCACGTATAAGCGAAGAAGTTGTTGTGAGTTACCGTAATTGTTAAGCTGGCAAAGTGCATTCTGGTGCCGTAAATAAACGAATCGCACACTAATGATTTATATTGTGCTAGCAATTGGATGCCAATTAACTGTTCCCAATATTTTCACAAAAATGTTTTTTTTTTTCAGTCGATCTACATGAGCGATGAGGTTGTGCTTTGGTTCATCGATTGCATTTTTCGGCGTGAGGCGATGTGGAATCGGCAACATGCCGAATATAAAAATTTTCATCACAGAAATGATGATTGGACCGATCGATGAGCTGGGCATCGTTCCAATCCATTTACCGGAAGTATCGCTCAAAATTGAACCTCAGCATGGTAACTGGATCTGGTATGTATTTGTAAGAGAAAGTAATAACAATATCTAACAGCAATAGACATCTAATATCTTATTTTCAGGAGCAAATGAAATTGATCGTTCACGGTGGTTCGCTTTTGCTGCGATTTTGTTTTTAGACGCGACGAAAGATTGAAGAAATATCGTCAAAACCGTAAGTTAAAAAAATGTAAAAGGAAAAAATGGGTTTTGGATATGATTTGAGTACTATTTTTTTATTTTACATATTCAAAGTAATAAATAAAAATGGTAAAAGGCATTAACTCTATAATAGCCAATAATTAGCCAATAAATGCACGCTTGTTATTGATTTGAAAAAGGACGTTTGACGTTTAACTGTTCGGCCGCACTTTCGTCGCGCTCCGTGATTTTTCAGTAATTTTCTTGTGTTTTCTGCGTCGCATCGCATTGTTGCCTATTCTACGGACTATTAAACTGCTTCACATCATCGTTCGTGTTGGCGAATTGTTTAGTTGCACCGCAACTGTGGTTTCCTGCTGTTTTTTCCTGCTCGGCTTAGCAGTGTTGTGCTGTGATTACGCGTGATTTCGTGATGGCGGCTATTTGCTTCTCGTGTGCTGAACTGCTAGAGGCCACCGGCTGCATCATCAGTTGTGCATATTGTGACGCTACGTTCCACCGCGACTGTTGCAAATTGCCCCTCGAGCTGATTGACGCAGTATTGTCCAATGTCGACCTGCACTGGAGCTGCATTGGCTGCACTAACATTCTTAAAAATCCACGCTGCCGTTCGTTAAAAGAAATAGGCGCCCAGGTCGGTTTCCAAGCCGCCCTCACCTCAGCTGTAGCAGCTATCGGCAAGCTCGTTGAGCCTATTGTCGCCGAAGATCGCAGAGGTTTTACCCTCCTTCAAACTGCATCCACGCCTCACATTCGGAATCCTGATCCTCGACCGGCTACGGGTAGAAAGCGGAGGCGCGTAATCGAGGATTCAGCATCTCCTGGTGTAAACAGAATTGTAAACAATCGCGGTAACATCCTTTGTGCCGCGTCATCGCCAAACGCATACACCAATACCACGATTGCCGTCCAGCCGGCACCTACACAACCGCATGAACTGGTGGGAACCGATCCGTTATCATCACCGCTTCAAGCTGCACCTCGTGAGCCATTCACAGATAGGATCTGGATCCGCCTATCCCGCTTATCAACAGCCGTCACTGTGGAACAAGTGGTCGCTTCTGTAAAGCGTCGCTTAGCCACCGATGACGTTATAGCGTATTGCCTGCTGAGAAGAGGGGTTAGTGTGGACAGTATGAATTGGCTTTCATTCAAAGTGAGAGTCCCGGCTATCCTTCGAGATGCGGCACTCACACCATCCACTTGGCCAGTCGGTATCGGTGTACGTGAGTTTTTTCCATCCCGTCAACACGACCACCAAACCTCATCTCCTATAGCCACCCGAAACCGCTTTACAACACGCACACCAGCTACTAGTACTGATCACCGCTACACCACACGCACACCAACAACGACTCACCGTTTAGCAGCACGCACGTCTACTCCACCTGGTCCTGAAACAACATCATCACAACAGAGTCACCCCCCGGTGAATGATACCTTGGAAACACCCATCTCAACACTTGTTTCTGGACCGCCCCAAAACCACCGCGCTTCTTCTCCGCACCTGCACCAGTCTACAATCGATCGCTTTTTTCTCAACTAGACGAAGTTCCGCTCATTGCACGCAACAAACACGCCAAGCCTCATGCTCTGACAACGCAGCTCATTTGACTTACCGTATACCCCCTTTATCCAACCGCCACAATGACAACGCTACCGCTGAGTATTTAAGCTGCTATTATCAAAACGTTAGAGGTTTGCGCACTAAAACAAAAGAATTTCACCTAGCTGTATCGGAGGCTGACTTCGACCTCATCGCCCTCACGGAAACTTGGCTTGTTGACTACATTCCATCTGCTCTTCTCTCCAACAACAACTTCTCTGTTTACCGCTATGGTCGCTCTCTCAGCGGCTCTAGCTCTCGCGGTGGTGGTGTTTTGCTAGCCGTTTCTAACGCATACGAGTCGATAGAATTACCTTCCCGTGATCGTTCTCGCGAGTATATTTGTGTGCGCGTCACCTGCAATAACGCACATCTGTACGTCATGGTAGTATACATTCCACCGCAGCTTAGCTCCGAGATATCGACTCTTCGCTCTCCACATGATTGTATCAGCGGCTTCACTCTCACACTGAAGCCTTCGGATCTGCTGTTTGTTATTGGCGATTTCAATCAGCCTAGCATAAGCTGGTCCACAGCTGATCCTTCGTCCTCGCCAGCATACTCATCAATCACGCACTATGAACCAACTGCGCGCTCACTGGCCAACAACACCTTTGTGGATGGATTTAAATTTAACAGATTAGTGCAACTTAATCACATCAATAATTCGCACGGACGCATGCTTGACCTGCTCTACGCTAACAATGCTGCAGCTAAATTGTGTTCGCCTGTCTTTCCAAGTGTTGTTCCGCTTGTACCTCTTGACTCCTATCACCCGGCGTTCGACTTCAATATACGTATTAACTCGTCGACCCGACGCAATTCGACCACTCGACAAAACTCGACGACAACCGCATTTTATCGTTATAACTTTGCTAAAGCTGACTATATGAAACTGAACGACATGATATCAATGTTTAACAATAGCTTTCATTGTTCGAATTTTGTTTCACTTGACGAAGCAGTATGTTCAATCTCGTCCTTCATGCTGCAAGCCTTTGTTGTATGCGTCCCAGTTCAGCGTCCTAAACCTAACCCCCCTGGGCGGGCCGCACACTCAAACGACTCAAACGTGTAAAAAGAGCTGCTTATCGTCACTACCAAAAGCGCCGCTGCCAAAGATCTCGCTCGATCTACTTTGACACGCATTCTTTATACTGCAGCTATAACAGGCTTCGATATCGCAGATATTTGAGTAAAATTCAACGTAACCTCTGCAGGTGGCCTGACTCGTTTTGGCGCTTCTACAAGATCAAAACAAAATCCACGCATACACCGAAATCCATTACATACAAAGGAGCAACAAGTGCCAACACTAATGAAATGTGCAATCTCGGCGCGGATCGCTTCGCAGATTGCTTTTCACCGGCCATGAATGATACCGATACCATTGATGCTGCTCTCGTCAACACTCCGGCTGGTGCAATTAACATGAGCACTCCTTTCATCGACAGTGAGATCGTTTTATCTGCCCTAGCGCAACTAAAGCCTTCCTTCGCTCCTGGACCCAACGGAATTCCTTCTACCGTGCTGAAACGCTGTCAAACGACAGTAGCACCTATCCTTGCAAAATTGTTCAATGCATCGCTAGCCAATGGCTACTTTCCCAAAACATGGAGGAAATCTTGGATGGTTCCTATTTACAAAAAGGGCGACAGGACAGATCAACTCAACTACCGGGGTATTACATCTTTGTGTGCCATTGCCAAGGTGTTCGAACAAGTGATATACAAAAATCTGCTACATGCATGCCGCAGCTACCTAAGCCCGTATCAACATGGATTCGTGCCAAAAAAGGCGACTACCACGAACCTGGTTGAATTTGTAACCTATTGCACTAGCCAAATTGATGCCGGAGCTCAAGTCGATGCAATTTATACAGATCTGAAAGCAGCATTCGACTCTCTTCCGCACGCAATTCTTCTCGCTAAACTCGATAAGCTAGGAGTTCCCAGCTCGCTCGTACAGTGGCTTAAGTCTTACCTAATTAATCGCACATACATCGTGAAAATTGATAAGCACATGTCCAAAGAAATAGTCAGCAGCTCGGGTGTGCCACAAGGAAGCAATATTGGCCCGCTTCTCTTCATATTGTTTATCAACGATGTTACCCTGGCTTTACCTCCCGACAGTATCAAGGCCGGGCTACATTGATCGTACTCGCAAGCGTAATTTTGATTTTCACTAGCGCATCTGGCGGCGGCTAGTGGAAGCTTTTTTTGGTCATCGAGGAAATAGTCATGCCGGATCTCAAAATTAAGTAGTTTTTCCATCGTTTTCCATTGCAAAAATGGATGCAATGCGTGCAAAACATGTGTATCTACGTTTTACAAAACTTTTCTCCTCCGATTTAAGTAAAAAACATGGAAAAATAACGTATTTTCTGGAGCTGCTCCAAATTGTTTGGCAAAATGCTTCGGTCAGCCGCCGCCAGATGCGCTAGTGAAAATCAAAATTACGCTTGTGAGTACGATCAATGTAGCCCGGCCTTCAGTCTGTTTGCCGACGACGCAAAAATTTTTACGAACTGACTATCTGCATGCGTAACGGACTGACTATCTGCATCGAGAAATGCTACTGTGTGTCTTTTAGTCGATGCAGGAGCCCAGTCACTGGGACCTACTTCATGGACGGCACTGCAGTTAATCGACAAAATCATGCCAAAGACCTGGGCGTTCTGCTTGACTCTAGTTTGAACTTTAAACAGCATATCGATGACGTTGTAGCCAGAGGAAATCAATTACTTGGCGTGGTTATCCGGACTACTAATGAATTCCGCAACCCCATGTGCATCAAATTTGTGTACAACTGCATCGTTCGTTCGGTTCTGGAATATTCGTGCGTAGTCTGGAGCCCAACTACCGCTTCTTCAATTGCTCGACTTGAGGAGATTCAACGTAAGCTCACGAGATATGCCCTACGCCTACTTCCCTGGCAGGATCGCAATAATCTTCCTCCGTATGCTGCGCGGTGCCGTCTTCTAGGCCTTGAACCTCTTTGGGTTAGAAGACGCAATGCATAGTAGTGATGGGCGTTTCGGAGCGCACCAACGGCTCCGGAAACAGCTCCGGACTAACGGCTCCGACTTTTTCCCGTAGCCGGTTCTGTACCCACGGCTCCGCACCAACAGCTCCGTAACCGGCTCTGGATTAACGGCTCTGCACTCACGACACCGATTCAACGGCTCCGGAGCCGGCTACGAATCAACGGCTTCGAAATAACGGCTCCGGACAAAAGGTTGAATAGAGACAGCATTGTATGATAGAGTAATAAAAAAACGAATATATCTGATCGCACGTGTAGAAGCTAACACACGATGTGATTGCAGTATTTACATGCATTCTCGCCTTTCTTAACAATATTCAAAAGTCATCGTTCTACGGTCGTCGAGGGCCAACATTGCCCGAGTCCGGAACGTACTGGTTGATGGCAGCCAGTAGTGACGGAGAGTCAATACGGCCGTCGAGAAGTCCCGTGATGAACGAGAACCTGGCTTTTCGTATTCGCTCACTTAGGGTGGGTAGCCCGAGTAGTAAACACCTAGTCTGGTAATCGAGACTTAGGTTCAATGAGCGAAGTCCAAATCGTGTAATTTTGCGCTGGATTGATTCCAATCGAGCTAACGGACGCGCTGCAGTTGGCCACCATACGATATTTGCATATTCCATCAACGACCGGATAAGTGAGCAATAGAGCGCCTTGGTGCAAGGTATATCATTAAGCTCGCGAGTCATATTGATAACTTGTTCTAGCATTCTATTGCTGCTGGCTACTACGTGATCCAGCTGATCCTTAAATGATAGTTTTGTATCGAGCAAAACACCTAGATCCTTTACACATTGTTTTGGCGCCAAAGATAGTCCATCAAGCGCATATTCATACAAAGATGGGCAGCGAGAACGACTGAAAGTGATGGCTTCACATTTATCTGTGCATAGGGATAAAGCATTACGGTTGCACCAACACTGGAACTCATGCACGGAAGTTTGCAGTCGGACGTGGTCTTCTGGTTCACGAATAACACGAAAAATTTTCGCGTCATCTGCGTAAAATAGATGATTATCAGCCGGAAGGATCAACGTCGCGTCGTTGATGAAAAGAAGGAACAGCAAAGGACCCAGGTTGCTGCCCTGCGGGACTCCAAAATATGCATGCACTGGACTTGACATGTACGGGCCTAACTTCACAGAATATTGACAATCTGTAAGGTACGATCTAAGCCACATTATCATAGGGTTTGGGAGACCAAGTAAGTCGAGTTTCGCTAGCAAGATGGAGTGCGATACACTGTCAAATGCTGCCTTGATAGCCGTATAAATAGCATCTAGTTGTAAACCGGTATCGATAAATTTATGGCATTTGCTAACAAATTCTAGTAGATTAGTCGTTGTAGATCGCCTGGGTACAAAACCATGTTGATTCACACTAATATAGTTGCAACAATGGCTCGTAGATTAGCATTTCTAACACCTTTGCACACACGCTGAGTGAGGTTATGCCACGATAGTTTACAGCATCATTCTTACAGCCCTTCTTGTAGATGGGTGTCATCCAGGAAGATTTCCAAGTGGCAGGAAAGGTTCCACATCTCAGAGAATCCTTAAAAATCTTCATCAGCGAGGGAGCAAGCGCAGAAGCACACCACTTTAGGATAACGGCCGGTATACCATCTGGGCCAGGGGTATTTTAGGATTTGACACGTTTGATGGCAGAGGTGATCGTATCAACAGTGATGACTGGTAGCATAGGGAGCAGTGCACCAACAGGTATGTTAGAGAGAGCATCGGTCACATCTACTGGACCAGTAGTTAGCGAAGCGAAGTTGTCCTTGAAGCGCAAGGCAAACAATTTACACATTTTTGGCAGGGAACAGGCACTGTCACCGTCATAACGTATAATGTTTGATAGCCCAGTAGATTTTCGTTTTTTGTCCATATAACTCCAAAAGCGCCTAGGGTTCTTGCAGAGGGAACGTGCAGTTTGTTTCAAATAACTTCGGTGACAGGATCTATTATATCGGCAATAGAGACAATGAACTCTGTTGTAGTAAAGACGTGACGTGCTATTTCGTTCTACTCGTTGATCAGAATAGGCTTTTCTTTTTGTTTTTTTTTAATGCATTCAGTGTGCGATCAGCCCATGGTGGCCCACGACGAGGAATTTTAACAGGAGTGCATTCACATATAGCAGATCTCATGAACTCACAAAAAGCTTCTGTGGCATCGTCAATGGATGAATAGTCCGAACAATCAAAAGAATTATCAAAAGATAAAATCAGTCGCTCTAATTTTGGAAGGTCAACACGAGCATTATTCAGCCTTTTATCAGCATCAATGGCTGTAGCGATCGTAACTGGGGCTACGTGCTTGCGGCTTGTCGTGGCTACGGGCTTGTCACGGAAAGGCGCCAATCTCAGATTGTTTGTTGTTGTGTTGTGTCGGTCAGAGTTGTTGCATTTGCTTTCACGACAAAATGTAAGTATTTTATTTCAGAAATAATCAAATTTTATCATTTAAAACAAAAATATGTGTACCGCCATATTTATACAAATGGCGATATACTGGAGATACTGGGAACGTGCTGCTGTTTTGACTTAAGAAGCTGCTGGTATTTCCTTCCTCTGCTGTTGTTCGATGGTAGTCGAAAGATGAGGAGCTCGCGCACCCGGTTTGCGTTCAACAGCAATGGATTCCAGCAACTTCTTTAGTGCCTGCTTCAACAACCAAAATTATATGCTCATGTATTATCTCATCTAATTCTGCATACACTTTTAGGAATAACAAAGACGCCCGCACAACCAGAATACAGTACCAAAAAATGGTCGACAAGTTGGAAGATGTGCCCAACATCGCTAGAGGGATGTTCAAAGGTGACCAGGACGCTTTTTGGGAAAAAATGGCCGAGCATCTTAACGCCCTTGGACAGCCAATACGAACGAGTGCAACGTGGAAGCGGGTAAGATTAAAAGAGCAACAATACTTATATACATTTTGCTTTTAATTTTCGTTGGCTGTTTTTACAGGTATGGTTCGATTAAAAATGTGCCGTCAAAAAAAAGCTGCGAGTAAATAAAGCGTCGTTGTTGGCTACTGGTGGCGGGCCGTTCCATCAACGGCCCTTAAACGACGTGGAGGAACGAGTTACTGATTTGACCAACTTAAAGGCCACAATAGAAGGCAACTCTGGCCGTTCTTTCAGCGATCAGCTTGGCACGATGGACAGCAACAACAACAACAACCAATTGTTGACGATTAACAATAATGAGTCAAACATCGACAACGAGCAGCCATATAGCGAGATGGCAAATAACGAGCAGCAAAACCCGGTGGTAACCAAAGCTCGACAGAAACGAAGCCAAAAGCGCAGAAACACCGAAGCGGTGTTGCGCCAAAACGAAGAGCTGCTACAGCTCATGTAGCGCAACATACAGGTGCAAAAAGAATCCACCGCCGCTCTAACGAAGGTTAGCTGGCGCAATAAATAACGCAACAGCAGCGCTGAAAGAGGCTGTGGAATGCCTGACAATTGATTTAAAAAAATTTCATTTTCTTTAAGTTTTTAGTCGTTAGTTTATGTTTAATTTTATTGCTCAGCTGAACTGTGATGCATTTTGCGATGTGAACTTTTGTGGTGAATAAAAAATAAAAAAAAAAGAACTCAATCGCCAACTTAGTTGTATTGCCTTTTATTCATCTGAGCTTGGCTCTTCCATTCCATACGCAGTACACATGTTGTGTAAGATGCAACATACGTTCGTTATTTGAGTTGCTTTTACCGGGGTGTACCAACTGTCGAGCACCTAACAAACATCTAAATCTATTTTTGAGCAACCCGATCGTACGCTCCACTATTTCCCTACCTAAAGCATGGTTTTTATTAAAGGCAGCTGTTAATGATGAAGAGGAAGTTTTGAAAATGATGAAGACACGATGTTGTTGCTTTGAACTCTGGAACTTGACTAAATTTATTCAGGAAAAACACTCGCTTATATACTGCAGAATTCGGGAATTCGAGCTGCACTTGCGGGAATTCGAGCTGCACTTGCGGGAATTCGAGCTGCACGATACCGATCTACAGCAGTTTGCACTGCGTAATAGAATTATGATTAAGTTCTTTTTACACGTAGTCAATTTACTGGAAAGCGCCCTCTACCTTACGCTAGACGTACTAAGGATGACGCGTTACCATTACGCTTGCCGTAACATACTCCCCCGCGTTGAATTATCTAATTCAACTAGGATGAACTTGATGGCTCGTCGGTGGGAAGAACGCAGATTTTAGAGATGGAACGCTTGAAGTCTCCATCTTTCGTTTTGACGATGACCACTCGGATGTTGTCGTCAGCTCCCTTGATGATCTGCGTGACGCGGCCAAGACACCATTTCGATGGAGGTAGACCGTCCTCCTTCAGCAGCACCATGGTATCCAGCTTCACGTTGTCCTTCTGCTTGGTCCACTTGGTTCTCTGCTGTAGTCCGGACAAGTAGTCTGTAGACCAGCGTTTCCATAGTCGACGGACAAACTCTTGCACCTTTTGCCAGCGATCGAGACGGTTGAACGGCAGCTTTTCCAGCGATGGTTCGGCCAGGGATACGATGGGGCGATGAATGAGGAAGTGACCTGGGGTCAGCACTTCTAAATCAGATGGGTCATTGGAGAGTGGTGTAAGTGGTCTAGAGTTGAGGCATCCTTCAATCTGGATCAGTAGCGTGTTGAGTTCATCGCTCGTGAGGATGGCGTTCCCAACGGTTGGCTTGAAGTGTGTTTTGAAAGACTTCACTGCCGCCTCCCAAAGACCTCCAAAGTTGGGTGAGCGAGGTGGGATGAACTTGAACTGGATGCCATCGTCGATGCAGGACTTAATCACTGATGTTTGCCACTGGTGGTTGAATTGCTTGGACAAGGAGGCAATTTCTCGGGAGGCGCCCAAGAAATTCCTAGCGTTGTCGCATTCGATGAGAGCCGGTTTCCCGCGTCGTCCGATGAATCGTCGAAGTGCCGCAAGGAAAGCGTTGGTAGACAGGTCCGCTACCAATTCGATGTGTACAGCCTTCACTGCCATACAGACGAATATCGCTACGTAGCCCTTGATGAGTTGCGCCTTCCGAGATGTATGTCGATAGTGTATCGGTCCACACAAGTCGACTCCGGTGTGTAAGAAAGTTGACGTTGGTGTAACTCTCTCTGTTGGAAGGTCGCCCATGAGTTGCTGCGCAGGTGTGGGGCGGCAACGGTAGCATTTGTAGCAGGAGTGGACGATTCTTCTGGCCAAGTTTTTTGCTCGCAGTGGCCAAAATCGTTCTCGCATGCTCGCTATCAGTAGTTGTGGATTCGCATGTTGATAGGTCCGATGATACAGGGTTGCAATCTGATTCGTCAGCGGATGGTTGGCGGGTAAGATGTACGGATGCTTTCGGTCGAACGGGATTGGTGCATGTCGCAATCTTCCGCCCACTCGTAGCAGGCCATCTTGTAGAAACGGTGCTAGTAGTTTTAAAGGTGAGTTGTTGCCGACCGAATCGCCTTTCGATAGATGTTTGATGTCTTCTGGGAATGATTCAGCTTGAGCGAGGCGAACTAGACACAGTGTAGATTCGGCTAGTTCCTCCAAGCTGAGATGATGATCCAGTCTGCGTTGTTGATGATTAGCAGGATTCGTGTTGTGTCGGAATCTTCTTAGCCACGCAACCAGACGTTGCAGTCCGGTGAACGTTGAACGGAGGCTAAAAAGTTCGTTCGGAGCCACGAATTGTGCAGCCATGCAGATTGGTCGCTCCTCCAATTCGTCTGTGGTGAATTCTTCCTGTCGAGGTTGATGAGTGTTCGGCCATTCCTCTGATGGTTGCGCCAGCCAGTCTGGTCCGTGCCACCAAAGGTTTGAATTTTCCAGCTGATCCGCATCCATTCCTCGAGAGATGATGTCCGCAGGATTGTCCGTTCCGGGTACGTGTCTCCACTCCTTTCCGTGAGTGATGTGTTGGATCTCGGACACCCGGTTAGCAATGAAGGTTTTCCAGCGTGACGGAGTTGCAGACAACCAATGCAGGACGATGGTTGAGTCAGACCAAAAGATGGTCTCGACCTGAAGCTTCAAGGCTTCTGACACCTTCTCGTACGAGTGTGCCAGTAGCAGTGCTGCAGAAAGCTCCAGTCGGGGTAAGCAAACACGCTTTTGCTTACGGGAGTCTGCTAGTGGTGCCACTTTGGATTTTGCAGTGATGAGGTTGGTTGTCACACGTCCATCGGGGTTGGTCGCACGCAGGTAAATCGCCGCTCCGTATGCCTTCTCGGATGCATCACAAAAGCAATGCATTTGTAGATTCGTTGCTCGTTGATCGGTTAAGAGCCAGCGTGGAATGTGGATCGTTTGCAGCATGGCCAACTTCTCGCGAAACAGGAGCCATCGGTTTTGTAGTGCTGGTGTCAACGGCTCGTCCCAGGCGATCTGACATCTCCACAGCTCTTGAAGGAACAGCTTGGCTTGGATGATAACTGGTCCAACCAGTCCGATTGGGTCAAACAGTTTCGCGACATCCGAAAGCGCGTTTCGTTTGGTGATGATGTTGTCTGCGTTCCAGCGTGGGATGTTGAACACAAAGGCGTCGGTGGAAACGTTCCACTTCAGTCCGAGTGTCTTGATGATCGGTGACTTCGCATCCAAGTTGAGAATCGTCCTTTCATCTTGCAGATGCTGGGGCAGATGTTCGAAGATCTGCTTGTTGTTGGTGGCCCATTTCCGCAAGCAGAATCTACCAGAAGCCAGGAGATCGATGAGTTGCTGACATACTCGTTGACCCTCGGGAATGTTATTTACGCCGGTCAGCATGTCGTCCATGTAGAAGTCTCGTCCGAGGATGGTTGCTGCTTCGGGGTGGGTGCTAGCTCCGACCTGAGATAGCACTTGCAGGGTTTTGGTGGCCAAATACGGAGCACATGATGTGCCGTAGGTGACGGTGTTGAGCTGGAACGTTCGTATCGGCTCGGTTGGAGAATTTCGCCACAGGATTCGTTGCAGCGGACGATCGATGGCAGCTATGTTGATTTGCCGGTACATCTTCTCGATGTCTGCTACCAGGGCAAATTTCGACATTCTAAACCGCAATAGAATGGACATCAGGTCGTCTTGGATAGTGGGTCCGATCATCAGTGCATCGTTTAAAGATGTTCCGGTGTCTGATGCAAACGAAGCGTCGAACACTACCCGGAGTTTAGTGGTGGTACTATCTGGTCGCACGATGCAGTGATGTGGGAGATAGTATGATGGTGATGAAGTTGTAGCATCGCTCTCGGCTACTTCTGTCATGTGCTGAAGTTCTGCGTACTCCTCGATGAATTGAGTATAAGCTGTCTTCAATGAGGCATTCGAGGATAGCCGACGTTCCAAGGCAAGGAACCGGCGTGTGGCTATCCCTTTCGAATCCCCAAGACGAGCCAGCTTGTCCTCTCGTTTCGGTAGCTGCACGATGAATCGACCGTCGGTGTCTCTGGTGGTGGTGGCTGCGAACTGTTTTTCACAGTTGCTCTCCTCGATGGATAATGTGCTGGTAGCTCGGCATGACTCCAACTCCCAGAATTTGCTCAGCTGCTCTTCGATGCTCGTACTGCAGACGTGTCCAACGATGGATGAAGATGGTGATGGTGCATGAACATTGACTCTACCTGCTATCACCCAACCAAAAGCAGTGTTTTGGAGTGTCACTCTTTCGTGGGATAGCTTGATGAGTCCTTCCTTAACGACGTCGCAGTACAGCTCTGCGCCGATGATGAGGTCGATCGGGCCAGGACGGTGAAACGAAGGATCGGCCAGCTGAACTTGATGAGGAATCTGCCAGCTGCTTGTGTTGATACGGCTTGATGGGAGCTCACGAGTGAGCTTGCTGAATACGTGGAACTTGCCGGACGCTGTGTATTCGCTGTCTAAAGAATGGATCCTTAACACAGCCGAATGTTGTGACGTCACGGAAACTTCTCCAATTCCTCCGATGCGATGATTCTCTCGCCGTTTCGCCACACCCAGCCGTTGAGTAAGGCGCTCGGTAACGATGTTGAGTTGTGCTCCGGAATCCAGCAAGGCACGTGCTAGATGACATCGTCCGTGATTGTCCTCTACTTGGACCAGCACGGTTTGCAGCAACACAACACTGTTTTCGATCTGGATGGAACAGTGGGTAAGGGACTGAGGAGGACAGATCGAACTCGTGGCTGGAGCATCCGACGCCTCAGTTGCTGGTGCTGCTTCATGCAGCAACGTATGATGCCGTTGTTGGCAGATCTTGCATCCGCTTGATGTACACTGTCGTAAACGATGAGCTGGAGAAAGGCAGTTGAAGCACAATCCTTTCGACTGCACTAGTTGCTTTCTATCTGCAACACTCATATTGTTGATCAATTCACACCGGAACACTGAATGTTTTGAAACACCGCACAATTTGCACTTTTCATTGTACGCAACACTATTCACAGCACTGGTCGCAGCATGGATGGTTTGCACTCGAGGGTTGCTGCGCATGGTGTCTCCGGTTCTGGCTCCGCTGGCTGGCTTGGAGAAAGACTTCAGTACATGGCAATGGTTGCGGACGAATTGCACTAAGTCTTTGTACGTTGGGATGGTCGTAGACTTCCGGTGAAGCTCCCAATGACGCAGGGTTGTTGGATCCAGCAGCGAACTTAGCCTGAACACCAGCAGCGTGCTCCATGCATCTGGTTTCTCGCCTTCCTTTTCGAGCATTCGTAGGTTACGCTCGAAATCGTCGACAAGTCGGCTTAGAGAATCTGCACATTCTCTCCTCAGCGGTGATATGCTGAATAACGCCTCAACGGTGGTTTTGACGATGAGGTACTTGTTCTCGTAGCGTTCAGACAACAGCTTCCAGGCTACGTCGTAGTTTTTGGATGTAATTTCCAAAGCGTCGATCACCGCGCGTGCGTCCTTCGTTAGCGACGCAGCAAGGTAATGTAGTTTGTCACATTCGGTCAGCTGTTCTGACGAATGTATCAGTGATTGAAACGCGTCACGGAAGGCAGGCCAGTCGCGAATATTTCCGTCGAAATGTGGTAGCACAATTTCGGGAAGTCTTGCACGCACCGGGACTGTCGTGGGTTTCTGTTCACTGCCGAAAACTGGGATTGGTGTTGTAGGCAATGGGATCTGCGATGCTAACTGGTAATCAATGTTTTTGCTTAACTCGAATACCCTGTCGTCGAACACGCCATATCGCTCGATTGCCTCCTGAGCCTGGTCGTCGCTCACAACGTCCAAGATCGAGTCGTACCATTGTTTGTAGTCCAAAGCAAGCACCTTCACTCGGTCTGATATGGTTTTCAGCGAGTGAACGTCGGTGCTGTGTTTGACGAACATCTGTTCTAGACGGTCAAGCTGCCACTCCAGGTGAGTGCGTTGACGGTTCAATTTGGTGACGTCTGGAACGGAGCCAAATTCTCTGACGGTGGAACTTTGGCTTTCCTCCATGTCGTTGGCCGCTGGAACCACTTCTTTGACGGGAGAATGGTCAACGGGCATAGTTTCACTTTCTAACACAAACTTTACTTTTCACAAACTTCCCTAAACGCGAACTGTGGATCACTTGCACACTAATCCGGTTCGAAGGACCAAATGTTAATGATGAAGAGGAAGTTTTGAAAATGATGAAGACACGATGTTGTTGCTTTGAACTCTGGAACTTGACTAAATTTATTCAGGAAAAACACTCGCTTATATACTGCAGAATTCGGGAATTCGAGCTGCACTTGCGGGAATTCGAGCTGCACTTGCGGGAATTCGAGCTGCACGATACCGATCTACAGCAGTTTGCACTGCGTAATAGAATTATGATTAAGTTCTTTTTACACGTAGTCAATTTACTGGAAAGCGCCCTCTACCTTACGCTAGACGTACTAAGGATGACGCGTTACCATTACGCTTGCCGTAACAGCAGCTTTTGGTGTGTTGAGAAGCAGGAATACGTTTCGGTGTTATTAACCACGGTTTTGACGGGTATCCAGCATCACCTGTGGGAATTTAAAGATTATTTACATAAACAAATACCCGTAGGATGGTTTAATGTATTACCTAGTATCTTGAATGCAGTTATCCGCTTCGATGTTTTGTTTCGAAAAAGTTGTCCATTCTACTTACATTCCAAATATGTTAATCGTAATTGGCTCCTCCGAATTTGGCATTCACATACCGAATTTTCATGAGATGGACGCAAATCTATCGGTACGAAGGAAAATAATATTGAAGTACACAACATAAGACAAAAAAACTGAAAGCTTTACTTACAATCATCGCGTTTAGGCTGTAATAGCCCTTCCGGTTAAAATGCTGATCGTAATCGTCCACTGGTGCAATAATTTTTATGTGTGTTCCATCAACACACATCACTACACCAGGGATGCCACTTTTTGAGAAGAAGTATCGTCGTGCATCTTGTTGCTCATTTAGTTCAATTGCTAAAGAGATCCATTTGTTCCCAAGAGTTTCTTCGATTATGTTCAGGCACTTTGCAAAGGCTACCGAGAAAGTAGGCTGGGTAATAGCTATTTTATAATCATTTCCTGTTCCATTTTGGTAGCTGCCTTCAGCTAGAAATCGCAGAACAGCAGCCAAAATTTCATTTGGCTTAAGCCCCTTTCCCTTAACCGGTGGGAACTTGGGCTCGATCTCGCCAGAATGTCAAGGAAAATTTCCTTCGCCACACGAAAATTTTTCTTAAATCTGATAAGAACAACCACACATGTTTAACACAGTTTGCACAAATGAGCCGCATGCTTAACTCACGCTTGGTTAGAAAGCTGTAACGGCTCGAAAACACTTCGAAGCAGTCGGCGCTGTTTGGCCAGATCTACCGTTGTTTCTTCTTCACTGCTGCTATCGTCACTTTCGAAGTGGGAGAAAATCATTTCGATTTTTAAAACAAGGATTGTTGTTAGCTTGCGTATCATATCTTAATTAAACTTGTTTACGTTTTTTTATTTTGATTTTGAACATTTTGACACATCGACAAAGGCTTTGACAAAGCTTTAACGAAAGAAAAAAATTAACGAAACTTGTCTGTCACAAGAACGGTTTCAAAATGCATGCCTATTAAAAAGATTGTGGTTAAGAGCATTACAAACCTCTCGACTACTAGTATTAGTTGTTGGATATAATTTTGTAAACTCTGTAAATGCATCAACGACAACAAGGATGTATTTTTTTTTTTTTTACTGCAAAGATGGTAGAGGTCCTAGGTGATCAATGTGTATCGTATCAAATGGTAGTGGAATTTTGGGTATACTATGTAGATTTCGATTATTTTTTCGGGCTGGTGCAGAGTAAATTATGCATTTTAGATATTTTTTTAATGAAATTTTCCACTCGAATTTTCATCAATGGAAACCAATAGTTATTACTTATCTGAGTACAGCATATATCCACCCCAAGATGACCTATACTTTCATGAGTACTTCTTATTACATTATTAATCACGTCACTGGGAACGCGAAACTGCTATCTTCCATTTTCAAGCTTACGAAATACCAAGTTGTCATGTATGGTGTAACCATTAACCATCCCTCTTTCGATGTCACTTTTGAGTCTTTAAATTTCTTTATCTCGAGATTGTGCAATTCGCAGCTGAGAACCAATATCAAGATCTTGTGTAGCTACTGCTATTTGTTGGCGGCTTAAACCATCTACATGACCCATCGAACACCCGGGACGGTATTGCATAGTATAGTCGTAATTTTCTAAAAAAAAAGTGACCGTTGTGCTAGTTGTGCTGATAATTTTTTTGTTTTTTAATGTTTCGACTAAAGAGTTGCAATCAGTTGTTATTCGTATTGGTACGCCATGTACATACGTGTGAAATCGTTTTGGAGCATGAATAACTGTCAGCGTTTCCAATTCATAGCTGTGCAATTTCGCTTCGGCGGGCGATGCAGTATTTGAGAAAAATGCAATAGGATGAAATTTTCCATCAAATTGTTTCTGTAGAAGTACTGACCCAAATCCTACTGAACTAGCATCGCAATGCAAATCTGTTTCTTATAGCGGATCGTAAAACAGGTACTTTTATCAACATTTTTTCAGTGTATTGAAAGCACTAATCCAGGGACCATCAAAGTTATACGGTGCATTTTGTTTTAATAAACTACTTAAAGGTTTGGCAATAGGCGAGAAAGAAGGCACAAATCTTCGAAAATATGAAATTAGTCCCAGACATCTCTGTACTTCCTTGCTATTTGAAGGCTGAGGATAGTTTTCAATTGCTTTAATATGATAGTTGCTAGGTCGTATTCCTTTACTACTTGCATGGTAGCCAAGGTAGTCTAATTCATCATGAACAAACATACACTTTTCTAACTTTATCTCAAGGCCATTTTTACGAACTGTTTTTAAAACTGCACTTAATCTTCGAAGATAATCGTGTAAGTCCTTTGATGGTCTAATAATATCATCGAGGTAAACGACAATCTCACGGTTATCTATAAATTCCCGTAATACGGAATTGATACATCTTTGAAACTCTGGGGGAGCATTTTGCAAACCAAACGGCATTTTAATGTACTCGTATTGTCCATCTGGGGTGACAAATGCTGTATACTTAATCGATTCTGGGGCCATATCAGTTGGATTGAATCTATTTTTAAGATCCAGTAAAGTAAAATATTGTTCATCTCCCAAGTGTTCAATACATGTGTCTATCAAAGGTAACGGATAGTTATCTCGTACGGTTATTTTGTTGATCGGTCTGTAATCGATACAAATCCTTGTTTCACCATTTTTCTTTTTGACTAAAATAATTGGAGAAGCATATGCTGAATTACTTTGTCGGATTATTTTTCTTTCAAGGAGATCTTTAACAATTTTACGCACATGATTTCGTTCCGCAAAAGAAAGTTTCCGTGGCTTACAGAAAATAGGTGTATCGTATGTTAAGCTAATCGTCATTATATGATATTCTTTGTATATTTTACGTGTCTATCGTTTGATATAGTTATCGATAATAATAGAGCTTATTTGCTTTCTTTCACGAATAGCAACTATAGACCCCATATTACAATCATGTTCAGGCAAATTGACATCTATAGCACACATAAGAGCAAAAGTTTCATCATAATTGAATTCGTTAGAAATGAAGGATTGATTATTACTATCATCTTTTTTTCCGATTAGAAAGCGAACTGATCTCTCTTGGATTGTATTTGTTTTCTTCTATAGTTTTTGTTATAACCACACCATTCTCATTCCACATTTACCTCATCTTTAAGTAAATTGTTGATTGGGTACATGTGTGTGCTAAGGTTTTTCATGAATCTTCCTTAATAATTTACCAAACCTAACAGTGCGCGTACTAGCTCTTTGTTTTCTGGTCTTGGCATATTTTCTATCGCATCTATTTTGCCTTGTAATTTATGGATTCCTTGCTTGTCTATCATGTAGCCGCAGTATTCAATCTTATCTTCTAAAGGCCGGGCTACATTGATCGTACTCTCTGGTGTAATTTCAATTTTCACTAGCGCATCTGGCGGCGGCTGGATGAAGCTTTTTTTGGTCGTCGAAGGAATGGTCGTGCCGGATCCCAAATTTAAGTTGTTTTTACGTCGTTTTTTGTTGCGAAAATGGCTGAAGTACTTGCACAACATATTTATCTACCAATAGCATAGCTTTTTCAGTCCAGTTTAAGTAAAAAACATGGAAAAATAACATATTTTCTGAAGCGGCTACAAATTGTTTGGCAAAATGCTTCGGTCAGCCGCCGCCAGATGCGCTAGTGAAAATTGAAATTACACCAGAGAGTACGATCAATGTAGCCAGGCCTTAAGAATTCGCATTTCTTTAAGTTAACTCGCATACTGTGATCATTAACCTGTTTTAGTACTTCTCGTAATCTTTGTAAATGTTCCGTATCATTTGGGGCTGTTAGTCTAACGTCATCCAAGAATACTGTTACTCCTGGTATACCTTGTAGAATTGAAGTTATTTCTCTTTGAAATATGGCTGGGGCAGAGGCTACCCCATACATAAGCCTAGTGGGTTAATAAAGTCCCATGTGTGTATTCAGCGTTAGTAGAAGTTGATCTTTCTCCCTGATTTCCATTTGTAAGTATGCTTGGGCTAAATCGAGCTTTGAGAATTTTTTTCCTTCACTCATGTTTGCAAAAAGTTCATCGATGGTGGACAGTGGGAAATCATCAATTAATAGCCCTTTGTAAATTGTTAGTTTATAATCTCCGCACAGTCTTACTTTGTTACCCGTTTTCCTAACTGGTACTATTGGGGTCGCCCATTCGCTTCTCTCTACCTTAACTAGTATGCCTTTATACACCATGTTCTTTAATTCCTCTTCCACAGTATCTCGAATAGAAAATAGAAGAGGCCGCGCTTTAAGAAACGTTGGGTTTGCCCCATTTTTCAAATGCAAAGATGCTTTGACACCTTCTATTTTTCCTATTGTGTCCAAAAATACTGCAGGAAATTCGTCTAAAGACCGGGCTACATTGATCGTACTCTCTGGTGTAATTTCAATTTTCACAAGCGCATCTGGCGGCGGCTGGAGGAAGCTTTTTTTGGTAGTCGGGGGAAGGGTCGTGCCGGATCTCCAAATTAAGTAGTTTTTTCACCGTTTTTTGATGCGAAAACGGCTGAAATACTTGCACAACATATTTATGTATCAATTACAAAGCTTTCCCAGTCCAATTAAAGTGAAAAACATGGAAAAATAACGTATTTTCTGGAGCAGCCTCAAATTGTTTGGCAAAATGCTTCGGTTAGCCGCCGCCAGATGCGCTAGTGAAAATCTAAATTACGCTTTCGAGTACGATCAATGTAGCCCGGCCTTAATATTGCTTTTAAAGCATTTTGGGTATTCGATGATTCAATAATTTTATCCACTGTATACTGTTTACCATGCAAGATTTTATTCCAATCGTAATTTAAGGCTCTCATCCATTCGCGACCCAACAATGGTTGCCTATTGCCCCCAACTATGAACAATCGTAGTTTCTTTATTCCTTCTTTTGTCTTGATTTTCACTTCAGCCATTCCTGCGACAGAAATTTTCCCACCGCAATAACTTCTCAGTTCTACGTCCGTTTGTACGACCTTGATATTCTTAAGATATTTCTCTTTGTCGTGTTCGTTAATTAAAGTAACTGGTGAACCACTGTCTACCTCGAACTTAATTGGTGATTTTCCAATTTGTACGTTCACACAATTTTTTTTACTATCTTTCACATTTTCTACTTGGAAAATATCTATTTTATGAATTTGATCCTCTTCTGTATCCTGACTGTCACTATCCTCGCATTGCTCCACGAGATTTGCTGTCCTACTCACTCGTTTCTTATTGTTCATCCCATGTGCTTTCCCCATTTTAGAATCACACGCGTTGTAAATGACCGACCTTCTTACATGACGCACACACTTTCATTTTGTGTTCGCATTTATTCGCTAAGTGCGATGAACTGCCGCATCGGAAACAATACCGCTTGATTCTTGGCGCTGGATATCGATCCATAAAGTCAACTGACAGAGCCCGTTGGGCTAAAATTTCGACACCATCGTTGACTGTTTCCATCGAGAATGCGATTTGCTTTGCTTTCTCGAACGTTAAGTCTTTTTCGCCTATTAACCTCGCGCGTATCATTTTGTCACGTAAACCGAACACAAACTGGTTTCGCAGCCCTTTCTGTAAATAATCACCAAACGCACAGTTTTTCACTTCACGTTGTAACGCCGCCACGAACTCGGTGATGCTTTCTGCTTCCTTTTGTGTGCGTTGTCGGAACTTCCACAGCTCTACCATTTCCAATGGTTTGGGGTCGAAATGATCGTCTAACGCGCTGACGATCTGGTCGTACTTTTTCGCCTCCGGTTCATCCGGCGTGAGTATGTCACACAGCACGTTGTAAGTCTCACTACCCATGTAGTAATGCAGGAGCGTCTGCTGCATGTCCGCTTGATCCACTTTGAACACTTTAGCCACACCAGCAAACCGCTTCACCCATCTTTGCCAAGTTCACTTCTCGTGCACAAACGGCTCGATATTAAATGTAGCCATTATCGATTCGTCTTTTAATGTATTGCCCGCCTCGTCGCCAACTGTTATAACCACACCATCCATTCAATTGCAAGGCTCAACGAGAAGTGCCGGGTTCTATTTCTCATTTCTCTCCGTACAGTTACATGCTATAATATGCTATAATATGCTATAATCTAATGTAATCTGATCTAAATATAAACTAATCTAATCTAATCTAAATATAATCTAATCTTAAATCTACAATAATCGATAAAACAGTTTTAATAAGTGGCATTTTGCGCATGAACCTGTCATCCGAATCAATTTTTAAAATCCCCAATGATATAAGGCGTTCCATCATATGTGGCTGCAAGTAATTCATTGTTTTATTATTCATGCTCAATAATTTCGCTTTACTATACAAATAAAATGAGTGATACAAAAGAACGTTTAACTTATCCGAAGCTTCTCTACCGATAATGATTGGCCAATCCATTCCTGATTTTGAAAGGTTTTTAACCCGATAAGATATGATTTTATGAGGAAATCCAATATTGCAGATAATGTGTCCAAGCGACGAAAGTGGTTTATTCCCTAGTCCCTTGTATCCGGAAGGAGAAGCCTTTTTCGCAGCTCCATCTGAGACGAAAGATTCACTGATAAAACTCGTCGGTCTGCCAAATTTGAACAATAAATAAACATATGAATGGAACACCTTAACCCCATTTAACGTTTCTAAAGTAACACTTACTTGTTGATACGCTTTGATTTTCTCTATATCGGCATAGCTATCCCTCTCGCTTGTAGTTTCATTAGTTGCAAAAACAGGTATATTATTCTTCCCGGCTGCATTGGCGCATTCAAGCTTTTGATGATCATGCTGTCTACACGAGAAACATGCACCAATCGTTCGTCGAGGCTTTAGGCACTGGCCGGAATAATGCCCAAAACTAGAGCAGTTGTAACAACGCACACTAGCAAGTTCCTTTCTGTTGATCTGCGCTGCTCTGTTCGGTTTCTCACGTTGATTTTCATTAACCCGTGTGTTTTCTAAACGTTGGTAGGACGAGGTACTTGATGTACCACGCAATTTAAGAAGAGTCTCCCATCGTTGAATGTGCGACATCAGTTCATGCATATCTTTATATTCACGCACTACGAGATTATCGTAAATCCTATCACTTGCTAAGCCATTTATGATGTACGTTAAAATAGCTTCATCGCTTACATTTCCCGATTTACCAATAGCGATACACAGAATGCAATTGCATTTAAATATTATGCAATTATATAACACATATTCTTGAAGATATTTGTATATTCATTTATTGGTCAAATTTAAAGTGTTTCATTTACATTTTTTTCACTGCTGAAAACTTGATTGGAAAAACCGTTTCACCATGAAAATAACGCATATAACTCTTTAAAATAAACTCAATCAATATCTTAATGGATTTTTATGAAGTAAATCCAATCTTGTCGTCCTTCCTAAATTTGTATTAGATTAAATTCATATTTAAAAAAAGAGGAAAAGGCGTATTATGATTGATAACAGATCATCCAATATAGAAGTAACGAATTAATTCCAACACCGGGGTCCTTTCCGTTATAAATTGGTTGGCTGAAATTTCAGCCTGTCAGCTATTTGCATTCTATAGCAGTTTTCGAGCAGCTATCTAAGCGGATATACAGGGTTTTCAATGATATTATTGACGTGTTCAGCGAGTTGTTGATTCGTTCGGGCATATAATTGACACTTTCAGCGAGATATTGAATTGTTCGGAAGCAGGCGTTGACATGTTCAGCGATTCTGTAATGCTGTCATTTGTTTTGTTTACACACTGTGCCGCTGGGTTCTATTTTTCATAATCAAAAGTCCTAAAAGTATCTAATAATCATTCCCCAAGCTGTTTAATACATAAATTAGTTAAAACAAACATATTTTTACAAAAACCGTTTGTTTACCTTCTGATGAGAATGATCCAAGCTGCAGTCCAAGGGGTACGAAAGTGACAGCTCTATAGTATCGCCGAACTTGTCAACGCCTGCTTCCGAACAATTCCATATCTCGCTGAAAGTGTCAATTATATGCCCGAACGAATCAACAACTCGCTGAACACGTCAATAATATCATTGAAAACCCTGTAATGTAAAGATGGGTTTATCCCTAGGTGTATAAAATTAGAAGGCTGATTTGTATCGCTTCTGCGTCTGAATGAAGATTTTAAGAGTGTTTTGTGTATTCGTCAAGCCAGAGCCAGAAAGCTTGTTTGAACAAACATTTTCACCCATCTTGTCAAAATGTGTTATCCAAATTTGGTTACAAAAACATGCTATGAGACCACCTGGACTACATACACTTTGAATCTGGATTCCATCACCAGATTTCTTTAATGCGCCTTGGATACAGGGTTTACCAGCATATAAAACAACTGTTCACTTGTTTATAACAATATTCGTTTTGTATAGACACCGCTGTCTACCACTTGCTCACACGTCAGATGGTGTAAGCTACTCTGTCCAATTCAATAACACAATTTTCGCCTTCGATTAGCAACTGTCAGATTCGGCACAGTTTGTTTTGTTGGGACAAATTTTGCAAAAACCAAACATTTTCAATACGTTTATTTTATTCAAGCAATATGCAGTATAAACCATACATTTCAATAAATCGAAACATTAATTTTGTTAATTACCCAACAACCATAATAAACCGTGCCGAATCCGACCGTTGTGCAATCGAAGGCGAAAATTGTGTTATTGAATTGGACAGAGTAGCTTACACCATCTGACGTGTGAGCAAGTGGTAGACAGCGGTGTCTATACAAAACGACTATTGTTATCAACAAGTGAACAGTTGTTTTATATGCTGGTAAACCCTGTAAGGTTTTCCATCGTTTAGCTCAATTTGATATTAAAATAGAAGCATCCAAAACAAAGATTGATGCAATTCTAACGTTTCCAACCCCAGCGTCAGTTAAAAAATTACAACATTTTGTGGGAATGTCTAATTATCATAGGTTTTTGCCCAAGGTTTCTGGTATCCTCGCACCATTACACAA
The DNA here is from genome assembly GCF_017562075.2 of Anopheles merus. Classification (NCBI taxonomy): domain Eukaryota; kingdom Metazoa; phylum Arthropoda; class Insecta; order Diptera; family Culicidae; genus Anopheles; species Anopheles merus. The sequence goes on from NC_054083.1 coordinate 8,595,208, forward strand.
ATTATTAGCACAGAATACCAGCAAAAAGATTCCTTTAGTTGGACTGAGGAATGCGACAAAGCTTTTTAACGGGCAAGACCGATCTGGCAAATGCTACGAATTTGTCGTATCCTAGAACAAACAACAGTTTCTCGTTAACCACGGATGCATCTAATTTTGCGGTGGGTGCAGTTCTTCAGCAACACCATGAAGAATTTGATGAACCTTTAGCATCTTCTTTCCAAGGTTATGTCTCCAACCGAACAAAAATACTCTACGTTTGATAGGGAGCTACTGGCAATCGTTCTGAGTATTAAAATTTGTTGATAGTTTTTGGAAGGGAGATCGTTTATTATTTATACTGATCACAAACCTCAGACAACAGCGCTAATGTCGAAAACTGAAAAATCTCCACGACAAAATCTCCACGCTTTATCAAAGGTGATAGTAACGTCGTCGCAGATGCTCTATCACGCGCGGGGGAAACAAATTCTATTGACGACTTAAATTACAAATCATTTGCCGAACATCAAAGTTCATCAAAAAATTCAATTAACCAACAACCAGGGAAAACGCAATTCCTCATACAAAATCAACAAGTTAAAGCTGGGGGATACAGAACTATGTTTTGAATCATCAACAGGTAAAAACAGGTTGTATTTACCAATTCCATTACGGAAGAAAACATTTGAAGGCGTGTACAATGAATCTCATCCTCGAATAAAGGCATCACGAAAATTGATGACCGACAGATATTTTTGGCCATCAATAAATAAAGATGTTGCAAACTGGAGTTGTTTATGCATTGGTTGCCAGAAATCAAAGATTACACGGCACACAAAGTCTCCTTTCGAAAATTTCACAATACCCAAAGGGAGATTCGATCATATACACATGGATCTTGTAGGACCTCTTCCACCATCTGAAAACAAAACATACTTACTAACACTCGTAAATCGGTTTACTAGATGTCCAGAGTGTTATCCTCTATCGGACATCACAGCAGCTACGATTGCCAATGTTTTTGTAGTAGAATACGTTTCACGTTTTGGCTGCCCATTAAGGATAACTACAGGGGTAGATAATTCACATCACGATTGTTTGATGACTTAACCAAATTATTAGATACACACCACATCACAACAACAGCTTACAGCTTAGTTTTCGTCGTTTCATACGAAGTCGTTTCATATACTCGAGCGCTCGCGCATGAGTGCAAGTAAGCGCGGTATAGAGGATAGAGGGAGAAATATGATTATTTTGCACAAGGCTTTCTACTTTTATCCCATTGGGCAGATACAAACCTGAGCGGTGAGGAAAGCCGTCATACGAATTCATATAAAGCGGCGCTTGAAATGTTAAAGAAAATTAGAAAAAAAAAACAATAATGAATTCGATGCAGCATCCAATACCAAATGTAAACAAACAAACAGGGCGAGACAACTATCAAACAGCGGGGCAGGCTCCAAAATAGTATGGAGCCGGTCGGAACCGGCTTTGGCTTCAGCCATTCACTATTGTACATAAACATCTAAAATTCCAACTTGATTCCACATCAGTTCGTTAAATAATAAATAAATTTCCATTTTCCTGAAGAAAGACTCAAGAAAGTGACAAAAACGATCATAACCTCTGAAAACCTCAAAAATTATCTTCGCGGTATAAATGAACAACGAACCATACAGAAGACGAACGTAACATCATTAACGGTTGAAGATCCCTAGAAATCGGTATACGATTTGCCTTATAAGCGGTTTACGGCTAGAGTACTGATCATTCACACGTGATACGGGGAGGCCTTGACCGACCACAGTTCTTTTGCCAAAGAAAAACAAATTTACCTACAGTACAGCGCCGTTTATCAGAGCACATCGGAACTCGACCTCGCCCGGAATTGCAAATAACACGAATCTTGAGTCAAATGATTTATTTACTAAAATTCTTGTTTTTTTATTAAGTTTATCTTTTGTGTTTCCTTGTTCCATGTTTTTCCAATGAGAAAATTTGAAATTTGTCATGAATTAGAGTGTTGATTGTAATGTCAATCTGCTCTGATGAATATAAATAATAAATTTGATAAATATCCTCAGAACACAATACCATCATTGTATAGTACTGTTATTTCTCAACAGCGCGGATAAACGGACAACCGGATAAAAGATACCTTAGTAAACAGAGCTCTAATATATTTCTATAAGCTCTTTCACACCGGACGAATGTGACAATTTGCACATTCGACAAACTTAGCTCATTTCAAAATGAATGAAAATCACGACTTTCTGAGGAGCTGTATACGACTATAAAGTCCTGTGCACAACTTTTTTGGGCCTGTAAGGCCTGTGTGAAATTTCATAAGGATCCGCGTACGGCCGTCTTGAGGTCTTCCACCCCCTACACCCACACTTCTGTCGACCTATCGTCCTTCATAGCCGACCTTAAAGCGGGCCTCCGTAGCGAAATGTCATAGCATACCACAGTTATTAAGTTTGAGCTTCTGGAAGTTTTAAAGGAGGAGATCCGTTCCTGCTTGCGGTGGCATGCCGCCACCGATTTACCGTCTCAACGGCCCATTCATCACAATCCAGCGTCGTCTCACCCTAAATTATTTAATTCAGTGGTCAAAATATCCCTGGTACAATTACACCCACACTACAACAGTATCCATCATTAGCCGCTTCTCTAAGTGTTAGTGCGAACGAACCGTCATCCTTCACCAATATGCCACCAGTTTACATCAAGCAAACACCACTACTCAGAGGATCGGGATCGCCGCTCGATTCTGACACACTAGACACCATCCCACACACTGATACGCGAATGTGGCCATTCCTTACGCGTTTTTCCCCATCGGTTACCACTGAGAGGATTTCTCTCATGGTGCAAGTACGTCTAGCACTCGATCAGCGGGATGTGTTAGTACACCGTCTGACAAAGCTTGGTGCCGACACTATGACACTCTCATTTATCTCATTTAAGGTGGGCATACAGTATCGGACCAGCCTCGGCTCAACACGGACTCTCTAAGGGACATTACTGTCCAACAGGAATTCAAAGCCACTTTAGACGAGTCTCTACTACCAGAAAACAGATATGAAACTACGAGCGAGAGGTGGAACGCTCTAAAAACAAAAATAATAAACTGTGCAAGAAATATACTCCCACCACGTCGTGGCAACACCAAATCTGGCTGGTTCGACGAAGAATGCAGACAAGTGACCGAACGTAAGAATACTGCATACCGAGCAATGCAGCAACGGCAGAGAACGCGGGCATGCGCAGAGGAATATTCACGGCTCAGACGCGAAGAGAAACGAGTTCACCGCTCCAAGAAGCATGCTTTGGAGGAGCAAAACATGCGGGAACTCGAGCAAATCACAGAGGCGTATCTACACGAAAGTTTTACCAAGCGATAGCAGGTCACCGATACAACGTTGTACCTAAGGTTACCTGCTGTCGCAACAAGGATGGAGGTCTGGTTAGTAACCAGCCAGAGGTCCTCTCGCGGTGGGCTCAGTACTTTGATGAATTACTCCACGACCAGCTAAACGAACAGCTAGAAGCGCCACCAGCAGATAGTGTCATGCTACGGCCACCTAGCATAGAAGAAACACGAAAGGCTATTCGTCGGCTGAAAAATAACAAGGCACCCGGAACTGACTGAATTGCAGCCGAACTGGTCAAGAATGGAGGTGCACGACTAGAAAACGAGATTCATCAAATTGTTACTGAGGTGTGGGATAGCGAATTGATTATGATTGGAATCTCGACATCATCTACCCCATATACAAGAAGGGAGACAGGTTGGACTGCAACAACTACAGAGGTATTGTTGCGAAAGCAACTTCGTCGGCTCCTCGACGATAGCGAATATGAAAAATAACGACCGTTTTCACCAACGTACAATATACTTCATTAATCACCGGCTCGACCGAATGTAACTATTAACTGTAGTTTTAAAAACGCGATCTTTGTCGTTCGCTAGTTTTGAAAGAGGCCGATTATCCTGCGCACGGTCTATTTAAGCCCTTTCTTCCCGTTGCGCCATCGCGTTACGCAGCGAACGTTGCCCTTTTCCCGATATCCGAATTTCGAACATCGACTTTGACAGCCGAGATGTTTACACCTAACTCCTGTCATTATCTATTTGTTTTGGTTTGCGTGTGCCATAAAAGAGGCACGCGGTTTGTCGGCACAGTTACATGTAACAGGTATTACGGTGTTGAATACCGCCTATAAAATATTCTCCCTGATCCTTCAGGATCGCCTTGTCCCGCACGTCGAAGAGATAGTCGGAAACTATCAAAGAGGATTCCGAAACGGAAAATCAACCACTGATCAGATCTTCACCATGCGGCAGATCTTGGACAAGATGGCTGAATACAGACACGACACATACCATCTCTTCATTGACTTCAAAGCCGCGTATGATAGCATAGCCAGGGTAAAACTGTACGACGCTATGAGCTCTTTTGGAATCCCGGCCAAAGTGATAAGGCTGATTAGAATGACTATGACCAACGTCACATGCAAAGTGAGGGTGGATGGAAAACTCTCAGAACCTTTTGCTACCACCAAGGGTCTGCGCCAGGGGGACGGGCTTGCCTGTCTCCTATTCAACTTGGTGCTAGAGAGGGCCATCGGCGACTCGAGGGTGGAGACTACGGGAACCATCTTCTATAAGTCAACCCAGATCCTGGCATACGCTGATGATATAGACATCATTGGTCTGCGGCTCTCCTATGTAGCAGAAGCCTACCAAGGGATTGAGCAGGCGGCAGAGAGCCTCGGATAGCAGATAAACGAGGCAAACACCAAACTGATGGTGGCAACATCAGCGGGCCTCCCAATAAATAATCACAATCTATATAGTACCTATATAGTACCAGTACTCACATACGCCTCTGAGACATGGACACTGTCCAAATCTGACGAAACCCTCTTAGCCGCGTTCGAGAGGAAGATGCTCAGAAGTATAATTGGCCCCGTATGTGTGGAAGGACAATGGAGGAGCCGCTATAATGACGAGCTATACGAGATGTACGGCGACCTCACTGTCGTACAGCGTATCAAGCTCGCCAGGCTCCGGTGGGCTGGCCATGTTGTACGCATGGAAACGGACGACCCAGCCCGTAAAGTCTTTTTAGGCCGTCCACAAGGACAGAGGAGGCGTGGTAGGCCCAAATTGAGGTGGCAAGATGGCGTGGAGGCGTCCGCCATTAAGGCCAGGATAACGGACTGGAAGACGAAGGCGCGAGACCGTGAGCGGTTTCGGACACTTCTGAGGCAGGCCAAGACCGCAAAACGGTTGTAGCGCCGGATATGTTAGTAAGTATACAGTATCGGACTTTAAGATAGGACCCTAATTTTTCATCGCACCGTGCACTTGTTTTACCACGTTACTTGTGTTTGTGTGTGTGTGTGTGTGTGTGTGTGTGTGTGTGTGTGTGTGTGTGTGTGTGTGTGTGTGTGTGGTGTGTGTGGTGTGTGGTTTTGTCTGAAAAACGTAGCTTGACATAGTTTCATATTGCGTTGAAAGCATTCTGATTATGTGTGTTATCATGTGAAACAGCGTGCGTTCACACTTGGATAAAAGCTAAAGTTTGCATCGACAGCAGCGAATGTTCCTCGGACGAGAACGCAGGTGTGCTGTTTCATGAATGTGAATGCGACACCGGTGCGAAATGGAAACGCGCACAATAGCAATGAACTCGGCATTCCCTCACAGGTGTTTCTCCAGTGCACGCCATTGAAAGGCCTGCGTGCATCTCTGTGTTGAACGTTGTGTGTGCATGGGAAACTTTGTGTGTGCATTGAGCAAGCGCGCAGGTGTTCTTTTCAATGGGCGTTTTGTTTCATGAGCGCGACAGTATTCTGTTCTGGTTTTGAATGGGTAGATGCTCACTTTATCTCGTTTTTATCCATCCGCTTTTTTTGCTGCTCGACAACGATGTGATTCATCGCGTATAAAAGCAGAACGCACGGCATCAGTCGTATCCAAGTTTTTAACCAGTGTGTTCTTGACGGTCTAAGCAAGCAATTTTTAGTACAATGGGTCGAGGTAAACATTGCACCGATTATCAGCGCCATATCATTAAGCGAATGGCGGCTGCTGGCATTAAGCGCAGAACGATCGAGTTCGTGATGGAACGATCGCGCACTTTTGTGGCGAACGCGCTTCGGACAACCGAAACGCGCAAGTCACCCGGACGTTCTCGGAAGACCACGGCGGAGGAAGACCCTAAGATTGTTAACATATCGAAGAAACATCCGTTTAGCTCGGCACCAGAGATCCGAGGCATATTGAAATTGGCGGTGACGCCGAGAACAGTTCAGCGAAGATTGGTCAGTGCCGGGCTACTCGCGCGAGTGCCACGCAAAGTGCCCAATTTAAACCTGCGCATAAAACGCACGGGTGCTATTTGCAATTGAGCACATTTTCTTCGATGAAGAGGATTGGCGCAGGGTTTTGTGGTCAGACGAGTCGAAATTCAATCGACAGGGGTCGGACGGACGCAGGTTGGTTCGGCGCCCTGTTAATTGTGCTCTTGATCCGAAGTACCGCTTCAAAACTTTCAAGCATGGCGGTGGTAGTCTCATGGTGTGGGGATGCTTCTTCTACTATGGGATGGGTCCGTTGGTTCGAATCCAAGGTAATTTGAATCGGTTTGGGTATCGAGATATTCTTGATACTCATTTGCTATCACACGCTAGGAAAAACCTTCCTCGGTGTTCGATGTTTATGCAAGACAACGATTCTAAGCATACTTCCGGGACTGTCCAAATTTGGCTTGCTGACAACAATGTCAAAACAATGAAGTGGCCTGCCCTTAGCCCGGATCTCAATCCCATTGATAACCTCTGGGCAATTTTCAAGAAGAGGCTGGGTAAAAACATACCGGAAGATCTTGATCAACTCTTCGATCACATGCAAGAGGTGTGGAGCAAAGTTCCATCGGAAACGATCCAGAATCTGGTGATGTCGATGCGTCAACGCATGATTGATGTCATCGTGGGCAACGGCAATAAGATCAAGAACTGAACTTATTGCATTTTTGAATAGGGATCACTGCTCGCGAGGGCGGTGGTCCTGCTAATTACAACAAAAACCTAACACAAAACACAAAAAAAACTACTAAAAAATCTATCCCAAACGACACATTGTGAAACAAACACACACCAATACACATACCAATACACACTCAAACACACACACACACACACACACACACATGCGCACACACACATGCGCACACACAAACACATACAAACCACACATAACCTGTCCCAACGGGTGCATGCTGCGTTGAAAAAACCAGGGTCCTATCATTTTGTCCGATACTGTACCAGCCACTCTACGCAACAAGGCTCTCTCACCTGAGACATGGCCCTCTGCTTTTACCTACCGAGAGTTCCGTGACTATCGGACCAATATTATAACACTAATACCTGTGGCAACAACTGATACAAATTCGATGCTCGATCAAAACGTTACTCTCGCTACCGACACTTACCATAATCCTCTCTCACATTCTGGAGGGAGTGCCCCGATACCAACTACTACAACAGATACGCTCGCACAGCCCGTTACGATTTCCTTACCTGCCATGACCACTACAGATACAGCTTTGTTTACAAACGAGCCACATCTTGACCTTAATGAACGAATGCTTGTTACCACCACATCTACCAGGTCACCTCCCGAATGCTTGGCCGCTCCTAAAAAAAGACCGAAGCGCGGAAACGCTAAACGAACTGATGATTCTGCCGACGCCGAGCCGTCAGACGAATAGCAATCTAGCACTGCATCCGGCAATGCTCCTGAGGATCCCGATGCTCCGAATCCACGCGTTGATATCTCGAATTCACCTGGTTTGGTACTTCTTAGCCTCTCATTGTTCTACCAAAATGTATGTGGTTTACGTACGAAAACCACTAATCTTCGTCTGGCGTTGTCAGAATCCGAATACGATTTCATTATTCTCATCGAAACTTGGCTTACCCAGTCCATACCTTCATCACTATTCTCCGACGAATATTATCACATCTACAGGTGCGATAGGAATCCCTCCAACAGTGCCCTCTCACGCAGTGGGGGTGTGTTAATTGCTTGTTCTACATCAATACCGACATGTGAAATCGCATCGCCTAATACCATACTGGAACAACTTTGGATCAAAACATTGCTGCCAGGTGTCTCTGTTCATCGGGGTTGTTTACATTCCGCCTAGTCATGCGAATGACCCCGCAGTGATGAATGCTTTACATGATAATGTACGTGATATTTCAAGCCGCATTAAAGAGAGCGATTTATTATACGTCTTCGGAGATTTCAATAAACCTGATATCAGATAGGAACTGACTAATACTTGAGAAGCCACCGATTGCTCTCCATGTTATTCTGTCATGCATTATGCACCTTTATGCAATTCCGTGTCTAATACCGATTTCGTTGATGGGTTGCATAGTACCGGATTATTTCAATTGAGTGGTATTGCAAATCAACTGGACGTCAAGTGAATCTGGTCTTCGCAAACCTTCCCCCAACCAATATTTTGTGCGACTCAATCACACCTCTGCACACCCTCCGTCAATGAGCTACAATGGCGAAACTAGTATCGATACATCCAATATCTGCAACACTTTCGCCAATCGTTTCGATGATGCATTCACCCTTCCTGTTCACAACCCTAACACACTAGCAGAGGCCACTCGCAATACTCCATCGGATGCTATCGATTTTATTTTACCCACAATTGACGAAGCATTAGTTGCGCGCACACTCAGCTATATAAAACCATCTACATCATCTGGACCTGACAATATTCCCGCATACATTTTGAAGCACTGCCGTCAATCACTCGCACCCATTCTTGCCAAAATATTTAATGATTCCCTTATGCGTGGCACGTATCCTGCGTCCTGGAAACACGCGCGAATGGTTCCTATCCATAAGAAGGGCAGTCGACTTCATGCTTGCAATTATCGTCGCATTGTTTCCCTATGCGCTTGTGCAAAGGTGTTTGAGCTCATTCTATACAATCCGCTACTCACAGCAGTTCAAAACTATATGAGCCCTAGTCAGCATGGATTTCTCCCAAGGAGATCTTCCACCACAAATCTTGCTGAATTAGTTGGTTTCTACTTCGACCACATGGATCGTGGTACTCAAGTTGATGCAGTATATATCGACTTCAGGGTTGCGTTCGATAGTATCTCTCATGATATTCTACTCGCGAAGCTAAAAAAAACTCGGTTTCCTGGACAGGCACATCACCTGGCTGCGTTCATATTTAAATGGTCGTTCGTACTGCATAAGCATAGGATCTCATCGTTCTCACTCCCTCACCAGCTCCTTCGGAGTGCCTCAAGGGAGTGACTTGGGACCGCTACTCTTCCTCATCTATATAAATGACCTATCTTTTGTTTTTACCCCCAGGCCAACACCTAATGTACGCCGACGACGTAAAACTATTCGCTCCAGTTAGAAACGACAGTGACTGTGTACGCCTTCAAATGATCCTTGAGAATCTCGACAGCTGTTGCAGCAGAAACGCCCTCCAAGTGTGTGCTGATAAATGTCAGTGTATATCATTCAGCAGAGCCCGTTATCCTATCTC